>NC_137980.1:15732797-16015297 GCF_963924665.1 Micromys minutus
AGAAGCCCCACCTCCCTCCTCTCCCCAAAGGTCCCACCCTTACAAATCCCTCCTTTATTACCACCTCCCCATCTCCTCAGAAGAGGGAAAAGACCCCTTGGTACCACCCTGCCCTGGGATGTGCAATCACAGTAGGACTAGGTACATCCTCTCCCACTGAGGCCCAACCAGGCAGGCCAGTTAGGAGAAAGGGAACCAAGTCAGGCACAACTCCAACTTCAAATCTCTTACATGACCCACATAAAGACCAGATTGCACATCTGCTACAAATGTGTAGGGGGCCTAGGTCCAGCCCCTGAATGTTCTTTGGTGGTGGTTCAGTCTCAATGAGCCTAATAGCATTTCTTGAGCTGACCAGGAAATCCCAGTTTTGATAAAACATTCAGTAGCAGACGTCCCAGTCAGGGATTCCAGTGTAGAGCACTCAGAATCCTGGCTTCTGGGTAGAGGAAGCGTACAGCCCCAAATGCTCTTCGGGAGTAAGACCATTCAAACTCTGACTCATTCCTCCCCACCATTCTGCCTACAGAATTTCTTCCTATTGGGAACCCATATCTGCTGATGGAGTTCCACTTCCTCCACATGCCTCTTCTCTGTAAAACTATCTCTGTGTGGCTGGGGACAACATTCCTCCACCTGACACTTCTATCATGCACCTTCAGAAACAAGAATGGAGTCCCTTCAGGTTTCTGCTACTCATTAAACTTTTACTTCTGTGACAGATGCACCGATTTTGGACGTCCCCTTGAGACTTTCTTGCTTGTCATGGAACAGGAATTTAGCTTTCACTACCTCCCCGAATCCAGGAACTTTTTAGAAAAAATTAATTTGATGTTTCTTTATACAATTTTATATTAGGTCAGCCAAGAGGTAGGATATGATTATATTTCCATTTTTTACAACTTTCTTGTTTGTCTGCAGTTAATATTTGCCCTTCTGTTTTCTTAGCTTTGTCTCTATTCACCCCTGTGTTTTTCTAGACGGTCCCCCAGCCCTGTATAATTTACCTTGGAACCGTCTCTCACACGCTGGAGCCATCCAGATTATCTCCTTGGGTTTGTTTTTAAGCCTGGATGTTGCCTTCTGGCTTCTCTAAGGGCTGACCGGCCCTTATGTGAGGGTTTTTCTTTCCATCTTCCCTGTTATACCCTGGGCAGTTGCATTCTTTGAGAAGAATTACAGCAAGAGTAAGAGTCTCAAGACTTACCTGTCTATGAAATACAGAGGGTAGCGTGGGATTGTGCTGGGAGTGCTGAGCTCCCCAGTGTTGTAAACCTGATGAAGAATCTGCTGACCAGTGGGGAATATCAGGGCAAACGTTATCCCTTTGAGGAACCAGGATGGGAAGAAAGGATCTACATCTTGCTCAGTGTTTGACTAGGAGCTATGCTAAGAAAGACTGAGGCCAACTACAAAGGAGGGCCAGCTTGAGGCAACTGGTTGCTGACACTGTTTTCAGTTGACTCCTGGTTATTTAAAGGGAGCTGAGCAGTGTCTTATTTTTAAATCACTGGATCTGAGTTTCTAAACAGAATATCTTTGTTTTTGTTGTAGATGCACATTTTGGTGATGCGTGTTCTCATAAAAGTCATGTGGAATAATATACATTCTTAAGGCCTTAAACCTCCCAAACTGCCTTTACTCCAGATTCCTCCTGGACAGTTGAGTTGGGTATAGAACTCATCTTGCCTTCTAGATCCTGACACTGCTGTTGGTCAGTTTGAGCTCATTCTATTCTCACTCCTTGAATTCTCACTTCTCTTCTTTGTTGGTCCTTTCCCTTCTCTTTCTGGAAAGTTAAAACCTATTCTCGGGGGTTGGAGAGTTGGCTCAGTGGTTAAAAGCACTGACTGGTCTTCCAAAGGTCCCAAGTTCAATTCCCAATAGCCACATAGTGGCTCACAACCATCTGTAATAGGATCAGATGCCCTCTTCTGGTGTGTCTGAAAATTGCTACAGTGTTACAGTGTACTCACATAAAATAAATAAATAAATCTTAAAAAAAAAAGCTATTCTCTTTCTTGCTAGTGAAACAACCACTATAATAGAATCAATGTGCTATGATAGTCCTTTTTATTTATTAAATCAGTCGCATGATGGTTCATTCTGCTCATTCATAATGAGTTCCATTATATGCAGAGAAATACCCTATTTGTTTGATGATTATCTTCACTTAGGATTTTATGAGCTCTCATCCTTGAACATATTCAACTGTAATATAGATTTGCAGTCTTACAAGTTTTATCTAGTAACTCACTGCTTAACTTTTTCATCAAATCTGAGAGATATTTTATCTTTGTCTCTTTGATTCCTTAATTTGAGCTGTTTATATTTTGTCTGTCATAAAATACAAGTATAAGTTGCCACAATTTATGCTTCCAAGGGTATATTTTCTTTAATTTTTGTGAAAGTCAGAGTCTTATGTAGCTCAGGTCAGCCAAGGGTGACCATGAACGTCTGATCTTTCTGTTTCCACCTTCTAAATGCTGAAATTATGCGCCACCATGCCCAAAGTGGACATTTATTTGTTTCTGGTGATGCCTTCATGTTATCCTGTTCTTTGTTAGACATTCCATAGCTTCTCATTTCTGTGAGAATATATCAGGATTGTTGTTGCTCTGTTCTGAGTTATCTTTATTTTCTCTGTGTTCTTCAAGATGTTTTCCCTTGTATGATCTGTCCCCTTGTTCTCTTGTTAAAAGGTTTTCTTTAGACAGCCGGTATTTCTTTAATATTCTGACTAGGTTTAAGAGTGAGAAGTACTGATCAGGCGGGAGCTAGTGTAAAGTGATTAAATTGTAGGCTCTGCTCCAAGCACATCAAGTGATCTGTTGTGTCTTGGTCTGGTTTTTGTTGCTATAACAGAATACCTATAGAAAAAGAACTGAGAACTTTGTAAAATGACATTTATGTAGCTTAAACAGCATGACGCTGGCATTGATTTCTGGCAAGAGTATCATGGCACATTGTATGTGGGTTACATGGCGAGACCTTATGAAGAATTACAGACAATGTGTACAGGGTCAATGCAGAGGAAGGAAGCAACGGAGACACCAAGGAGGTCATACTCACTTTATGACATCCATTCTCAAAGCTGGAAACCTAGCCCAAAGACATGTGACCCAGGGGGCAGAGGAGACAGATTTGTTGGTAAAGTATTTGTTCCACAAGCATGGGGACCAGAGTTCGATTCCCAGCACCCATGAAAGAAGCATGTATAGTACAATTGCTTGTAATCCCAGCACTTAGATTATAGTGGCATAGACAGGTGCATTACTGGCACTTACTGGATAGCCAACCTAGCCTGGGAACTCCAGATCTAAGGTTGATAGCCTCAAAGAACACTCAAGGTTAACCTCTGACCTCTATGCTCATGCGTCCTCATATACATGAACATCAGGACAGAGGAGGTGGAAAGAGACCTCACCCATTCCTGTAAAACACTTATTAGTCCTGTTTGAGGCTGGGTTTCATGATGTATCACTTTACACTAGGCCTCACTCTGTGAAGATCCTGTCATCTGTTTTTAAGCTCCCAGTAGATGAATTTATGTGTGACAAACTATGCTCAAACTATGTTGTGTATATGTGTATGATGTATGTGTGTATGTATGTATATATGTATTGTGCATGTGTGTATTTGTGAGTATATATGTATTGTGCATGTGTGTGTATATGTGAGTATGTATGAGTGTCTGTATGTGTGTATATGTGCATGTGTGAACACATGAGTGTCGGTGTGTGTTTATATGTGTATTTATGTATATGTGTGTGCATGTATGTATGTGCATGCAAGTGTGTATGTATATATATGTGTGTGTGTATGTGTGTGTGTGTGTGTGTGTGTCAATGTGTGACTTTGAGTATGTGTGTGTATGTAGGGGGTTGTGTACTTGTGTTTATGTTTGTTTATCTTATTTCATTTTCCACTGGCTTTTCAGAGACAGAAGATGTAAATGGATGTATTTAATGAAGCATGTTTGGTTGAAGCCCTGATACAAGCTTCTTACGGATTTAGAAAAGACATTATAGGAAGACAGTAGCTTTTTTCCTTTCTTTCTTTCTTCTTTTCTTTCTTTCTGTGGTTTTTTTGTTTTGTTTTTTTTTTTTTGTTTTGTTTTGTTTTGTTTTGGCTTTATCCCAATTCTTGTGACTATTTTGGCATTCTTGTGATATGCCTAGGGAAAACGAGTCTCAGAGTCCCACCGTGTTCTGGTAGTGTTGTTCTCTTAATTGTTCCCAGTACAACGAAGTGTTCTTTATGCGTGACTATGTCAGTGAAAACCTGTTATTTTCTTTGCATTTTTGTATGCATTTTCTGTAATTTCATTTTGTGATTCATATTCCAAGCTTAGATATTAAGGGTAGAATATGGTGAGCGCTGTGTGATGTCATAACTTCCCAGCAGAAGGCCGGATCCCAAGCCCTCACAGTTTTACACTCTGAGGCTGAGGGTTGGCTGCCTAGAGAGGGAAAATGTTTTCACTGAGAACAAAAAACAGTCTTTCATAATTTCAGGGCTTCTGCCTCCTGAGTACAGCAAGATGCCCAGGGAGAAAGGACCTTGAATGTCCGTCCATCCTTCCACGGGCACTCAGAACCCCCAACCTCGTCCTCGTGGGGCTGAGCTGTACTTGCTCATCCTTGTGAATAAGAGTTCGCCTTCACCTTGTCCTGTAGCTTCGTGAGCACTGACAAGGACTAGCTCTCTGCTAAGGCCTTACATCCGTGGTGACCTGTCCTCAGCACAGCCCTGAAGCCTCTGACTCCTCTACAGTGGAGGAAGCTCAGAGGGCACCATTTCTTGCCAAAGCCCTCTGGCCAATGGAGTGCAGGGCCAGCAGGTGGGTGATATTTGCTCTGGGTGTGCCTCCTTCTTCTCCTCTCGGTTAACCCCCTCTGCCATCCCGTCACCCCACCTCCCTTCTATAATCCCCACCCTTTAAGGCCATTTCCGTCCTTTGGGAATGTGGAGGAAAAAGTCAGACATCTTTTCCACATGGCCACTCTTCAACTATTTCAAGATATTTATCTGATGTTCATTCTAACCTAGGCTAAAGCTTTCTTGAAGGGGGAAAATTACTGAATTAAATATTTGCTTCCAGAGCATTGAACATACACCTCCTCTGGTTCCTAAGCTCTCCTGCCATTCAAAGCTCAGAAGGGTGAGCAGGCAGCTGAAGCAGAAACCTGCTGTGGGGATTTGCAGTGACCCTGCCCTCTACCCACCATTGCCCCTCTTTGCCCTTCACCAAACACAGCTGGTACATCACTGGCTAAAGGGATTCCATCAGGAGGAGGTAGCCTACGCACATGTCAAGGCCACGGCAATTGCTGATAGAAATTGTTTTTCAGGGTTGTTGTTTTCTTTTCTTTTCGACAAATTGCAGTTTTTAAGTAGCAACAAAAATTTTATGTCTGGGGGTCACCACAACATAATGGAGTGTATTAAAGGGTGACAACATTAGGAAAATTAGGAACCCCAGTCTTGGAGCTCCTTTCTCTTTCTGGTGTCTGGCTGCTGTTTGGAGATCTGGTTTTGCAACAGTGATTTCACAGAAGGGAGTGGGTAGAACATCTGCGAAGCAACCTGAAGAGGGTCAGTAGTCACCTGCTGAGGGCAAGAGAAGTGGAAGGGTAAATGTTGCTTTATGAATCAACATAAGGACAGAGACAACCTGGTCCTACTTCTTGGTGTCAGTAGCACATAAGGAAATACTCCTGGGCTAGAGAGATGGCTCAGCCATTGAAGGCTAGGCTCACAACCAAAAGTACAGGAAATGTTCCTGACAAGCAGGAGGGGCAAGAGCTAAGAGCTCTCTCCTTTCCTCCCTTCTTCTATCTCTCCTTCCCTTCTCTTTCTTTTCCCTTCCCTTCCTTTTTTTCTGATAGAAATTGAATTTGGGGCTAAACTTGGGGCCTTAATCATGCTGAACAGATATTCTACCACAAAGCTATCGGTGGCCTCCTGGGACCTATTTTTAATGTGAGACCTGTGTATGAGATATAATTCACACAAGATGGATCTCTGGTTTGTCTTTGGTTTTTTGAGAGAGGACCTCACTTGTAGCCCAGGCTGCTCTCGACATGTGGCGATCCTTCTGCCACAGCCTCCTGAGGGTTTTGATCCTGGTCAGGAGCCGCTGCACCAGGCTGATCACCCGCCCTCTAAAGTCACATGTATGGAGAGATGATTCAACAGGGAAGAGAAGTGTATGTTACTCTCACAGAGAAACTGAGTTCAGTTCCCAGCACCTACCTGTAACTCCAGCTCCTGAGGGTCTGATGCCTTTTATCTCTTATCAGAATCTTACACACATATACTCCGCTTATAAACACATACATACACATGATTAAAAATATTTTTAAGAATTTTTAATAGATAATAATCAAATGTGTATGTTTCAATAAATGCTTATTCTTGCAAAGCCACTCCAATAATTAAGGTGAAGACCTTCTCCGTCACCCTGCAGCTCCTGCTTTCATTCAGTTCCCCCTTTCCTACCGCTTTAGCCTCGGGCCTGCTTTCTGACAGTGCCATGATGTTTTCAATCCTCCTGTGTTCTATTACGTGGAATCACACCGAATGCAGCATTCTGTATGTGATATCTTTTCCTCAGCACCGCACTTTTGAGGTTCACCTACCCTGGTTTGCTTGGATTGGTGGTTTTCTTCTGTGTCAATGAGCATCAGTATATGGTATGAATGGATCAGCTGACCTGTTCACCAGTTAAACTGTCGGGCTGTTTCCCCTAGGAGGGTATTGTGAGTAAAGATGCTATGTATATTCCTGCTCAGGTTTTGGCATAGACATGTTAGTATTTCTCCTGTGTAAATATTCAGGTAGGAGATTGTTTTGGCATATGATAAGCATGTAGGGGCCTGTAGTTACCTTTGTGAGGAATTGGCCAGTTGTTTTTTTCTAAGTGGCCAGGCCATTTTCTATTTGTATCAACAGCATATCTCTGATGGTTTCTTTTAGAAAAGAAAATAATCCATTGTAGATCGATTCTGCAAATGCTCTCATTTCGTGCCATTGGCACAAACATGGGATTGGTTTTGTGCAAAGCACGACTTTTAAATCCTGGGAGCAGGATGATGGTACATATCTGCAGTTCTAGCACTTAGAATTCTGAGGCAGGAGTATCACAGGTTTGATAACGTCGCTGGCTACATGTAAGGTCCCTTTCTCACAAGACAGATGGTGTGCACAGAGGAGAAGGGGAGAAATAGGGAAAATAAATAAATCTGGAACAAGGAGTCAGGTTGAGTTGTGTAAAATGATGTCTTTAAGAAGGAAGGCAGGTGTCACTGGATGATAAGAAAGGATGGGCGGGAACGAAGTTTTAGAGAGGGGGGAGTGAGAGCGAGAAGGAGGGAGAAACAACATGGAGGCAGATGTGGACATTCCCCTCTGCGAGTCTCTGCATGGATACGGTTGTTATGAATATTTTATAAGGGATGGGTGTGTGCAGGATGATTTGTGCTGTCTAGATGGGGAAATTATATCAGCTGGATCAGAGTGTATTATGTGGTGCTTTCCTTAACTGAGTTCAAGAGAAGGTACAGTGGGAGGACACACCAAGGCTGCCATGGAATTTGGATATGTGGACCTTGGGTGGCAACAGCCCACCAAGGAAATTGTGAGTGGGACCAGCGTGGCAAGGTGGCATGCTGGAATAGCTCGCGGATGGCCTGGGTCAGAGAGCCGGGGACAGCATGGAGCTGCTGCGATAAAGTAAGATTAGTTCTTATGGCCTATGGTGCTGGAACTAGTGTGAAAGTGACTGCCTGGGTCAGAGAGAGCAGGGGACAGTATGGAGCAGTAACGGCATAAAAATGGTGTGCCTATTTTATTATGTACTGCAATGAAGGTGAATCCATTATTGGAGTCATCAAAATCGCTCCCACAGCTTTCGACAAGCCCATCTGCACCTGTCTCATACATATAGAGGCAATAACAGAACCTCTCCGTTGGGGGCTATCACAAGGATCCAAGGAGACTAAAGACATGGTGCATTTAAAATAGCACCTGGTATATAACTGATGGTCAGCGTGAGTCTCTCCTGTGACCTCCTTTTATAAAAACAGGGTTCCTGGGAACATCAGAGTTTGTGTAAGAGCTTAAACCATGGACTCTACATTGTAAGTAACGTTTTAGTCTCTCTCTCTCTCTCTCTCTCTCTCTCTCTCTCTCTCTGTGTGTGTGTGTGTGTGTGTGTGTGTGTGTGTGTCTGTGTGTGTGTGTGTGTGTGTGTGTCTGTGTGTCTGTGTGTGTGTGTGTGTGACTTGAATACAGATACCCAAAGAAGCCAGGAAAAGACAGTGGATCTTTTGGTGCTGGAGTTACAGGTGATTGTGAGCCACCTGTATGTAGGGACCTAAACCCAAGTTCTCTGACAGAGCAGCAAGAACTCAGAATGGCAGAGCTAAATCTCCAGAGATTGAGACTTGAAAGAAGATAGCCCTAGTTCACCTGGAACTTGCTCTGCAGACCAGGCTAGTGTCAAGTTTAGAGCAATCCTCCTGCCTTTGCTGGGATGACAGATGCAAGCCCTCACGCTGGCTGGACTCTGTTTTGTTAGGATGATAATCTGAAAATCAGGAATGTCACAGGGAACTAAAGGTTTGTTATCATAGCATGAAGGTATCTGTAGTTATTTAAATGAACAAGCATAAAGTTGCCTTAAATCCTCTCCAAACTGTCTGGCCTGCATCCTAACTTGTAAAACATATAATTGCATCCTGTCTCTCCCACAGAGGTCAAAACTAAACATATAAATGCACAATGCTTTATAAATGCTCATTGCCAGTAGAGTTTTAACAACTTTCCTTACATTTGAGTTAGTTAGAATTTATAGGAGCCTTCTCCTTGTGATGATGGCTAGAGAAAACAATCTGATAGCAGTAACAAGTTACAATTTTTCTATGAAAATAAAAGCTGTAAGAAATGGATTCTACTTATATGCAGTTTGTCTTGTTCAAAATGGGTGATTAAACTATTAAGTTTCCTCTTACCCCATTATATGATAGTCAGAAGTAATGATTTTAAGAGGAAATTAGGGCTCTGTGTTGGACTGACCCATCTTTGTGATTAATAAAATCATAGAGCTGATAACTTATCTTCAGTAAGGATCTACCCTAAAAGCCAGTTTGGCTAGGTGTCTTCCACACTTCCAGTCTCATTATGTGACATCCTGCTCTGCCTCAGGACTCAGCAGCAGGAAGGCCATTGTGGCATGCGGCCTTCTTACCTGGGACCAGAACCACACGCTCCAACCCTCCTCCTTCCTTTCCTATTCATCCAGTCTATCCTACTATGTTGTTATCAATAGGAAACAGATGATAGAAACCATGAAGACTGAGCTACACATGGATCTCAAGCCAGTACAAAGGGAACACACATGGCACTCACATGCTGAGTCTGACACCGTAGTTTAGTGGCTCGGAAGAATGGCTCATCCAAACATCTGCGTTTAGTTGCCTAGATGACACAGTTTCATCATACCACTCGGAACTCCTCTGCCCTTCTCCCCTCTTCTTCTCTCTTCCCCTTTTCCTAACCCCCTTCCCCTCAGACTGCTGGAGGGGCTTGAGCACACTAGGTAGGCTCTCTCCACAGACATACTGTCCCAACTCTTGAAATTCTTTTTGAGACCCTAATAGTTACATTTTTAAGAAGATGTTTAAGAAGATGGCCATACCAGGAAAGGCTTAATAGAAATGTGAATTATTTAACCTTCATTGGAGCCATATGGGAGAAGAAAATCTGAAATCTAAAGTTACATTTGGGAACAGAGAGAGTATGTGTACTCAGAACCGAAAAGATTTAGTTGTGCCATCCATAATGTACGAACAATGCCAGGCAGTCAGCTGAAGCATCTAAGCCATGTCCTCCTTCTTGAGAACTGGAATGTCCAACTCAAGTCTACCCCATCCACTAAGAAAAGAAGAGGCAAGACACAGCCGTCCCCCAACTTACCCAACTGATGTAGACTTCCAAGTAGATACTCAGCATGTCTCAACTAAGAAATCACTTTTCTACTGGACAAGACTAAGCATTTGATTTGTTATGAATTGTTTTTGGGGCCTAGAAATAAAGGGATCAAGTTGTGTTTTTCATTTGCTGATGGGTCTATGCATTCCTCCATTTTCCCCAAGCGTTTTAGCATAGATATCCTGACAATTCCTGTGTGATCTGAAATCACCACATATGGATGCACATATAGAGCTCACATCTCCACAGGATCCAGCCTAGGATGACACACCATGCAGAACATTTGTGGTACACCACTTCAGGATGTCCACTTTCATTGCCACAGAGGCGCATGAGTTTGTGCGGTATATATGCATATAGAATGTAATTCAAACAACAGATGTTTAAAAAACTAGAACCTAGAAGATCAAGCTGTGACATAGACCCTAAGCAAGTGTCCCTGTAACCCCAGTGTAAAAATGTTGCTTAGAACTGGGCTGTATCTTAGTCAAACCTAGGCCTAGAAAGAGCAAGAGGCTAGGACGAGTCACCAGTACCACACACAAAACAAAACAGACATCAAACTCATACAGTTCTTTTCACATGCTGTGCCAGATCAAGAAGATGAAGCCACTATGATAATTTAATAGCTTCAAGGGGATACATGCACATATTTAATCTTAAATATACATGTGACATATATAATATATCATAAATATACATATGGTTTTTACACATATGCCCAAATAGGTATGTATACATATCTTGTATATGTTATATATAAGGTAAATATACCTATAATGGATAAATATATACTATATGATATATATATGTGTATATATATGTACATAAACATGTATTTATATCTATACCTATATATATATGTATATGTATAAATATAGATGAAGAAACCAAATCCAAGAATGATAAAATACCTTATCCAACCAGTATTTTTTACATGTATGGAACAGGGGGAAAATAATTGAAATTCAAGTTTCACAGCAACCCATGTTTGCTGACATACAACAACTACATACCTCAAGGAACTCAGATATGGCAATTCTTGAGTAGTACAATTTGATCTCTGAACTCCAGGGAAATTACTGGAATAATCCTTTCTCCTCCTAGAAAATCTATCTCCAGTGAGGCATGTGCCTTAGATGTCACCACCTTTCTCAACAACTAATAGATCTGTGATATTTAGATTTCTTAATGTCTTGACTTCATAAGAAGGCCTTTAAGTCTGTGACTAGATATTCTGTTCAGTAATTGCTCCCTTCTCCATAAACCTAAAACATCTTTAAAATGCAGCATTTCTGGATGCCAGCCGTAGGCTACACCTCACCCTCCCACACTGCAGATTTTATAGTATCTTGTATTAGCATCATCCTTAAGTGAAGATGTTTGATTTCTGGGTGTGTCCCAGTCTGACATCCAGCCTTTGCATTGCAGGAGCTGACCCTGTGCAGCCTGAAGCGGAGAGAAAGGTTCAGCCATGTTCCTGCATTCTCCCATAGGCCACCTGTGCTGGGCGGGTCTCCACACTGTGTGTGAGCCTACTACCCCAGCCTGAAAGACAACCTCAGCCACCACACTCTTCTCTCTCTCTCTCTCTCTCTCTCTCTTGTAGTTTCCAGGTTCCTTCTGGTACTTCAGTCTCTCCTAAAGGAGAGACCATAACTGCTCCTATGTTTCTGTTGAGGTCTAACACTTGCAGCTTAGGAAAACATTCTTTTTTTTTTAAGATTATATATATGTGTGTGTATGTGTGTGTGTGTGTGTGTGTATGTATGTATGTATGTATGTATGTATGTATGTATGTATGTATGGTATTCAGACACACCAGAAGAGGGCATCAGATCCCATTACAGATGGTTGTGAGCCATCATGTGGTTTCTGGGATTTGAACTCAGGACCTCTGGAAGAGCAGTTAGTGCTCCTAACCACTGATCAGTCTCTCCAGCCCCCGGGAACCATTCCATTAAGGAGACAATTTTAAGCAGAATCAAGTGACCGTTGAACATTATGAGGAACTTTGACCAGCGTCCTACAGATGGACAGTGGCAAAGGCACAGGAAACCCAGAGATCCCTGGCCTAACCACAGACTAAAGACCAAGGCTGACAGAAGTATGGTTAAAATATGCACAGTTAAATGGCATTCCTGGGGACACTCCCATGCAAGTGATCAGAAACCCTTTAAACATGCGACATCACCAAGCCCACCCCTTCTAGAAAGAGGCCTTTCCACAGATGTAAGCCTCATGTTACCCGTGTGCTCTCCTTGTGGCAGAGGCTGTGTCTGATCATGAGGACTATTAACGACAGCCCAAAAGGAGAATGACACCCACTGAACTTCCTGGCCAGCATTTGGAGAAAGAACTGCAAGCTCTTTTCTGGAACTTGGCAGGAAAGAGGGATATGGTCATATATTCATGGCCGTGCCTCTAGGGAACAAACAGAAAACCATTTGGCCCAACAGAGATGTGCATAACTGTCCCATGCACAATCAGATAATCCCCCCCGAATGCCTTTTCCCTGCTCTATAACTCAATTCGGATAACTGCATTTGTCTGTGAGAAACCCTCAGAGAAAACATCCAGGCCAAATGATCTCATGCCTGGATTTTGCAAAACAATATGTGCACCGGAGCAGAATTTATACCATCCAGTATGTCCCATTCCCACACCCAGCCCTGGGATGCTCTTCCATGGTGTGGTTTCTTTGCCACACCGAGTCACTTCTTAGGCCTGGATCCAGGGCAGCCTGCAGACCCCTGGCCACATAAGAAAGCAGCTCTGTTCTATTTCTAGGAACGGAGCTTCACATTTATTTTGCAATCATCTCCCCCATTTTGCTACCCCAGATGGTTCTGTAGAAGAAGCGTTGAGCATGAGCAAAAGTGATGTCTCTTCCCTCAAAATAATGAAAATTTTCTGCCGTGCCCAACTGAGAGCGAGTGAAATCAAAGGCGAACACAACTGAAAACCCCTTGGAGATGCTAGACTAGTCTCGGGAGCTATGTGTCATATCCTGGGTAATTAACAGCCCTTGCATTTCTGGTGTACTAATTGGGGTTCTCTAGGGGAACAGAATTTATAAAACACACATGCACACACACACACACATGCACACTCACACATACACCAATGCATGCACACACGCACACTCACACACACACACACACCACCTGTATATATACATGAGGATTTATTACAGGCTGTGGTTCAGCTAGTCCAACAATGGCTGTCTACAAATAATAGGTCCAAGGATGCAGTAATTGTTCGGTCCATGAGGCTGGATGCCCTGGCATTCTTCAGTATGTGCCAGAATCCCAGAGCTCTAATGCCAGTGAAGTTTTGCCAGCCAGCGTGAGGGCAAACAGGCAGAGACCTTCTCCCATGCTCTTTCTACAAGTAATGGCAGATGATGTGGCCCAGATTAGAAGTGGGATCTTCCCACCTCTAACTGGATTAAAGGGTAGATCTTCACCCCTCAAAGATCTAGATGAGAGTGGGTCCTCCCACATCAAATGATTTAATTAAAAAAACAAAACAAAGCAAAAAGAAAAACAAAGAGACAAAAACCAAAACAACAACAACAACAAAACCCCCAGAAACCTGGTATACCCAACCATTTGTGTTTTAAATATGGATGTAGTCAAATTGACAACTAAGAAGAACCAGCCATCACACTTAGATTCCATCTTTCCCAATCCAGGGGTAGAGGATGCAGGAAACAACAAACAAAACAGAACAAAAACCCTCTAAATAAAACGTGGCTGGAAGGTCATAATGTCTTTCCTGTAGCTCCTGTTATCTGCAAAGCTGACCCTATAAAAATCAGACAACGCCTCCTGCAGTGAGCTCTCCCTCCCTCAGCCCCATTGACTTTTTATGAGCCCTTTAAACCTTGGGCTGTTTACACTGGGTTTCCTGCTCTCCTTCTGGAAGACAGATCACCAATGTGACTTATTTGCACCTGGCACCTAGTCCCAACTTTATAACTACTTATTGAAGAAGTCCCAATGCTTTCCACTGGACAAAGCTTTCCTTGATGTTCTTGTCCATCCAAGTCAAAATGCAGGTAAGCTGTAGTACAGTGTGCCAGTGGAGGACCCGATACCTTACTGGGAGGTACAAGCAGGGTCCGAAAAGGGCCACACAGACCTAGTCTGTTGTGTTTTGCTCTGTGACTCAACAGAGAACAGCACGGAGAACATGGGTGCAAGCACTTAGTGTGAGCGCAAGCACTTAGTGTGATCTTTATAGTCAGAGCCCGGGCTTTGTGCTACCTGGAAAGAGCTTCCAGTCTGTCTCCAGAGCTGGTTATTTTATCTGGTCTGGGAAAATTAGCCACTAATGCTTGAAGAACCAGCTCAATAGTTTGTTAGACACTCATTAATTAATTATTAATTATTGTGATTAGAGTCTGAGGAAGTAAGAAGCAGGAATGTGCCCGTCGCCTGTATAGATTCCTACAGACAGGAGCTTCATGTAGAATTGCAGGAAGAAGGCCAGTTGCTTCCTCCTCACCCACAAGCCTCCTTTCCCGGCTATCTACTCACAGCTGTGTTGGCAAAGATGGAAACTGTGGTTCAGGCTTCAGAGAAGAGAAGCTACAGCAGACTGTCATGAGGTTGCCAGAAATCTGGACGGACACCGAGAAGGATCTTGGAAACTCGAGCTAGAAGACCACACTGAAGCACTCCTCAAGAACCCATGTCTAAGATGAAGACCCTCAGTCCCCTGAAAGGCTCAGAGAAGACATCATGATGCCAACAGGTTCTGTCTGCATGCCATGACCAACTCTCTGGATGGGTATTTCACGTATGACAGGAGCGAATGGGCATCCTTGGAAGTTAGTGCCCTTGAATTTAGATAACACTGAAAAAGCACATGGAAGAGAAACCACATGTGCTTTGGCAAATGCCTGGGCTAGGGCAGTGAGCCAGCTGTCATAGTGGGTCCTGGAGAAACTCTCTGGGCAGTGCCTGTCCTTCAGAAAGGTGATGCAGGTGTCTTAGGTGCTCTCATAAGGTCACATGAAAAAAAGTCGCTGAAGATACGTTTCAGTGTCCAGTAAGTGGTAGAGAGTAAACGTGGAAAGAGACCATGTGCAAGATGAGACAGGGGAGGTGACAGCCATGGGGTTTCGATGGAGACCGGGTGACAGACTTGGCTGGGGCCAACAGTTTACCTAGGCGCAGCTTTCTTTGGCAGAAGTGGGTGATAGGCAATTAGAGATAGTATTTCCCCAACGAAGGAAAGACTTACAGGGAAGCCAGATCTTTGTGACAATATAAACTGGATGTCACCCTGAAACAGAGTCTCACTGTACAGTCCCACCTAGCCTAGAACTTATTATATCAACCAGTCTGGCTTCAGGCTCTGAGACCTGTCTGCCTACATACACATACACACACACAAACTCTCTCTCTCTCTCTCTCTCTCTCTCTCTCTCTCTCTCTCTCTCTCTCTCTCCAAAAATGAGACTTCAGAGATCCGTTTAATACTGAAGATTTTAGAGCAAATATTTGTGCTCTTTGACAGAGCCCCTTCGGTGCTGGCCCTGTCACCTGCCTGCCCTGTCACCTGCCCTGTATTCTGTTTAAGGAAATGAGTAAACAGTGAGAAGCAGAGATGTATTCAGTGTGGCCACAGTGGGAAGGGGGACAAATGGAACAAACTGTTAACCCCAGTTCTTCCCTGGGATACTGGATGAGATTTAGGTTCACACAGAGAAAAAACTAGGCCATGGCAAGAGGTTGGAGTGACTCAGCATCCTGGTCATGATGTGGTCTGGTCAGACATCTTGCTTCCGGTTCCGAGAGAGGCCATAATCAATGCTGTCACTTGAGGGAATCAATTTCAAAAGATAATTACTTCTGCTCCAGGGAAGTAGCCTTGCCCTCATGTGGTGTGTGGGGGGAGGGGCTTATTTTCAAGGTTCTGCTGTTCCAGGAATCCAAAGGGACTGGGGATGGGGTGGGGGTCTTAGATCAGGAGTTATCTCTGTGCCTGCTGCCTCTGGGTAGGGATAAAGTAGATTAAATGGGCACTTCCTGAGCAGCAAACATGCCTGTGTGCTAAAGTGAGCAGGTGGTCCACTGGGCAGGAGACGGACAAGGCAGATTCCAGCGCTTTTATCCTGCACCCAGTTACCTTGTTGGCTCAGGAAGGAAGTGGATGCGTGTAACCCGGCGCTTCTCACCGTTCTGATGACGGTGACCCTTTAACACAGTTCCACATGTTATGGTGACCCACAACCATAAAATTATTTTTTGTTGCTACTTCATTACTGTAACTTTGCTCTATTTTGAATCGTAATATAAATATTTTTGGAGATAGAAGTTTTCTAAAGGGGTCTCTACCCACAGCTTGAGAACCGCTGTTCTCATTAACACAGCATCTGGGCCAGAGGATGGCTCAGTGGAGAAAGCTCTTTTCTTTGCAAACCTGGAGACCTGAGTCTAATTCCCAGAACACAAAGGTTTGAAGGAGAGAATTCTGCAAAGTTGTCCTCTGACCTACACACACACACACACACACACACACACACACACACACACACACACACACAAGCATGCATGTATGTAGACATGCAAACACAGACACACACACAAACACAGATGCACATGAACACACACAGTCACACGCACACACATTCATGTATGTACACATGCAAACACAGACACACACACAGACACATGCATGCACAAAACATACACACACACACATAAAATCTGGTCGGCTTGCTTTTGGATATGCTGCCTCACACCATCACAATATATCAAGCCACCATATATTACAGTGATAGTGTTAGAAGCTTGAAGACCCAGCAACCCTGAGGCCATTTTCAGAAGGTTCCTTATGAACAGACAAAGTTCTTATGAATCTGATAGTCCGCGTATTGCAGATTCTGATTTGTGGCTCATTTAAATGAGACCTGGAACCTAAACTCAATTTCTGGCTCCAATTTCCTACAGACTGAGCTCAGGATCTGCCTGGAGATTTCTGGTCCATTTCCAAGTCTACAGATCTGATTTCTAGTGATCAGTCCTCATAACTCTTAATTGTTATTTGAGATTCTTTATTCTTCAAGCTGTTTGCTGTGTAGGGAGCCTGATGGTGCTGGTGGTCTCTTTTTCTGGCTACTTCACTTTCATAAATAAGAAATCAACTATGCAATACTCTCAGGCAGTGGGTAATGGAAGCCACCTATCTTTCTGTTAATCAAAGGCTGGATGAATGCCTACAACAAAGTAGGCATTGGGCTTGATCCTAGACATTCAATAATGTCCACCACCAGAGTCCTGTCTAGAAGATGTCGCCTCAAGACATCGAACTAACTACTACTAACTATTGAGGCACAGGGGCACCCATAATCCCAGGACTTGGGAGGCAGAGGCAGGATGAGGATTTGAGATCAACACAGATGTGTAGTGAGACTGTCTCAAAACCAAACAAAACCACAGTGTGCTGATTACAGAGTGTGATGATCAACTTGATTGCTGACTTAGCAGAATTAAAAATCACCATGGAAACAAATCACTAGACATGTCTCTGAGAGATCTTCTAGGTTTAGCACGATTGGGAAGACCTATCATGAATGCAGGTAATACCAGTCATTGGCTTAGGTCCTACACTGAATCAAAAGGTGAAAAGATGCTGTGATGGTCTTTTCAAAACAGAACAAGAATGAATGGCCTCCATAGATTCTTGGGTTTGAATGCTTGGCCCATTGGGAGTGGAACTAGTAGGAGGTATGGCCTTGTTGGGGTAGGTGTGGCCTTGTTGGAGGAAGTGTGTCACTGTGGAGGTGGGTTTTAAGGTCTCATACCTTCAAGCTATGCCCAGTGTGGCTCTCAGTCTCCTCCTTGCTGCCTGTGGATCAATATGTAGAACTCTCAGCTCCTCCAGCACCATGTCTGCCTGCACACTGTTGTGCTTCCTGCCATGATGATAATGGACTGAGCCTCTGAAACTGTGAGCGAGTCCCAATGAAGTGTTTTCCTTTGTAAGAGTTGCAGTGGTCATGGTGTCTCTTCACAGCAATAGAAACCCAAACAGAAGTTGAGCCCTGACATTCCTTTCCACCGTTCTCTTTCTCCCTCTCCTTCCTCTCCTCTTCTTACTATAGATACAATGTAACCATCTGCCTCCCTCCCCACCCTTCCCCCTCTCTCTCTCCCTCTTGGTCTCCCTTTCTTTTTTCCTCTCCCTCCAGGCCCAGGTCCTGCTCCTACAGATACAATGTGACCAGCTGCCTCAAACTTTTGCTGCCATGGTTTACCACCAGGATGGATGGCATCCTTGAACTCTTGACTCTAAGCCTAAATAAAACCTTCCTTCTTTAACTTGCTTCTGTCAAGTAGTTTGTCTGAGGAACAGGACACATAATTGATGCATAGAATAAGTCCAGTTGGGCACAATCTTCAAGAAAAGGTTTACATTTTCCTCAGACTTACATAGAAAATATTTTACACATCTTCTCGGGGATTCCTGACATTGTTGTTAAACATGAGATCATTTCTTCTTATTCTCAGTAATGAAGAGGCTCAACTCTGCTTATTCCCCATCCTAGGCTAGGCAGCATGCATCTCTTCCAACTGGGCTGTTATCGACTGGCCTGCCATTATTGTTTGATTCAAGCCCTACCTCTTCCAGGAAGGCTTGACTGACTATGCCAGTACAGAACAGCCTTCCTGGATGTCATTGCAATCCTCTCAGTGGTATATCATACACCCTGCTATGGCTCTGTTCCAGCTTAGAAGCCCATGGAAGATGAAGCCAGACTTGGAACCCTCTATCCTCAGGTCACCAGTGCAGCATCTTGCCCACAATAATCATCATAAACATTTATCAATTAGCAACTCAAGCTGGAGAGGCAAGTCTGACCCAAGGTGGGCATGAGACGTATGGTTGATGAAAGAAAACCACGAACAGTCCAAGGCAGGATTCGAGGGCAACAGTGACTCCTGTGATACTGTAGCCCGCCAGCAAAGGGAAGCTGCATAAGAGTAGAGCCAACATTGAAGGTCTATCTTCCCAACACAGCTCACCCAATCTAGAAAGTCTCTCAAACATACACTCAGAGGCCAAGGTAAGTACATCCTGTCAGGTTGACAATATTATTACATATGTGTGTGTGCACATGTGTGTGTGTGTATCTGATATGTATATGATATATGACATATATATCTTTATATATGACTCAAAAATATTTTTACTTTTTAGGGGTTGGGGTGAGATCATATATTCTTTATATATATATATATATATATATATAAACATACTCATTAAGGCCAGTAGATTTAAAAAGAAAATGGGTCTTTTTCATCAGCAACTTCTGGAGCATTCAGTCTTGAATAATATCAAAAGCAGATTAACGCCTGGCCTTATGAAAATGAAAAGGTTTTGATACTGAAACCATGAAGTCGTTGCAGTTTTGTGTGGGTAGCAGCCTTTTACTGACAGCAGTGGCCAACTTTACATGCTTACACACTTACCGGGACCATGACTCCCAACTGCACTGCAAGAGGTTTTGATGCCATTGCTCGGTCCACAAAAGAAGCTGCCCCTTTGTCCAGGCAGTAAGTCAAGTCTCTAGGGACTGAGAATACTCAAGAGTCTCCAGGCATAGACACTGTGCCAGAAGTGTCCAAAAATAAAGGAATGACATGGGGCGAGGCATCAGGAGGAGGGAGAGGAAGGAGACAGGCCCTCCTCCAAGACCAATGGATGTCTGGAATGATTTTTCAATCACTATGAATTATCTGAGCACTAGGCTTGCATATTAATTGATTACCTCTTGTCCCTTACCGAAATCCCAGGGTACTAGGGTACTTCACAAGGGTCAGGGTACATGCTTACATGCTCCTCTGCAAGGAGAAGGGCAAGAGTAGGGCTGACTGCCAGGTCTCGTCTGTTCTCCAAGTTCCAACACTTTCAGGACTGAGGTCGGGCTGGCCAGGCAGGAATCACTAAAGAAAACTCTATAAAGGAGCCACCTGGGGTCCCTGTTCCACCAGCAACTCTCAGGTTTCTGTGATAAATATTTTGCCAACAGAGGAACCAGATCTCTCTGATACCACATTCACTGAAACATTCCCACCCTACCGCAGCAGGAAGAACCCTCCAGGCAGAGAACATTTGATTAGAAACAAACGGAGAAACTGAGCATTCTAACACCCTGCTGGCTGCTGTGGTCCCTTTCCTCCTGCTGGGTCTTAGGGTGCTAGGTATGTCCTGGAAGCTGCTCTACTCAGTGGATCCAGGACCCTGAGAAAGAAGCCATATAAATCCCAACACCTGGTCCTCCTTCCTTCCCCAAAGACCCTCAATCTCCTCCAACTCTTTCCTTCTATTTAACGGAACAGTTACTCTGTGAGGTCAAGCTTGGGGCCTTAAGAGGATTCTAAGATACAGCAGCTTTTTGCCAGTTGTAAGCAAGCCCTAAAGTTTCTCTGCTCAGAGTCCATTCAAAAGCAATCTTTGCAGGGCATGGTGACATGTGACAGTCATCCCAGCACTTGGGGAGCTGAAGCAGGAGGATTATAAATTTGAGCCTAACTGGAACTACATAGCAAGACTGTCTCAAAAACAAAAACAAAGAACCCATCAAAGTTGGTGCACACTTTTAATCCCAGTACTTGGGAGGCAGATGCAGCCAGAGCTGAGTTCAAGGCCAGCGTGGTCGACAGAGTGAGTTCCAGGACAGCCAGGGCTACACAGAGAAACCCTGTCTCGAAAAACCAAAGACAGAACAAAAAAAAAAAAAAAAAAAAAATCCATCTGGGAATGCGGCACAGTGGTAAATCTCTAGCCTGGCGAGCCCATGCTGAGTTCAACACAGGATAAAGAAAAGCCAATCCTCATGGCCACCTTGTGAGACAGATGTCATGGCAATTTGAAATGGGGCAAACTAAAGCAGGAAAAGTAAGCAAGGTGCCCACTAACACTCAGGGGCAAATACAAAAGGAGGGCTTTCCATCCAGGGGTGTTTGATTTTAATCAGTAACAGCTAACAGATGTTGAGTCGAACATTGTTAGAGGCTCCGCATGTATTCACCACAAGCAGTGCTACGGGGTGGGGTTAAGCAACTCGCTTCCTGCATTTGCCGATGAGAAAACTGAGGTAAAGGGATGAAGCACACAGTTCCATGTGACATGGATGGACTAGAAGCTAGGAGTGCATGTGTGGACATGCATGTGGACATGTGTGCATGTGTCTCTGGAAGCCAGAGGTCAACGTCAAGTATCATTCCTCAGGCTGTTTCTCCTGAGACACGGTTTCTCGGTAGCCTGGAGCTCACTAGGTGGGCCAGGCCGGCTGGTCAGAAATCTCCATGACTACTCTGCCTGCCTGGTGTGGGGAATTACAGCTGTGTTTTGTTATCCTGTGTGTACGCTGGTGATGAACTCAGGTCCTTCGCTTCCCTCGAAAGCACTTTACTAACTGAGCCATCTTCCCAGGCCCTCTTATTTTTCAGCCTTAACTGATATTTTTGACCTTAAAATGGCTGACTTTGGCAATTCTGCTTCTCAGAAGCATATAGAACAAAACGACAAAAGCAGGTTTAGGGCCCTTTCAGAAAAAAAAAAAAAAAAAAAAAAAAAAAAAAAAAAAAAAACGATGCCAATTCTATCCTAATCCCAAGCCAAAATTTATTGCAAGATTTTTCATGGAACTCGGTTCAGCAGTTCAAACATTCAAACACAGTGCACGGCAAAGCTACGCTAATTTGGTCCACAGTAAAGAACCATGACAAGGAAGGACTGGCTTTGCTTTCTTTAATTAAACCATCATGTTTCTATGAGAGCAGGAAATGTCACGTGTGGAATGAAAGTTCTGTGATTCAGGACATAAAACGTTCTGAAATCTGACTGGGACTGCAGAGCGTACTTCTTGCTCTTGTGAAGCATCCTCTTCCACCGTGGTTAGGCAGCTGGGTCACTAATCCCCAGGCTTCCCTACTCTCTACTCCGTGTGCTCTTCCCAGGGGGGTGGTAAAGAAAGTGCTTGGCTGAAAGACAGGACATGTGGCAAAATGCAAACAGAAATATTTTAACATCCTTGTAGAATCACTGGACTTTCTTTTTTTCTTTTTTTTTTTTTTTTTAACTTGCCAAGCTTTATTCCATTGTAAAGGCTGCAGAGCACATCTACGTCTCTATCCAACCCCATCTTTACAGTCCCAGGGCAGACCCGGCTACCCCTCCCTCAGGCCTCACTTCTTCTCTTCCTCTTTCTTGTCCTTCTTGCCATCCTTGGTGGCCTGGGGGGGGGGGGGGCATTGCATTTCGAATGGCTTCATTGTTGGGATCCACACCTGGAAGGTTTTCTAGGACGCTCTGAAGGAACTCTGGGTCCTGCATCACGTCATAGTCATCCTCCTCCTTGACTGGCTCAGATATATCCATGGCTGAGCTGGCATCGATGTCAGCTGATTCTGCTTGGCCAAACTCTGCTCCCTGCAAGGACATCTGCATGGCACAGGCAAGCTACTCCTCCTCAGTCATGCTGCTGAGGTCTGGAAGCCCAGCACGGCCAAACTCCTGGACTTCGAAATGCACCGACACCAAGGATCTCCATGGAAACCGCATCCTGCGTTGCTCACTGCCATGAGAAGATTCGGATTGTGGAGCAGACAGACTTACTAACACGAGGAAATGTTTTAAGGTGAAGTGGATAAGCTTGTATCGCTAGGTGCCTATGAGCTCTCGGATAGATAAAAATGCAGAAAAATGGAAGAAATGAAATTGTAAGTTTTAAAAAGGGCTTTTAACTTTTTTCAACATTACCTCGTGTGTGTGTGTGTGTGTGTGTGTGTGTGTGTGTGTGTGTGTGTTCACATACTGTAGGGTGTGCATGCATGTAGCCCTACATGTGGAGGCCCCAGGTTATCCTTGGGTATTGTTTCTCAGTAGCTATCTACCTTTGTTTCTTTAGGCTTTGTTATTTTTGAACTCTCTTATTAGCTTGGAGACTGATGACTCTAGATCAGCAGTTCTTAACCTATGGGTCACGACCCTTTTGTGGGTCAAATGACTCTTTTACAGGGGTCACCTAAGATCATTGCAAACCATGAATATTTACGTTTTGAGTCATAACAGTAGCAAATGACAGTTATGAAGTAGCAGTGAAATAACTTTATGGTTGGGAGTCACCACAATATAAGGAGCTAACTGTATTAAAGTGTATCAGAGAGGCTGAGAACTGGCAAGCTAGGCGGTCTTAACAGCAAATCCCGAGGATTCCTGTCTCTGCCTTCTTCAAGCTGGAACTGTGTTATCCTGCAACACTTTTTGTCTGAGGGTTCTGGGCATTGAACTTAGGTCTTACTGCTTGTGAAGTAACACTTTTCTGACTGAGCCATCTCCACAGTCCGCTTTTAAAACGCTTAAGTCAGGTAACAAAGAAAAGTCCTCAGGCATATGCAGTGTTTTCCCAATTGAGCATAGTTCAAAATTTGATTTTGCTTTTGTTTTGAGACACGTAGGGGTGCATACCCTACAGTATGTGAACACACACACACACACACACACACACACACACACATACACACATACACACACATGATAATGCTGAAAAATTAAAAGCCCTTCTTAAAGCCTACAATTTTGTTTCTTTCATCTTTTCTGCATCTTTATCTATCCGAGAGCTCATAGGCACATACCAATGCAAGCTTATCCACTTAACCTTGAACCATTTCCTCCGGTTGGTAAGTCTGTCTGCTCCAAGTCCACATCTTAACCTGGTAGCTCAGGCCGCTTAAAACTTCTTGGTTGCATAGGATGACCCCGAACTGCTAATACTGGGATTGCTGGTGTGTGCCACCAAGCCCAGTTGCATAGGTACTGGAGGTATCCTATAAACCTCAAGGCCTCCTGTTGGGCTACATTCTACTGTCTCAGCCTTCAAAGACAATTTTGAGGCATCTCTTCCCATGCTGGGAATTCAGTGACATCAGGGTCCTAGCATTGTTCTTAGAAGTCTGCATTCTGATGGTGGCTGCTGTAAAGTCTCTTCTCTTCTGCAGGCACAGTTCAGGAAAAGCCACGCAAACAGCCCTGGCTGACAGACGTTTGAAACAGGCTGAGGGTTATGCCATATACACCCCTGTGGTCTCGTTGCGGCACCATATGCCTTCATCTGGCCAAATTTCATCCCATGTAAGGAAGCTTAGTGTTTTTGGACAAAAGTTATCTCTGTGCCATTCAACATAGGATGCTCCTTAGGCTGAACAATTCGATTGCTACCATTACACTAATGCTGGGGTACCTGGCCTTTTCCACATGTTCTGTATAGCACTGTGTGCACACAAAAACTGTGTTGCCTTCCAGTTTCACTATGTCATGATTGACTTGGCTTCTCAGTTTACACTGCAACCAACCTCTAAGAACTACCACACACAATGTCCGTGTTTATCCAGGTTTCTTCCAGCAATTTCAGTGTTTCAGGTTTCACGTTCGTGTCAATTGAAATTAGTCTTTGTACAAGGATCTCATTTCATTCTTCTGCACGTGGACTCCAGTCTTCTCAGCACCATTTGTTGGAGATGCTTCCTTTCCTCCAACTTATGTGGATGAAGTTCTGTGTACTCACATTTATTTGGATCTTATACATACATATATACGTGTGTATATAATATATAATATATGCATATATATTTATATAATCAAGACAAGCTTTTTCTGTGTAACCATGGTGATCCTGCTACTCTGTAGATCAGGCTAGCCTCAAACTCCCAGAGATCTGCCTGCCTCTGCCTTCCAAATGCTGGGATCAAAAAGTGTGCACCTCTGTGCCAGGTTCTGTTTTGCTCTATTTCTTTTGTTTACGTATTTTTCTATGTTTTTAAAGGGCTGTCAAAGTGGAGGTCAAGTCGTAGCTCAGAGAGTAAAGCGCTTACTGTGTATACAGGTATGAGGACCTGGGCTCTGAGCCCCACCAGCTCCTTAGAAATCCAGGTCTGCCGACATGGGGATGGGATAGGCAGATCGTAAGGGTTTGGAGGCTAGCCAGCATAGCCAAACCAGTCGGCTCCGCGCTTAATGAGAGAGACTCTGCCTCAAAAAATATGAAGAGCAATAGAGGAAGATACCAACATTGACTTCTTACCTTTACTTGTGCACACATGGCTGAGCTCACCTGCATATACACATGGGGGAGGGAGGAGGAAGGGTGGAGGTATATGTCAGGATGGGGATTATAATTCAGTGATAGAATATCGTGTATGAGGTCCTAGTTTCCATTCCTAGTATAGCCCAAACAGAATACCAGCTTTGTGTGTGTGTCTGTGTGTGTGTGTGTGTGTGTGTGTGTGTGTGTGTGTGTGTGTATACAAGACAGGATCTCACTCTATAGCCCAGACTGTCCTCAGATTTACTATAGAATGAATGAATGTTCCTTACTTAGCCTTCAGAGTGCCAATTGCAGTCTGTATAGCCAGGACTGAAAACTGCTTTTTCTTGAGATTCGAATTCACACAACATAAAATTCACAATTTAACCATCTCTTAAGTGATTGATTCATTAATTTATTATATTTCTCAGGATTAAAGATTAACTCTAGAGCTTTACCTCTGTTAAGCAAGTTCTCTACCATTGAGTTATATTCCTAATTTCTTTTTTTAATTGGTTATTTTATTTATTTACATTTCAAATGTCATCCCCCTCCCCAGTTTCTCCCCCAGCCCCTATAAGGGTGTTCGATCACCTGCCTACCCATTTCTGCCTCAATGGCCTAGCATTCTCCTATCCTGGGTCATCAAGCCTCCACAGGACCAGGAGCTCCCCTCCCAATGATCCCAAATAAAGCATCACTTCCAGCTAGAGCCATAGGTACCTCCTGTGTACTCTTTGGTTGATGGTTTAGTCCCTGGGAGTATTGGGGGAGGGTATGGTTGGTTGATATTGTTGTTCTTCCTATAAGGTTGTAAACCCCTTCAGCTCCTACAGTCCTTGCTCTAACTTCCCCATTGGGGTCCCCATACTCAGTCCAGTGTTTGGCTGTGAGTATCCACATCTGTATTGGTCTGGCTCTGGCAGACCCTCTCAGGGGACAGCTATACCAGGCTCCTGTCAATAAGCACTTCTTGGCATCAGCAATATTGTCTGGGTTTGGTGTCAGGAGATGGGATGGATCCCTATTCCTAATTTCTTATGCATTTGTTATTTGCTTTGCTTTTTATTCTGAGACACAGCTCTTGCTGATTCTCCCAGGCTAACCATGAACTCACTCATTAGGTTGGCTTTGAATTTACAAACCTCCCTAATAACTAGAATTAAGGTCTGTACCACCTGACTGGCCTATCCCCATTTCAGTTTATAATTCTATGGCTTCTGGGACATTCACAGGGCTATGTCATCATTACTATTTTAAATAAAATACTTTAAATAATATTTTAAATAAAATACTTTAAGAAGTTCAGAGTATTTTAGCATCCAAATAAAAACCTCGTACCCATTCAGCCCCAGCCCTGCTGACCAATAATTTGCTTTCTGTCTCTAGAGATCTGCTCACTCTAGTTATGCTGAATAAAATTGACACAGACCATGCCTGGAAGTGTAGACCTGTAATCCTAACACTATAGAGACTGAGGCATTGAGGCATGAGAAATAGCACCAATTCAAGCCAGCCTGGGCTACATCATAAGTTCCATGCTGGCCAGGGCTAGCTAGCAAAGATGCTATCTCAAAATACAAAATAAACTAGAACAATCCCATACAGCTGTGGCCGTATGTAGCTGGCTGAGTCTTTAGTTGCTTTTTTGTTACTATGAGGAAACAACATAACCAAGGCACCTTGTAACAGAAAGAGCTTATTGGGGCTCATATTGCAGAGGGTCAGAGTCCATGATCATTGTGGTAAGGGTAATGATGTCAGCAGGCAGGCAAGCATGGAATTGCGCAGTAGCTGAGAACTTACATCCTACAGGCATGAGGCAAAGAGGGAGAGAGAGAGAGAGAGAGAGAGAGAGAGAGAGAGAGAGAGAGAGAGAGAGAGAGAGAGAGAAACTGAGAATATAGTGGCCTTTGGAACCTCAAAGCTCACCCAAAGTGACAACTCCTCGAACAAGGCCACACCTCTTAATCCCAAACAGTTCTACCAACTAGGGACCAAACATGCAAACACGTAAGCCTATGGTGGTCCTACGATGGCCTTGAACTCACAAAAACCCACCTGCTTCTGCTCTAGAATGCAAGCATCCACCACCATAACTGGCTTCAGTTAATTTTTTTCACAGTATTCTATACAGATCCAACTTACTCTTTCTTCATCTTTAGAGACTCTTTAAAGTTTAATCATGAGATATTGACTATCAGTATCAACATTGATATTGAACAACACTTAGTTCAGATCTTTTAGTCACTGCTGGAAATCTATTTTGTATTTCATAATCATGTTTTCTCAAGAAATAAGTAAAGTAAACTTTATTCATAAAGAAAGAAAACAAAATGAATCTGTCTCTCTATGTCTTTCTCCCCCCCTCCCCGTGTGTGTGTGTGTGTGTGTGTGTGTGTGTGTGTGTGTGTGTGTGTGTGTTCAGGTATGTGATGGCCAGAGATTGATCTTGGGTATTGTTCATCAGGACCCATCTGCTCTGTATTTTGAAAGAAGGTCTTTCATTGGTGTAGCACTTGTCTGGGGTGGCTGGCCAGCAAGTCCTGGGGACCCACTTGTGTCTTCCTGCCCAACACAGGGATTACAAGAAAGTGTCCTTACATCTGACTCTTTTCATGAAAAAAAAAAGTTTGAGCTTCTGGGACTCAAGCTCAGGTCTTTCTGCTTGAAGGACGTCGCATTATCAACCGAGCTCTTTTCTTACAATCTTAAAACAAACCCTTTAAAAACACTGTCTTGACATACTTGGCACATGGAACACTTGGTAAAGTTACTTTCTTAGAACAATGGCCTACCGTTACGTCATGGTCCTGGTCAGAGCAGGAACAATAACCTTTGAGGGAAGAAATCTGTGCTTTTCCCTCTGCCTCAGAAGCTCATGGCTCAAGGTCATGACAGAACCTCTGCTTGCACTTTCCCAAATGCTATAAACTGTTGCTAGTTAACTTTGCAAAGATTGTGAAGTATAATAAAGCCGAATTGATTAAACGCACATGCATAAATTTAGTATGCATAACACTGAAGCCATTTGCATTCACAGGTACCACGGAACGGCTTTACTGTGTTCTATAGGAAAGTGAAGAGAATTAATGCATGCTCTCCAAGTCCCTCCCTGAGCCTGCTCCTTGAAAAACACAGCACAGCTCACCTACCATCTCTTCCTTCATGGTGTTAGCCCCGATACTGCCATTGTTACCAAAAAGCAGAGGCAAGCTTCCTCCTTCTGTGAGCCTGGGAGCTTTGGGAAGTGTCGGGACTGAGAGAAAGAAGCTACACTTATGGGTCACTGCCACAGTCCAACAAAGGACAAAAAAAAAAAAAAGATCGAACAAATTGTTTTCCGAGTTTGCAGTATTTCCCCTGAATTCCTCTTGTGTTATCAGCAAACACCAAGCTGCTTTTTCTTGTGAGGTCGGGGTAGGAAGGCACTTTCAGCCACTGTTTATTTTGAACAGCATATCATATTGTTTTCCATCCCAGGCTGAAGTGCCTGCTTTCTAGCGGGTCAAAGAAAGTTCAGGTTTCCAAGGGAGCTCTGAGCACACAGAATCCTGCATTAGAAGTCGGAGATGCTTTCTAAGGTGACTTTATTTTTAGGGTATGTTTATTGATTTTTTTTAATCTTAATTTTATCTCATCAGCAATCTATAAATGCATTACAACTTTAAGTTGGCACAAAAAAACAGTACTTCTAATAGGGTTTGATGGCTTTTTGGTTTTTTTGTTTGTTTGTTTTTTGTTTTGTTTTCTCTTTTGTAAAGCTACAATGGCTTCTAAAGTAACTTTGGGGCCAGTGAGAGAGGGATCATCAGGTAAGATACTTGTGGCCAAGCCTGGTGACCTGATTTCAATTACCCAGGTACAGGCACTAGGAGAAAGCCAACTTTCCTAAGATGTCTTCCTAAACACACACACACACACACACACACACACACACACACACCTCATACAAGTGCCCATGTATACATGTATAAATGAGTAAGTAATTGTGAAATAAAAATTTAAATGGTGTTTTACAGAGCTTTAAAAGACTAATTCAAGCCAGGCATAGCAGTGTATGCATGCCTTTAATCCAGCACTCAGGAGGCAGAGGCAGGTGGATCTTTGTGAGTTCAAGGCCAGCCTGTTCGTAGTGAGTGAATTCCAGGTGAGACAAAGCTATATCTCAGGACCCTGTCTCACACAACAAAAGAGTCATTCAGGAGCCTGGAGCTATGTTAAGAACAGAAGGCTAGAGTTCTATTTCCAACACCCACATAGCAGCTCACGACGATATGTAACTCCAGCTGTAGAAGCACCAAAGCCCACGTCAGAACTCCGCAGGCACCAGGTACAAACATACATGCAGACAAATGATATACCTACACAATAGCATATCTTTAAAAAGAGAATAATTTAAAAGGAGAAAGGCCGGGTTCCTTTCTTCCTTTTCTTCCTTCCTCCCTTCCTTTGTTCTTTGCTTCTTCCTTTCTTTGTTTCTTCCTTTCTTTGTTACTGGTTCTAGAGCTAGTGCACCAGGTGGTGTGCACCAGGAAGGCAGATTTAGACCCCACCTGTATTCCTGTGTCTCCATAACACTTGGTCATGAAACTTGAATCCACCCAACCTGGAGTTATTTCTGAAGTCTCCTAGCTTCTGTCAGAGCCTGGATTTTTATGTCCCATAGGGAACATTTCCCTTCTTTTGATTACCTGACATTTTTCACTTGACCATAAAGCATGCAGTAAGATACATCAGCACCACATGACTGACACGTCTCTGCAGGCTGGGATTCTGAGGCAGCGATTGGTTTCTTCCAATACTAAAGGGCTTGTCCTTGGCAAGGATTGCAAGGAGAGCAAAAAGCTGGGCCCAGTTCTCCAATCTGGTACCAAACCCTGGAATTTCACTAGGGAAGCTTCAGTCCCAAGTATCCCAGGTGAAAGGAAAAAGATATCAGGTCCTGAGGAAATCTAGTCTCCTCACATGGGGCACCAATGTTGTTAAAAGATGATGTCCCTAGTTTCTGCACCAATGTTAGGAGAAGGATGAAGAGAATGGGGGGGGGGGAGGGATATGGCCTATGGAGGTGCAGCGATGCCTGGGGGTAAGGAAGATGCCTCTGGGGGCCCATGTTGGGAATCCCTTCCCCCTGAGGGACCAGCTACATGACAGTATGATACAGAATAGAGTTTATTCAAGTCATGGGGGAGTTAAGAGGGTAGTAGAGGCAGAGAGAGAGAGAGAGAGAGAGAGAGAGAGAGAGAGAGAGAGAGAGAGAGGAATAGAGGAGTAGAGGCCGACTATGAACTTGTGGAGAGAGAGAAGGGAAGGAAGGAGAGAGGAGGGGCAAGGGGGAGAGCAAGGGAGCAAGAGCAAGAACAAGAGAGAGGAGGGGGCAAGCAGCCCCTGTTATAATGCTAGGTAACTGGGGCAGAGCATACTTGGCTATTGGCAGATAACTGAGGGGGGAAGTATGCCTGGTTGTTGCTAGGTAACTGAGGGGTGGGGTATACCTGGCTGTTGCTAGGTAACTGAGGGGTTTACAGAATCCCAACACCAGGGCCTATAACCTATTCTGATGTCCACTTAGGGGACACCTTGGTCCCAATCGCCAAGACTCCACAAGAACTGGGTCATTTTCCATGTTTGGTGTCCCCATAGCTAGCACAGCCTGCCATGCATGTACTTCCTGACCTGAAAACCTGAGGCTATCACCCTGGACATTTCCCTCACTACACTGTCACCCAGATAGTATTGTCACTACTGCTCCATTTGACCTCACCCCATGCTTCAGGAAGATAGGTCTCCATTCATAGTCTTTTCTTCCATCTGTCTCTCTCATAGCAGCCAGGGCATAAACTCTAATTCCCGAAGGGAGAACCACATACTGTGGGGTGCAGAGACCACACCCAGACATCAGTTTCAAAGCACACACCAAATGCAGAAAGAGCCATTATTAAGCAAGGCAGAGACAAGGTGGCTGATTCTGAAGTGGGCAGAAACAGTAGTGAGTAACTCTGCAAGAGTTAATTTGGGGGGTCGGGGGAGGGAGGTCTGTGTTAAAAATGAGCTAGTTCTCATTGGTAAGTTCCGATTGGGTTAATTAGGTTAATCAAAATAATGAATTTCCATTCTTGGGCCTCAATATTTTGATAGTTGAACCTTGGTGGTCAGTCTCAAGAAGAGGGATTGGCCAAATAGGGGGCAGACCTTGCGGGCTATTGTTTGGAATGTAATCTAATGTTTTGTTGTTGGTTTTATTTTATTTTATTTTTTTAAGCAAGACAGGGAACAGGGGAGAAGGGCAAGGCTCTCAAGCTGGCCAGAGTCCCTTCATTCCCACCTTTTTGTTTTATTGTTGGGTCCCTGAGTGTTGGGTAAATGGGTGTTTTTTTTTTCCCCCTCTGGCTGATTCCTGTTGACAGTGGGTGTTGTCATCAGGGAACCCAAGGAAGCTGGATAGTTGGTCAAGGTTGGGAAGAACAGGCTGTATCAGTCGATGTCCAGGTTCTGCGGGACCATCTGAGGCTAGAGAAGTGTAGTCTGTGAGGGCGGAGCAGAGTGGAAATTCCAAGGAGACAGCTGGGGCTGGCACGGGAGCTGCTGAAGAAGTCTGCCAAGGATTCGAAACAGATAGACCAGGGTAAAGAGGATTTGTTCCCCATTCCCTCTGCCATGTTAAAAACTGTTAGACTACATTCCTAAAGCTGGCCACCAAGGTCGGTCCCATTATTTCACTACTTCCTCCTCTGAGGCTGACTGCCAAGGTCTGGCTATCAAAGTATTGAAGCCCAGCACTCAAAAGCCCACTTTGGCTCACCTAATTAACATGGCAATTAAACTGAAATATTTCATCCTAACATGAAAACCCCTTATAAACCACTATTTGCCTATAGTTTATGTCTGTCTCCTCTCTATCTAAAGGTAGTCCATTGTCCCATTTCCCTTTGGGACAAATACCTCTTACCCCTCCCTATCTCCCTTTCTCCCCTCTCTTCTGCTTCCTTCCCCTTCTCCCTCATCCTTTATCTTCTGTGCTTGTCTCTCATTCCCTGTCTGCTGTCCCTCTGAGGCAAATAAACCTCCTCTGTGCTGAGAACGTAGTCTTGGGGTCCTGAGTCAATACTCTCCTAACAGTTTCTGCAATTCAACACTTTGGGCTGTTCCCCAGGACTCTCCCTTCAAATGTCTTCTTGTAGCCTGGCTTCAAGGTTCATGCCTAGAATCTTAGAAGACTTGCTGTGCGTTTGAAGCCAGTGTGCTCTTTCAAATGAGTTCTGGGGTTAGCCTGGACTGCAGAGTAAAATCCTGCCTCAAAAAGCAAAAGAAAGAGAAGCAACAACAGCAACAGCACCTCCACCAAACCTCATGTTACTCGCGGGGTTGTAGTTTTTGCCTACAGCCTCACCAACACTTGTTAGTGTTGATGTTCTTTATTCTGACCACTCTCGTTCTGATTGGATGTTATTTCTTTGCAGACCTGAGTTGAATTTCCTTGACAATTAGTGAGATTCATTTTTATTTGTTCGTATTGGTCATTTCCATATCTTGCAGAAATATCTATTCCTATGCTTTATACATATTTAACTGACTTGTCTTTATAGTGTTGATTTGTAAGAGTATCTTCTCTATTCTGGTCAGTCCTTTGTCAGAGAAATAGTTTAAAAATAATGACAGTGGGTTCTTTTCAATTTCTTGACAGTGCTATACAAAATTTTCAGTTTTGAATAGACTTGGCTTCTGAGTTTTAACAGGTTTGAATAGGCTTCTGTCTCTTTTCCCCCTTTGGGCATTTATTCTTCTGGCCATATAGCAAAGAAATTAAGGCTTAATCCAAGGCACAAATATTTGGTTTTTGTATGTTCTGTGCTTTTGTAGTAGTTCCAGGACTGAGATACGTTTGAGTTAACTGGGTATGGTGTAAGAGGTGGGGTTCATATTCTTTCTTTGGCATGTGTAATGGCTATTCCTGATTTTCAACTTGACTATATCTGGAATGAACTTCAACCCAGAATTAGAGGGTACACTTGTGATCCAGATCCTGAGGCTGGAAGATAAAAGTTTCTGACCTGGATCTTGGCATGGAGATCTTGAGGCAAAGGGGCCATGAAAAGCTTAGACTCAGGCAAAGTAGTACAGGACCTTAATCCCAAGAGGCTGATGCAAGGAGATCTCTGAGTTTAAAGTCAGCCTGTCTCAAAGTCCCAGATCCAGGCATGGTGGTACACACCTTTAATCTGGGCCACACCTTTTGTTGGAGACCTACATAAGGACACTGGAAGAGGAAGATTCACTCCTCAACTGCTTGCACTTACCAGCATATCTATTGGAACCTATTTCTACAGAAGACCAGCTGAAACACCCAGCCTCGTGGGACTGAGCAACTACAAGATTCTTGGACTTCCCATTCACAGCTGCCCATTGTTGGGTTAGTTGAACTACAGACTATAAGTCATTACAATAAATTCCCTTAGTATGGAGAGAGATTCTATAAGTTCTGTGATTCTAGAGAACCTTGACTGATATAGAACTTGATACCAGGAGTGTTTCTAGAAGAGCAGAAGTACAAGGATGAATGTTTTAAGAATCTGTAATTGGCTTAATAATTTGCCAGCACCTCCAGCTACCGAAACTTCTCTCCTGGGAGCTCAGAGAATATTGAAGGCCCGTGGTAGAAACTATATTTCAAACTTTAGGAAGCTAATGCCTTTGATTATCTTGATCCATCAATTGTAACTGGCAATGAATTAGGTGACCTGGAACACAAAATTTTCTACCATTTGGGGGGGGGGATGGTTTTGCTGGCTTGTTGATCTATCTCCAGACAAATTGATAAGGAAAAGAATGAGCTTTATGATAAACGTGAGTGGCTCCAGGTGCAAGTAAACAATCTAAAGGTTGCCAAGTGTGTCCTTGAAGAGAATCTTCTCTCCAGCAGCCATAGAGCCCCAGCTGCAGAAAATCAAACTGAAACCCTCATTATAAGGTTGGCTGAATTACAGCAAAAATTCAAGTGTCAGCCTTAGAGAGTGTTGGTAGTTAAAGTAAGGGCATTAATTGGCAAAGAATGGGATCCTATAACTTGGGATGGGGATGTGTGGGAGGACCCTGTTAAAGCTGAGAACTTTGAATCCCCAGACTCTCAAGGGTTTACCCAACCTGAGGAAGTACTACCCTCAGCCCCACCCCTTGAAATAATACCACTTTCACATGAGGAAATTACTCCTTCAGAGTCTGATAAACCAGCAGTGACTTTCTCTGAAGAAAATGCCTGGTAAGACAATACTGATGTTCCTCAAGGCACACCAACAGTTTCTTCTAGATGTAGAACCAGACTCAAGGCAAAGCAGCCCCCAGAGGGGAGGTAGAAAGTGTAGTCCATGAGGAAATTCAATACACTACTAAGGAGCTTAAAGAGTTTGCTAATTCATTCAAGAAGTCTGGGGAATATGTGTAGGAATGGATTTAAGTGTGTGGGATAATGGTGGAAGGAACATAAAACTAGATCAGGCTGAGTTTATTGACATGGGCCCTCTGAGTGGAGATTCTAGGTTTAATATGGAAGCTGTTACAGTTAAAAAAAAAAAGTGTCAGAAGTTTGTTTGAATGGTTGGCTGAAGTGTTTATCAAAAGATGACCTACTGAAAAGGAGTTGGAGATGCCTGATATCCCTTGACTTAGTGTTGATGAAGGGATTTTAAGGCTCAGGAAAATTGCAATGCTAGAGTGGATACGTTGTGTATCTAATCCTCCACAATGGGAAGGCCCAGGAGACATGCCCTTCACAAATCCTATAAGACACAAACTGGTGAGAGGGGCACCAGCACATTTGAATAGTTTTGTTCTTGCCTTTTTCCTTATGCCAGACCTTAGGGTTGGAGGTGAGGCTGCTCAATTGGATGAATTAAATGCAATGGGTTTAATTAGCCCCTGGGTAGCAAGGGCCAGATGGCAGCATTGAATCACCAGAGACAAGGTGACCGTAGACAAAGCAACATTCATAATGACATAGCCCATAATGGTCAGCCCAGGAGAGCTGAGATTTATAATGGCATGACTCCTAAGGACTTTTGGTACTGGCTAATCAGTCACGGTGTTTCCAGAAACGAAATAGATAGAAAACCTAGCATATCTGTTTGATCTGTAGAAGCAGAAAAATTCTCAAACAAATGAAAGAACGGCTACATAGGTTTGTGGCAAAAGGCAATCTCGGCCAGTGAATTAATCTCCAAACTTGAGCCAGTTTGCAAACCCAGAATCTTTGAATGAAGTGGTGGCCAGGTTCCCTTGAAGAAGAATCTTGACAAGGCGCCTGAAAGTTTGGCTGTTAACCTTTTCCATTTCTTCCCCATAGGGACCTGAAAGGTCTAGTTCTTCCCCAGAGGTCCTTCTATAACTGTACACTGGGGGGGGGGGGATAATCAGACTTTTCAGGGTCTATCGGATATTGGTTCCAAATTAACACTGATCCGAGCAGATTCCAAGAAGCATTGTGGCCCTCCAGTTAAAGTAGGGGCTTATGGAGGACAGGTGATTAATGGGGTTTTGGCTGATGTCCAACACACAGTCCAGTAGGTCCCCAAACACATTTTGTGGTCATTCCCCCAGTTCTAGAATGTATAATTGGGATAGATATACTTAGAAGTTGGCAGAATTCTCACATTGGTTTCCTGACCTGTGGAGAGAGGGCTATTATGGTTGGAAAGGCTAAATGGAAGCCTTTAGAGTTAACTCTGCCAAAGAAAATAGTGAATCAAAAACAGTATCGTATTCCTAGAGGAAATGCAAAAATTAGTGCCACCAACTAGGACTTGAAAGATGAAGGGGTGGTGGTTCCCACCACATCTACCTTCAACTCCAGTGCAGAAGACAGATGAATCATGGAGAATGACAGGTGACTATCGAAAACTAAATCAGGTAGTAACTCCAATTACAGCTGCTGTACCAGATGTAGTTTCCTTCCTTGAGCAAATTAACACATCTCCTGGTACCTGGTATGCAGCTATTGATCTAGTAGATGCCTTCTTCTCAGAACCTATCCATCAGGACCACCAGAAGCAATTTGCTTTCAGTTGGCAAGGCCAGCAGTATACCTTTACAGTTTTGCCTCAAGGATGTATTAACTCTCCTGCCCTGTGTCATAACTTATTAAAAGGAATCTTGATAGTCTGTCTCTTCCACAAAATATTACATTGATATATATATGTAGATAGATAGATAGATAGATAGATAGATAGATAGATAGATAACATTGTGCTGATTGGACCAAGTGAGCAGGAATTAGCAACCACTTTGGGTTTATTGGTAACACATATTCATATCAGAGGATGGGAAATAGATCCAACCAAAATTGAAGGACCATCTACCTCAATGAATTTCTTAGGGGTCCAGTGGGGTGGGGTATGCAGAGATATTCCTTCTAAGGTGAAAGATAAGTTATTACACCTGGCCCCTCCCACCACCAAGAAAGAAGCACAACATTTAGTGGGTCTGTATGAATTCTAGAGACAGCACATTCCTCACTTGGGTGTGTTCCCCAGGCCCATTTACCAAGTGACTTGGAAAGGTGCTAGCTTTGTGTGGGGCCTAGAATAGGAGAAGGCTCTTCAACAGGTCCAGGCTACTGTGCAGGCTGCTCTACCCCTTGGATCATGTGATCCAGCAGACCTGATGGTACTTGAGATGTCAGTGGCAGATAGAGATGCTGTTTGTAGCCTCTGACAGGCCCCTGTGGGTGAATCAAAAAAGAGATTTTTGGGATTTGGGAGGAAAGCTCTACCATCATCTGCAGACATCTATTCTTCCTTTGAAAAAATAGCTCTTGGCATGTTATTGGACCTTAGTGGAAACTGAATGTTTGATAATAGGACCATGGGACCTAAACATCATGAGCTGGGTGCTATCAGACCCTTCAAGCCATAAATTAGGATGTGCACAGCAGCAGTCTATTATCAAATGGAAGTGGTGTATACGTGATTGGGCCCAAGCAGGTCCTGAAGGCCCAAGCAAGTTACATGAAGAAGTTGCTCAAATGCCTTTGGTTTCTACTCCTGTTACAATACCATCTGCTGCCAAGCATTAGCCTATAGCCTGATGGTGTGTTCCTTATGATCAGGTGACTGAGGAAGAGAAGACCGGGACCTGGTTTACTGATGGCTCTGCACGTTATGCAGGTACCACCCAGAAGTGGACAGCTGCAGTATCACAACCCCTTTCTGGGACAACGCTGAAAGATAAGGATGAAAGAAAATCTTCACAGTGGGCAGATCGTCGGTTAGTACACAGTGTATCACAGTTGTTTTAGAAGAAAAAGTGGCCAGATGCCCGATGGTTCACTGACTCATGGACTGGCTGGACGGTCAGTGATTTGGAAAGCTCACATTTAAAGGGAACATTCCAACGATACAACTTAGTTTTGTTCTCTTCTTGTTACCTGACTGTCACTGGTTTTCTAGATCTTAATTCCATGGTTTCACTTATAAGACCTCAAAAGAGAATGAACATTATCTGGTATAATTCCCCTTACATATGCTGTTCTGTTGGGCAAAATACTAGAACTAATCCCAGCGTCCACCTTAGTTCCTGCTTTGATTGTCACCTTCCAGGGTTGTTCTGAAGTGGGCATAGGTCCTGCTTGGTGACTGAGTTCCTGGAGGCACTATAGATTTAAACCCAAACTTCGTTTGTGAAGTAAATGAATGATAGCACCATTTTGTATAATTGTGCAATGGAAAGCTTGTTCATCGTTACTATGTTTTCTTCTCTGAGGACACCAGAGTCTGGATAGAAGGTAAGTTTAGATGATGTAATTCAGCCTTTTCAGCCGGGTCAGAAAGGCAGTCTAGACCATTCTGTCATCCTGGTTAATTTCTACTTTCACTTCTAGGAGGAAGAGTCTGTTGTTTTCCCCCACTAAAGGTTCTGCGTCTATGCGCTTAGATTGTCCATTTCTCTGATGGGAGGATTTCCATGATTCAACTCCTTTTAGAAAGCAGCGCTAAGAAAAGTTTGTCTGACCTGAAGAACAGCACTGTTCACAGGACCCTGACAACTACCCTGTTGATTGTATACTGTACCCATTAACTCTGGAAAGTCTAGCCCAACGTCTAATGTTTGGCCATGGCAAACCAGGACCCTTATGCTCCTCTGTTATTTCCAGTAAGAGGGAGATTATTTAAGTCTATTTGGAAACATGCAGAATACACACAATGATCTGCCATACTCAGTATATTTTTCATTAACAGAAACTGATGTATTACCTAACTCTAGCACTAAGATGTTTAAAGTACCAACCAATACAAATGTATCTATTTTACAGATAAATACCCAAGGCTGGATACTTTTTTTAAAAAACAAATGACTCATTGCAATGACCATTTGAAAGTAAAGCTGTTTCTGCAAGGGGGTGTACTGTGTGACTCACTGTGACACACTACAGCTTCCGTGGCAGGGTGGTTTTTTCTTTTTCTTTTTTCTCTATTTTTTTCTTTTGGGGGAGGAGGTTACAAGGGTGGAGATCAGATATGAAAGGACAGAGAGAGGAGTAGAATTGGGGTGCATAATGTAAAAATCACAATCAATAAAACGTTTCTAAAAATATTTATTTAGCACACAGGTTTAGGAGTCCAAAAGCCTAATGCACAGGGGGCACAGGTCTTTATTCTCTCTACTGTGGAGACAAAGGGCTGGGGTCACAAGGTCAAGGCTTGTCTGGTGATAGAATGACTTCAAGGCTAGTCATGGTATTGTTTCAGAGCTAAAAGTAAAAATAGCCCTGGGGGTATAGTTTAGAGGTAGAACAGTTGCCTAGCATGGACATATAGGTTCAAGAGGACCCCTGTGACTTCTGTTCACCTCTGTAGTGGGTCCCCATGGCTGGGTCACCTGAAAAATGACAACATAGTCCTAGAATATTGAAGGACAGATAACTTGTTGAGGCAGGAAGTTAGACCAGGGAGAAAGATACTTTGTGAATTTCTCATTTATAACATGGTAGAGACAGTGGCTGGATGAATGTGCCCAACAGCCTTCATTTCTTACAAGAAAAGCTCATACAAGTATATATATAGGTTAGTTAGAGTTTTACTGCTGTGAACAGACACCATGACCAAGGCAACTCTTTAATTAGGGCTGGCTCACAGGTTCAGAGGTTCAGTCCAGTATCATCAAGGCAGAAATATGGCAGCATTCAGGCAGGCATAGTGCAGGAGGAGCTGAGAGTTCTACATCTTCATTTGAGGGCTGCTAGCAGAATACTGGCTTCCAGGCAGCTAGGATGAGGGTCTTATAGGCCACACCCACAGTGACACACCTCCTCCAACAGGGCTACACCTTCTAATAGTGCTACTACTCCCTGGGCCTAGCATATACAAGCCGTAGAGATAGTGCACGTAGCATATATATGCATAAGTGTGTGGTCAATCTCTAATTTGAATATCTTATCTACAGAGAACATTTCTTTTACTCTCCTTTTTCATTTTTCCCCCTAGAGACAGGAACCACACAAATGTACCTCTGGGGCTCTGTTTTGGACATGGCTTAAATATGTACCCTAAAGATTTGTGTGTTGGGATCTGGGAACCTAGTGTGGCAGTGTGAGAGATGATGGTACCTCGTAGGAAGTAGCCAAGTCATTGGAGAGATTGGCCTCTGAAGGAATTAATACAGTTACTGTGCAATCCTTTTAGCTTTCATAAAAGGTGACACACATGCATACTTTATTGTGTATGTGTGTATGAGCATATATATATTATATAGACATACATATATGTTCATAATCAATCTGGGTCAAATTAAGGACATAGATCCTTTTGCACTGCAAAAATAAACAGCATTAGCTTTTACCACTGTCTCATTTTTAGCCTTGCTACTGAGTCATGCTAAGTAAGTATGCTTCCAAATTTTACTGTAGGTGCCAGTGAGGGGAAGGGTAAAACTTTCCCTTGTAGAAGTTTCGAAGGCAGCACATGAGTCATCATAACTGTGATACAGGGCTGGGAAGCACGAGTCACAGACCAGAGACACTCGCAGTGTGGTTATGGCGGCGAGAACCTGCTTCTCTGGGTGGTTTTGTGCCTGTCATGAGCACGGTTAGACAGCTAATCCCCGAAGGCTTCTTGTATTTTTGTACTCTTCTGAGAAAGGTTTTGCAATCCAGGAAAATGTCTGGCTGTGAAGACTAGGACTGGCTGAAGAGTTGGTTAATTGATCTCGCCAGTTACATGTTACTGAGCCATTAAGAATCCTATAGGCTTTTATGTAAGTCATAACACGGTGCTGCAGGGGGCGGGGGTTGGGGTGGAGCTCACATGCTATTCCACCTCCTTTCCAGGGTCACCTCAGCTGGGTGAGGGCCAGCTGGAGGTGCTCCTTGCAGCAGTGACCTGGGAGAGACTCAGCAGAGACCCTTCCAGGGTCGAGTTTTGTTAGTCTTTTATAGTCTCACTTTGGAATGGGCATCAGCAACGCAGAGTGAAGCAGAAAATGAGAATTTTTTTTGTGTTCAGAAAACAAGCACAGAGGCTGTGGCTATAGGATGAGCATGCCTGCCAGCCCTCCTTTCTTTCAGGAAGAATACAAATGCCCAAAGTTTGGGTTTTTCTTTGGCTGGGGCTGGAGTGTGGACAGTGTCCTTAACACATCTGTGAGGAATAAAGGAGACTTAATTTGTCACAGAGACTTCAGTCTCCACTGACATGTCCCCCCAAACTTGTGATGATTGTTGCCCAATGGAGACATTTTTTTTTCTCAGCATTCTTTTACCCGCAGCTGCATACCCTGATGATAGAATTTCTAGAAAAGTAGAAAAGTTCCTTTTGCATGTATAAACTTAATTTTTATCATTGCCTTAAAACCTGCCACACCAGGGTCGAAGTTCAGATTCGGTATTTCCAAATCTCTGGGTGACTTTGAATGGGCTGTTTCCATGGTCACAAAGGTGGCCTCTCTGTTTCAGGGAGTGCTGACTTTTTTTTTAAACCAAAGTAGAGGCCTTTGGGTCTTGGTGTTCAAACTTGTCTTTTCTTGATGCTTATTGGTAGAAGAAAATGATAGAGGTGTACAATTTCAGATAGCTTATTTATATAATTATATCCATGAAACAAAAGAGCAGAATGATCAGTTTTCAGCTGTGACGTCTTGCAGAACCCACAGCAGACCTGTAACTCTGCCTTCTAACCCTGCATCCACTAAGTTCCTCCGTTCAAGATCTTCCAAAGGGACAGATTTCAAATTTGTATTTCTATAACTCCACAATTTCGGGAAATATCGATCTTTCACAGATGTGTGTGTTTGGAGGTAAATGTCAGGAGTCACTTTTAAGATGATCTGGGAAATTGGAGTTGATTGATATCCATGACGTTGATGATCAGGGAGATTGACTTCCTCCCTGAGATAATTGTGTTCTATCTCTAGATACCATCCTGGGTCACACCCTGAAAGAACATGACGCAGAGTTCACACGTGAAAGACCCTCGATGGGGTGTCATGTCCAGATGCTCAGAGTAGAGCCATCTGTACAGGCAAGGATGCTAGTTTGCAATCTCGGTCTCCAGTCATCCCCACTGTAATTTATGTTATGGCCCATCCAAGCGGCTCATAATACCCCCCCCCCCATCGCCTCCTTGTCATTCGACTTTGTAGGTACTCTCTAATTTCCTCCTCACTCATGCCCTCCAGGGTTGCTTTTTTAATCTGACCCAAGCACATGACAGGAGCGGCACTGACACATCCCAGGGCTCCTCCCCTCAGGTGCCTTTCTCTGCTGCTTCCTTTCTACTGGCTGCTTTGTATTGACCTGCACTGTGTTGGCACTGCCTTAACTTCCCACTAAGCATGATTTTATCTGACCCTCAGACCCATATTTTCCGATCTGCAAACTCTGGCTTCGATGTCAGCCCAAGGAGCTGCACGCTTGGTTGTGAGAGAAAACAAGCAAGCAAACAGACAATAAAACAGTATTTTATGTCCCAGGTGGTTCTTCCATGAATTCAGCATAGAGTTGAACCATAGCCCAGTCAACTGGACATAAACACCTTAATTTATATGTCCCAGTGAGTATTTACTGTGCCAACATTTTGGGAGATACAAAGGCACAGAGTCTGTAAGCTACAGACTGTGCCCTTCAAAGAAACCGAAACACAGATGAGGCACCGAGTCACCCTAAACACATATGAAGTGTATAATACCACCAAACGACACTAAACAACTAGCGATACGTTGTTCAAGTACCCACAATTCACAGGGGAAGCCATTTTTGCATCTTGTTCACCGATGCCTTCCCGGTGCTTGCAGTAGCCTCTGACGTAAGCCGGAGATAACAGTTCAACAGGCATTCGGAGTACAGAGCTGTCTACTTACTCTGTACGCAGAGGACCGTTGGGGACTCACAAGGATGTGTTTGCAAAGCAATACAAATGACCTCATCCATGACTGCTTCATATTCAAATGTTCCTGACACATTTGGTACCGGGTGAAACGTGTGTGTGTGTGTGTGTGTGTGTGTGTGTGTGTGTGTGTGTGTGTGCACTCGAGCTGTGAATACACAGTATAGTGTTTATCTGTTCTGTATTCTTTGATGAGTTCATCTATGAGCTATAACCCGGGAGGGTTCATAGGAAGAGGGGACAAGGCAAAAGTTTCTGTTCCTAAAATTTATTTTGGGTTTCTTCTCAACTCGTTGACCTCAAACAACTCTCCCATAATGACCTCTATCTTTTTATAAAGGTAACGTCTTGTGTTTACTGTAACATTTATTAGGAATTTAACAGTTTATAAACTTTTAGTATGTCCTTTTGAATGGTTGCTTTTTAAAATTCTCTGATTGCAATGCTATGTAGGTTTTTAAATGTATTCTTAACCCCATAAGCCCCCGTGTTATTTCTAGCATGTGATTTTTGCAAAGCAGAGACTTAACACTCTCTGTAGAATGTCTTCCCGAAAGCTTTTTTTCTGCCGTTGGATTCGGCCGTGGGAGATGTGCTGGGGACAGAATCAGTGGCTTCAGCGTGGGTCCTTCTAGGACCCCATCTGGATGAGGGCCAGCACCGTGATGCATTTGTGCTGGCAGCTGTTGTTAATTGATGATAGATAACCTTTGCATGCAAGACATCCCAACTGCCATTTTATTTGTGTGTTTTTCTCCACAGATCAGCAGTCTTAACTTACACTATCTACAACCCAGTCAGTCCATGGGCCAGCTGTGGGATATGGTTCTCAATAGTGGAGTTGCAAAGGACTCAAGATTTTTTTAAAAATTATGTTTCCCCCCTGGCAAAATGCCTCAGCTACACTCTCACACAGGAAGTGGTGCTCTAGAGCCAGGCTGTGCAGATGGGTGCAGTGCCCGCAGGTTTCAAAAGCAGGAGGGGGCCGCTGAGGCTGACAAACCCAAGTGGATTTGGAAATAGCAGGTCAAGTGCAAAGACTTCAGGAGCAAAGAGCGTTTTTAAGCTGTTAGGGGTGGGAGGAGGAGTGGGGGGTGGGGAGAGGGAACCCAGATTGAATGGGTTTGTACATTGGTGGTTAGGGTTAGGGTTGACAGGGCGTGGGGGTTGGAGACAAAGGAGGGTGTTCTAGGCTGGCTTCAAACTTTGCACAATAAATGCAGACAATTGAGCCCCTGGCTTTTTGACTCTGTCCGTTGCTTCTACCCTTGGGGGCGGTGGTGAGAGGAGTTGGTGGGTCTCCTCTATGGATCCCTTTAGCATTGGCTTAAACGGCCATCAAGATCCATGATACCCATTGGAAAGTGTATCTGGAGTGCCGGAGGATGTGTCTGGACCCAAACATCCGAGGTGGGAATACTCTGGGAAAATTTGCAGTCTTAAGTAGGCAGCAGGACCTGTAAACTTGTGCCGCCAGGCTCCTCTTCAAATGCACCGCAGCCCACTCTCCAGTTTGCGGTCCTCCTGGGCCGCGGACCGACTTCCTTCCCTCCCCACCGGCTCCGGTCCACACTCTGCACTCAGACAAACTCCCCCAAAGTGGGTGAGCTCGAGGTGGGACCCCTTCGCGGGGATCTCGCGTCGCCCACCCGCTCCGGGGCCCAGCAGGACCCTCCCCCCCCCCCGGAGGCCGGGCTTCGCCGACCCCTCCCCGCGCGGCGGCCGGAGGCGGGGATGCTGAGTGGCAGCGGCCGGCCTGGGCTGCGAGGTTCGGCCGCCTCTTCCCGCTGCGCCCGCCCCTCGGCCTCCGCCCCGGCGCCGCCGACCCTCTCCTGCTCCCGCCCTCGCCCCTGCGGGTCCGCCGGAGCCAGACCGAGGCTGCGGACCGAGAGCGCGGCTGGGGAAGGCTGCACGCGCCCGGCCCGGAGCGGGGCGTTAGGAGCCGGCTGTCCCGGGCCAGGTAGGCGCTGCGCGGGGAGCCCGGGAGGGGGCCGGTCCCCGACAGCGCACGGGGGGCGCGGAGGGACGGGCGGCGGGTGCCGGGGCGGGAAGGAGCCAGCGCAGCGCCAGCCGGCCGCAGACGTGGAAGAAGTTGAGCCTGGAAGCGCTTTTTTTTCCCTCGGGGAGCTCCAGTGGTCCCCGCCAGCCCCGGTGCGTGCCGCGTGGGTCTCAGCGGCCACAGACCTCAGCTGCATCTCAGACCTGGGCTGCATTTTTTTGTGTGTGTGGCCGGTGCAGAGGGGTGAGGGCTGGAGAGGAGGTGGGCGGGGAGTGGGGGGAACACCACATCTGGGGAGGATGAAGGACTCGGGGAGATGGGTTTGTATGCAGTCCCTACCCCCACCCGGCCGCGCTTTTCTCTCCGTCTACTCGCGGTTTTGTGCTCCCAGAACCGAGAAGAGCGAAAAGATTTTCTCCGAGCCGGCTCAACTTTTCTGTTATTTCAGGAGGTTCGGGAGTATGCGGGGGGGCAAAGACTCTCATCGTCACACCCCACCTCTCTCCGGCCCGGGCAGTTTCCTGTATTCTGTGCTGTGATTGTTTTTGTGCTTGTAGATTACAGCTGGTGACCCATATGGAAAAGTGGAACCACCGCCGGCGAGTGTGTGTTTGTTGGAGCCAGAGGGAAGCAAGGTGTGGGGGGGGGACTAACCCATAGTTCTTTCGAAGGGACTTTAATTCTCTGAACACCGTTCCCTCCAGCTGGAAGAGAGGATAGGATAAGGGTTACTTTATTTTGCTCTTTCTGGTGCTCTCCCAATCATTTTAAAGATTCCCTCTCAAGTTAAGAGATGGAGAACACGTGTGCTTGGTTAATTTTTTTTTTTTTTTTAAAAAGACTGGGAAAATGAACATCTCTCTCTGCAATCAGGCTAATAGGGCTAGCCTATGTTGGAAAATATGATTCTGATGAAATAATATTTGAAAGGTTTAAAGCAACACAAGACAACATCTTATTTTATAATAGAGTTACTTCCAAGAGCTCTCACAGAGCATTGTGGCTTGTGGTCTGTGACAGGGTAGCATTTTATGGTGGGAGGTGGTGCGGTGTAAGCTTCAAGAGTATCGAGTGGGGAAGGGGCTGGCTGCTCATTTGTCTTAAACCAGTCTCGTTAGGAGGAGTGATTACCATGCTGATGAACATTTGTGAATATAATTTGAGTTATGATGCATGAACCAGCATTTGTGTGAAGGAATAAAGGATCTTTGTGAATGAGGAGAGTAAGCAATGCTTTATGGGGGAAACAGCATACTGTCTGTCCATGTGCCTGGCTCCGGATTGACAGCTCCCGCTCACAACTGAGACCTGGGCTCAGAGATTTCGAGGCAAGCAAGGGTTGAACAAGGCAGGGAGAAAAGTCCACAGCAGGAGATAGTTACAAAAGAATGGATAGAAAACTCCGTGTGTGTGTGTGTGTGTGTGTGTGTGTGTGTGTGTGTGTGTGTGTGTTCGTGCATGCTGGTGTGCACACACTCTCTCTTGCAAAAAGTGTTCATTTTCTGTATTTTTACTGCAAAGAATTGCCAACATAGGATTAAAGTTTAGGAGAGTCATGGGGCTGGAGAGATGACTCAGTGGTTAAGAGCACTTGCTGAGGTCCCGTGACCCAAATCAGACAGGTCACAACTGTCTGCAACTGTCTGGGGATCCAGTGCCTCTGGCTTCCACATGCACTTGTACGAGGATGTAGGCACACACTTAGACAGAATGAAAAAATAAGTCTTAAAAAGGTTTTCAGAGACTCAGACTTTGTTGAGAGTCTCCGATGTGTAAAACCTATGTGAGTGTTTAGCAGGCTCTGTTCTAGTTCTCTCGGCTTTGAGTCTGATGGTAGTGGGGGCTGGGACCGTGGTTCTGGTGTTAAGAACTCTCCTCGATCTCTCATGAGAACTGGGGTTCTCAGCCCAGGACCCACATCAGATGTCTCACACATGCCTGTGACTCCAGCACTGAGTGATTCCATGCCCTCTTCTGGCTTCCTTGGGCACTTGCACACACGTGTGTGTATATACTTAGACACACACGTACAAATAATAAAAATAAATCTCAGAGGTTGCTTTACAGTCAATAGTGCTTACTACTGTTCTGGGGGACAGGGGTCTGATCGCCACCACCCACGCCTGGCAGATCCTAATTGCCTATAATGTGGGCTCTTTGGGATCAGATACCCTCTTCTGGTCTCCGCCGGCACTGCATTTGTATGCACAAACCCATCCACTGGCACAAATGGACACAAAGTTAAAAGGCTAATAATTCAATATTTTTAAACATTGGATGTGGTTATGGGAGTTCACTCAAGGTTCTCTGGAAGGTCAACTTGATGTGTTTGTTCAGGTTTGGGATGTTCACCCACACTGGAAATGCTCAGGAAACATTAAGAGTTGCCAGCACTCCTAAGTCCCCAGGGTTAAGGGACTCAAGAGTACCTGATTCGGAGTTGCCTCTGACAATCCACATCTAGAAGCACCCACTCTTTCTAGAACTTTCTGGCTATATCTCTATGGCCTCTTGTGGTGAGTCTTTTCTGGACCATCTGTTCTAGGGAGTTTGTAGGGCAGTGTGTGGGTCTGTAAGAGATAGACTGCCGAGCTGGCTTATCGGCCCAGGCTCTTTACACTAGCAGAGCCTCAGGTCCTGTATCCCATGGACACGAATATCCACATTCTATCTGGGAAGAAAACGAAGTTTAAAAACCGTTTAGTGGTGGGCATGATTAACACTGCCCAAGAATGCTAAAGTCAGTGTTACAGTCAAAGAAAGATACAAGTGATTGGTAAATGCCCAATTTCCGAATTCATGCCACAAACCAAAATCAATCAATAAATAAACAAACCCCAAACAAACACATAAAAAAATTCACCCTGAAAGTTTGCCTTTACTCAGGTGTGTAGAGACCAGAGAACAAAGCGAACAGACATCTTAACTAAACAGTATTTCTTGAACAGAGGAACTGTGCTTGTGTGTTTCTCCCCAGAACCCCCATGCGTGTGTGTGTTTGTGTGTGTGTGTGTGTGTGTATGTGTGTGTGTTACAATGCCAGCCAGCTTCCTCATCTGCACACTGATGTATTCTGTCATTCAGCAGCTGTCTCTAAAGCTTCTCCTGTGGGACAGACTCTGAAGTCACACTGTGACTTCAAAGAGTCCCATGACCCCAGGATAGGCAGGGGGACACGGCGGCCAGCCAGTGCCGTGGTGCAAGAATCCTGGCAGCATGGCAGTGGGGCAAAGAGAACATGGGAGGTGATGTTCCCTACATAGAGTTCTTGGGGACTGGGGACCCTCTGGGAGGGAACGCTTGACCCCATTTGGAGACAGATGGCAAAAGGCAGTTTTCGAGTTCCGTTGGAATGAAAGTTTGAATTTCTGCCTTCCAGAGAGATGTACAACCTAGTATCCGGCTGCAGAGACAGGAGGGGAAATTGGACTTCTGGAGAATGTGTGGTACAGCAGTGTCATGCAGCTGCAGGCTACAGCTTCCCTCCCTCCCTTGCCTGACCAGTTAGGGCAAAGTGAGCAAAGACTTTTTTCTTTCTTAATGGTTTATTTATTTATGTATATGAGCACACTGTCACTGTCTTCTGACACACCAGAAGAGGGCATCTGATGCCATGGCCCCAGGGTAGGCAGGGGGACATCCCCATTACTGATGGTTGTGAGCCACCATGTGGTTGCTGGGAATTGAACTCAGGACCCTCTGGAAGAGCAGTCGGTGAGTCATGTCTTCGGCCCCAAGCAAAGACTTGCTTAACAAAATAATATTTTTTGATCAGGAGACTGTACCCTGTATTGTTCCTCCTAATTTTGGGAGTGTGTCAACTCATTTATCCATCCATCCATCCATCCATCCATCCATCCATCCATCCATCCATTCATCCATTCATCCTGTCCTTCAGGTAATATCTTCTTACTGCTGAAGGTGGGAGTGTGACCTTGTTTCTGAAGCTTTTGAAATGTTCAATAGGCCCAAGTGGGAATAGTTAAGCTCCTGACCCTTGGCCTCAGCAAGCTCATACTGATGCTATCCAGCTGACTTGATAGGGTCTGTTGCTTTAAACTGGAATCCATGTGATACACAAAATGATTTTGAGCATGCTCAGGAGAGAGGATGTATAACTAATGAAATGGATTCTGTACCTGCACACGTATGTTGTGGTAGGTTTTTGCATTTCCCTGTATTCAGGTGTTAAAGCCAGACACCCTTGAAGAAGGTTGTACAGTACTGAGTGGGGCCCCCATTCTGAGGTTAGTAAATTACCTTACAAGAGCTTGGGCTCTTCTTTTATTCTAAGGACACAATGAGGAAATAAACTGTGCATTTCTTTTCTTTCTTTTTTTAAAAACATTTATTATATTTATATGAGCACACTGTAGCTGTCTTCAGACACACCAGAAGAGGGCATCAGATCTTATTATAGATGGTTGTGAGCCACCATGTGGTTGCTGGGATTTGAACTCAGGACCTCTGGAAGAGCATTCAGTGCTCTTAACCACTGATCCACCTCTCCAGCCCAGTATGCATTTCTTTAGAGTCTATATAGATTTTAATAGCAGCCTGAACAGTCTTAAACACACACACACACACAGAACATGTGCACACTGACCTTCACTAGCTAAGAGTATGAGTTAGTTTTGTGCACGTCTACACTACGCTGAACATAATTTAAAAGGTGTGTTAATCTGAATATTTTCTTAGTTTAACCTTCAACCATGGGGTCAAGAGAACTTACCCAAGTTCTACTTTGAGGTTTGGCTGGCCAGAGAGGTGACATTAGGTATATTTTTACTATTCTTCATGTGGGTTTGTTCTGCTTTTGATTTAATACAACATCTTATTGATTAGGTTGTTTTTATTGACACCGATAAAATATTTCTGGAAAACTTTAAGAGGATTTCAGAGCTGTTTACTTAGGGGTGAACTTGTTAGGTTTAACAAGACTTTTAAAAAGCTTCATGTGGGTTCTAAAGTGATAGGCTGAACTTTGTACTGGGTTATGGTTATAACACTTAAGTGAAGAGCATCGAGTATTTTATATCACTCCTGAGGTATAATATTCAGCATCCATTGAGGTAACAGCAGCAGCACAAACAGTTCCTATACTTTCTTCATAAGGAGAATTTCAGCGAGGCAGAATCAGGCTTTGGTTTCGTGGCTTGACTAATACATGGAAGTCCTGTGTCACAGTCCTCTCTTAGTAGGATAGCTGCAGATGTAAGTGTCCCTGCCTCAGCCCTACCTGCTCTGCGCTCCTGTCCTCAGCATCTTCTGCTTTCCTTACAGGGTTCTTCACATCTCATGCTGTGGGGGAGGGACACACTTATCAACACTCCCCCATCCCCCATGCCCTGCCCCCATGGTGGGGTGGTGTTGCTTTCTGGCCTGGGGTGGGGGAGGTTATTGTTGTTAATTTAAATTTCATTCATTTGTGGTGTTGTTGAAAGTGTGCCAAGCTGACCCCATGACTGCATGCTGGATCGCAGACATGCCGCGTGACTTGGGCACAACCGTGGCTGCTCTCAGTGCTGTGGAGTTAGGCTAAGTTCGGCAGGCCTGATGAATCATTGTCCGTCTGTGTAACCAGTTTGGCACCTCGCCTCCCTCGCTCCACTGGGTTGGAAGGATATAGGGCAGAGTTTTAACTGGTTATCTTGGTATTTCTGTCTAATTGATTAAAAAGCCCTGCAGTAAGTACTTTTGGGGTAAGTTAGGGATGAGGGGGTTGGGGGAACTGGAATTGCAGTTCTCAGCAGAACCTGAAACAGCAGAGGGTTCTGAAACAGCTTTCGCAACAAGCTTCCCCCCATGCCTGGAAAGTTTAGAGGGGTTCCTTTTCCTCTGCTGATTGTATTGTTCAGTGTTTTCTTTCTTTCCTGCAGAGCTGGCCTGTCAGGGGCACCTGGAGTTCAGACTTCCTTTCTTTTGGGCTGCTTCAGGCTGAGCGTAGTACTTGTTTTTCAGCACTGCAATGGTAGCAGTGAGCAAGGTGGCTGAGGAAAGCCCTGTTACTCCTTTATCTGCAGATGAGTGGTACCCAGTACACACTTAGTAAGGCCAGAACAGCCTCTTAAAAAGTTGGATTTTCCCCCATCTGGCCAGAGTGTCCAAGATTCAGGAACCAAACAAATAATCATCCATTGAGCAGTTTATATTTGCATTTATAAAGACCTGCCACCTGTATACTAAACACCCCACACACTCTGGACACTTGAAATCATTTCAAACCATGTCCTTTTCATTGAACCAGTCAAGAGTCCATCCTTGAGGATGATCCCGTTCATAATAACTTCATCCTTCCTCACACTCATCCTTGCAGGCTTCTCCTCAGGTGGAGCTCCTCGTTGACTGGCTGTGTGAACCCACACTGTGGTGGACACCACAGACATGCTTACTCTGGGTTTGTAAGTTTTCCTCCCAACCTTATTGGTTAAGTGGGTATGCCTAGGATGACTGCGTTCCTGGGGACTTTTCCAGTTTCTGCATAGCGCCATCCCTTTTTTTTCCTCAATTGGGGGAGGACGGGCATCATCAGAAGAAACAAAATGGGCGTGTGGGATACTTAATTTGTGATACATAGCCAAGAAGAACTGTTGGTGCAGACAATGTGAGCAGAGGCCACAGTTATTAAATAATAATTCAGGAGCTGATGATGAGAATGATGACAGGTTCTGTGTAAACCTCTCGGGCCTGGCTGGCCAGGGCTGGTTAGGACAACTGATTATCTGAGCCACACCACTGCGGCAGAGCAGGACAAGGAGAAGCACAGGCTCTAGGAGTTAGACTTATCATCAGGTACCATTTCTTAAAAAGATTTATTTATTTAATATACATAAGTACACTGTGGCTGTCTTCAGACACACCAGAAGAGGGCATCAGATCCCATTACAGATGGTTGTGAACCACCATGTGGTTGCTGGGATTTGAACTCAGGACCTCTGGAAGAGCAGTCAGTACTCTTAACCACTGAGCCATCTCTCCAGCCCATCAGGCACCATTATCAATGGAGTTTCTATGAATGAAAACGTTAAGAAACACATTTTGAATGGTCACCAAGTTAGCTTCCTTTCAGTTTAGATATATTTTATTTAAACACACACACACACACACATGCACACGCACACAACCCTCCAGTGGGTTATGACTTGAAGGCACTGTATCCACGGTATGAAATTACCAAAAAATAAAGTGAAGTTTTAAAGATGTTGGCCACAGACTTTCCGTTTTGTCTCATAAATCTCCAGTCCTCTCAGTTCTGGCTTGCCCAGCCCGTGCTGGTAATTGGCCTGACCTGGTCATCTTTCAAGTCTTTCTTCCCCCAGGCTTTTGTGTATTTCCTCAGTGAGTTTTGCTCATTGGTCACTGAGGTCTTTGGAGGCCTTCATTGGTGCTGCCTGGCCTTTCCACTCAAGTCCTCTTAGTGACCCAGGGGACATCAGCCTTCCCGAGAAGAAGGCAGCCTGAGGGCAGAGGGCTGAAGTCTCTGCCAAGATACAGAGGAAGCTAATCATACCCGTGACCTCAACCTCATTAACATTGTGCTGGAACCCAGCATTCAATGGCATTGTTTGACTTTGGATTGTCTCTGCTGATTTATGGACCTGGGCCTGTATTTCTGCCTCCTCGGGGAGTTAATGCGAATGTGGCTGACAGGCAGCCCTTCCTGACTCCTTTTAGCTCCCCAACAGTCTCTGGAGTGCCATCTCATTATTGGGTCCTGCTGATGGTGATTTGGCCCCAGACAAAGCCTGACTGACTAGCCTTAGAAAGGGCTAGAGGAAGAGTGAAGTTCTGGAAGAGTTGGGAGAGCTTCGTGGGCTGAGATTTTACAGGGGTGAGGGTGGGAGAACTGGGGGTGTGTGCTTCTTGAATTATACCGTGGCCCAGCAGGCACACACAGTGGGGCCTAACATTCTCCGAATTTCTAGCAAGCTTTCTTGGTGCTGCTGCTGTTGCATACATGGTGGGGCTAAGCTGAAGCCCTTGAAGGGTGAACCTTGCTTGCCAGGGAGCCTGTGGAGTCTGGCTGGAAACCGTCTGCTCTTGAAGCCGGCTTTTACAGGCATAGGGTTGAGGGCCTGGAAGCTTTCTTTGGGGCCCTGGGGGCTGCCAGGAACAGCTGTGTGCGAATTGTCCTTAAGGTAGGGCAGGAGCCCCCTTAATGGGGGCTTTGCGGTTTAATATGGCTGTGGAGGGTGGCGTGGTTCTGGCTAAATCCATTGCCTAGCATGCTGTTTGTGCCCTAACTCCAAATAAAGAAGACTCTAACTTCCTTCAATTAAACCTGCGTTCCCCCCCACCACCACCCCACACACACCCTGTTACTTTGAGGTTTTGTGCTTACAAAGCATTTACAAAGTTGCCAATTGTTTCTCCGAAGCTTTATTCTGAACCTTGCAGAGCGCTCTGCTGGGTGCTGGCTAGGTGTTTGCATTCCCAGGCCTTGCCCTGGGGTTCTGACATAAAGTTTTGGATTTGATACTGAGAAACCACAGCTTGTAAACAAAGCTTCTAAATGGCTTTTAGAATCTGGCGGAGCCTGGGATATTGGTCAGGCGCTGATTGGGCTAGCCTCACCTGCTTCCTTCCCCCTTCAGGTTGTGAAGGTCTGTCCTGTCCCTGTAGATCTGCTTTTTGTTTTTCTTTTGACACACTTGTCTTTATGAAGAGGCTAATAACTTTAAGGGCACCAAATCAGAGAGCTCTTTGTCAGGAGTGTTAGAAAGTCACTTCCCCAAAGCCTTTAGGAACATTTAGGAATAGACTCTGATTATAAAGGTGCTTCCAGGGATGGGGGTAGGGGTCATTCTGGAGGTAACTAGTTGTGAGCTTTGGGCCTCTGCAGGCTTTGAAGACTGTCTTATTGCTGAGTTTCCCCATCCTCTCTGCTTTGGCTCAGATCCTTGAGATAATGAGCAACTCCATCTGCATTAATAGATGGACAGAAATGGACATCAAAGCCTCCCCCCCCCCCCATCCTTTATGGACCAGCAGGGATCTGATTTAAGAGACCTGGATGATTAAGGCAGCAGCTTTGCTTATCATTAGGACAACACCAGCCTCCAGTCTACAAGATCAAAACACATCTTAACCGCACCCTAAGGGCCAGGTTAACCTGGGAAGTGTGAGCTCCTTGGCACAGTGGGATTGGTTGGGTGTAGCCGGAAGAGTGGACAGTACAGGGCTGGAAACAGAGCCAGAGACCAGTGCATAGATAGCTGCCAAAGGTCCCATGGGCAGGGGATCTGGGTTTTAGTGACACTCCTTTATGTGCCCTGGTATCCCCACTATTCCTACAGTTGGATCTATTCCTACAGTGAGGTTCTTCAGATCTGACACCCAAGTGGCCCTGATGGGTGGGCCATCCCTGGAAAGTATCAGATCCATTCCCACTATGGTCAGCTTTGACCCGAGTGTTATCAATGCTTTGGACACCATTTCATGCTGAATCATGGGGATGGTGCTTAAATGTAACCAAAGGCTGTTGCTGTGGAGGGAAGCATGGCCCTTTGTTCAGTTCATCCTGTCTTCTCATCCCGCCCCTGCCGGAGCTCAGCCCACTGTCCAGCTTTTCCAGTTGCTGTGCTGGGTGTGTGCTGCATGCACGAAAAGAGAAACGAGTTGCCTGCTTAGTTCTGTGGGTGCTTTTCCCAGCCCGCTGAGCTGCCTGGCCTCTGGATGGCCTCTGAAACAGAGCAGCTCCGTCCCCATGGCCTCACCCCAAAGAGAAGTTAGTGAAAAACATAGCAGTGACAAAATTTGACTTTCAGCTCCCCTCTTCTTCTTTTTAAAGATTTATTTATTAAAAGTACATGGTAGCTGTCTCCAGACACACCAGAAGAGGGCATCGGATCCCATTACAGATGGTTTTGAGCCACCAAGTGGTTGCTGGGATTTGAACTCAGGACCTCTGAAAGAGCAGTAGGTGTTCTTAGCCACCGAGCCATCTCTCCAGCCCCAGCCTCCCATCTGGTTTTAATGCTTTCTAGGGTCTGAACAGAATGAAGATGTCACCATTGCTTGGAAACTTCCAGTCTCCGTAGAGTATTTATCTATTACATTTGAAAATATACCCAGAAAATAAATTGAATTGAGAAGGTCCAGGTGTTATTTGAGTGGGTTTTAGGCATTTTTGGAACTTGAGATATTGTTAAATATCTGTGTTGTAATGTGTGCCATGTGTGGGGCCTTTATGGTGCCCGGTCTCTACCCTTTGTGGCCCATGGGGAGTCCCACAATGAGCAGAAAGCATCTATGAGGGGCCTAGCTTTCAGAGAATCCTGTTTTGTTCATTAAGCCAGGGAAACAAAAAACAAACAACAACAAAAAAAAGCAGTCTTAGGGTTTCTATTCCTGCACAAAACATCACGACCAAGAAGCAAGTTGGGGAGGAAAGGGTTTATTCAGCTTACACTTCCACATTGCTGTTCATCACCCAAGGAAGTCAGGACTGGAACTCAAGCAGGTCAGGAAGCAGAAGTTGATGCAGAGGCCATGGAGGGATGTCACTTACTGGCTTGCTTCCCCTGGCTTGCTCAGCCTGCTTTCTTATAGAACCCAGGTCTACCAGCCCAGGGATGGCTCCACCCACAATGGGCTAGGCCCTCCCCCCTTGATCACTAGTTGAGAAAATGCCTTACAGCTGGATCTCATGGAGGCATTTCCTCAACTGAGGCTCCTTTCTCTGTGATAACTCCAGCTGTGTCAAGTTGACACAAAACCAGCCAGTACACAAACCAAGGCTAGAGAGATGGCTTAGTTGATAAGGGTATGTTCTGCTCTTGCAGAGGACTGAAGTTTAGTTCCCAGCACCTACACTGAAAAGCAGCTCACAACTGCCTGTAACTTTGCCTCCGTGGGATCTGGCCTCTGCAGGCAGTGAGCTCACACGTATGCAAATGGTTAAAACAATAAAAAAATCTTAAAAACCGAAATCGATCTCACCCTCACATAATTGGGATCCCTTCCTCACAGGGCTGGTCACTTAGTGTGACCCAGTCACTAAAGTGACATCACTAGTTGAATCTTGACCACCTCCCATTATCCTAATTAGAAAGTTCACGTAATATACCTAGTTAATTTCCTTGGTCATTCTGAGCTTGTCCTATGTGGTTTGGTCTGGTAAGGAAGATGATTCTGTTCTGTCATCCAGTGAAAGCGAACACATTCTGAAAATGGGTCTGCAGGTGCTAAGCCAGTTAAACACACAGGGTCTGTGTGCTACTAATATAGTTGTTCATCCCTGTACATTGATGGGTTCAAGGGCACTGTGGTGCAGACCCTTTCCAGGAGAGGAGTTTGGAAGCATCAAAGCCATAATAGTCAGTGGATACAACATCTAGCCTAAGAGTCTTGGGCTGCAGAGTTGCTAATGTATGAGCTCTGGTTGACAATTTCATTTAATGCTGAAATGGAGCCTGAGAGGTACCAAAACATACATACATTCATGCAAACATATCCATCCATGCATACAGCCATACTACATACACACACACACACACACACACACACACACACCTGAACTGTATCACTTTTCACAATTGGGCTTCACAGTTGTTTTTATAATTTTTTTTTTTTACATTTATTGTGTGTGGGGGAGAGAGGGAGGGAGAGGGAGAGAGAAGGGGAAAGAAAGAGAAGGGGGGATGTGGGGGTAGGGAAGGAGGAGCCTGAGCTGTCTAGTCTCTTCCATCTGGGCCTTGGAAATGGAGGTCTTGTGCTCAGGTATAGAATCCAGTGCCTTAACTTGCTGAGTCATCTTTCTAACCCAGCTTTACCTTTTTCTTTAAAGACATAGGTTCTTTACAGAGGAAGCTCCCAAATAGCCTTTCAGGTCTCTGGGCAGAGCTGGCTTGCTAATTGCTATCTCCTGGGAGCCTCTATTTGCCTCCATTTCCAGATATCAATCAATGAATAATTTAGGGGCACTTTTTTCTTGGATCGGGTAGCTTGTCGGCTGTAATTTTTGGCTGGCTGGCTGTCTTACCCGCCCTTGGGTTTTGTTGTTGATCTGAAAGATTTGCAGATACTTGTTTCCAGGAAAGGTCGGTTTCCAGTGGGCTGTGTTAAGCGGAGTGCTTTAGAGAAGACTTTAGTTGCCCTTTATGGCCTCCCTCAGTTAAGAAAGGGTTCTTCCCTTTTCTTTAGGGTCCATTAAGATTGTGGGCCTGTTGGAAAGAGGCCCCTTTGGAACTGTAGCTCATCGTTTTTTTATCAGGAGGCATGAAAGGCAGACTGGGTTATAGGGCCCCACCCCCGTGCCCCTTCCCCACACCATCTGAACTAATCGGTTCCTCCCTATAGTTTTCAATGCTAAGGAGTAAATTCTTTGCCTTTTGTATACTCCCCCCCCCCCCCCAGGTCTTTTTTTTTTTTTTTTTTTTTTTTTTTTTTTCTATTGTGTGGTTTTGTGCAGCCCTGGGATGATCTTGGACAGTTCTTCAAAGCAGAGAAGCCCCAGGCAGTCCCAGGGGCCTTGCTGATACTTGTGGCTCCTTCCCTTGGTTTCCCCCTTGGGTGGCTGTGGTGTCCACATCCACCTACAAGGTCCCTTCCCCTTGTGGCTGCAATCTGAGGAAGAGAAAGAGAACCGAGAGTTGAAACTCCCATCTCAGACCAGCCGGCTGGGGAAAATGTTTCTTTTTCTCTCGGGTTCAAAGTACACTTGCAGTTTATTGGGGGTCAGCTTTCCTGAGGCGCTGCCTCTAGGGGGGCTGTGTTGTTGCCTGGTGGACAATTAACCACACTGACCCTCCATGCCTTGGCTTTTCTGGCTGAGTTGCTACCAATGCTGGGTGAGAAGGCTGCTACGCTGGTGGGCAGAAAACCCTGGGCCGGCTGCAGAAACATTTGATAGTGTTCAAAGGGGATGTCTCTGAAGCATGAAGATTGAACTGGTGGTGACCCCACCCCTGGGAAGGAGACGCTCCCCCTGGAGAGCCACGGAGACTGAAGAAGCCATCAGTTACTAATCCCGTTGGCCTGTGGGTCTTCAGGGTTTCAGATCCGTGGAAAGGATAGAGAATCAGGGTTGAAAGCAATGAAGATGGCTTAAGGGGGTGGCGGTTGGGGGGGGGGGGAGAAGCAGGGGTCATTTCAGCTAATTTTGTGGCTATTACTGAAGAATAAAAAGAGAGGAAATTTTTTTTTCTTTTTTGAGTGCAGCGGAACTTTAGTGATGATATTCAAGAAGAGAGTAGGGAGGGCTCCCTAGGCCCCTATTATTATGGGGGTCTGGGATGGAAATCGTGAGGGAGATGCTCAGTGTTGGGGGCCGAGTTGGGATGGGGCTCCTCAGCAACTGAGGGCCTCTCTCTTGCTCTCAGTGTCCTTGCTGGGGGGTGGGTGGTTCTTACTCCTTAGAGGCCATGTAGGCCATGAGGTCCACCACCCTGTTGCTGTAGCCGTATTCATTGTCATACCAGGAAATGAGCTTCACAAAGTTGTCATTGAGAGCAATGCCAGCTCCAGCATCAAAGGTGGAAGAGTGGGAGTTGCTGTTGAAGTCACAGGAGACAACCTGGTCCTCAGTGTAGCCCAGGATGCCCTTTAGTGGGCCCTCAGCTGCCTGCTTCACCACCTTCTTGATGTCATCATACTTGGCCATGAGCTCTTCCACGATGCCAAAGTTGTCATGGATGACCTTAGCCTGGGGGGGGGGAGCTAAGCAGTTGGTGGTGCAGGATGCATTGCTGACAATCTTGAGGGAGTTGTCATATTTCTCATGGTTCACACCCATCACAAACATGGGGGCATTGGCCGAAGGGGCAGAGATGATGACCCTTTTGGCCCCACCCTTCAAGTGGGCCCCGGTCTTCTCCATGGTGGTGAAGACGCCAGTAGATTCCACAACATACTCAGCACCAGCATCAGCCCATTTGATGTTAGTGAGATCTCGCTCTGGAAGATGGTGATGGGCTTCCCATTGATGACAAGCTTCCCATTCTCAGCCTTGACTGTGCCATTGAATTTGCCATGGGTAGAGTCATACTAGAACATGTAGACCATGTAGTTGAGGTCAATGAAGGGGTCGTTGATGGCGACAATCTCCACTTTGCTAGATCCTGAGCAGAAGGCAGCCCTGGTAACCAGGCGCCCAATGCAGCCAAATCCGTTCACACCGACCTTCACCATCTTGTCTAAGGGATGAGGCTGGCACTGCACGAGAAGATGCGGCTGTCTGTAGAACAGGAAGGAGCAGAGAGCTGAGAGGAAATTTCATTAGGTCCTTTGAGATCTATCTCTATCATAGCATGATGGCATTCGAGGAGGCCTCAGAGCCTCTCAAGGCTACCATTTTCCTCACGTGACTCTAGAGTTGGGTCCCCATAGAGCCGTGGAGGCCTTGGGAACTGCCAGAGCAGTCAGGGCATGGTGGGCAGAAATGTCAGAGACTCATAACGGCTGCCATCCTGACAGATGACAGTGGGAACGTGGCGGGAGCTGAACCCGCATCCTGCAGGTGCGGCCCTTTCCTCTAAGTAGACTTGTTCCGTGCAGAGCACGTTGGCTACCCATCAGTATGGCTGATACACTTCTAAGCAAAGCGGCGGGCATCTCCTAGATGCTGTGTCTGCGGTCAGAACGTACAGCAGCTGTCATTGTGACCATCTTGTCTCAGGGACGTTCCTGCTGTGCCTGATCCGATTGTTTTTAGCATGTCCTCAAGTATGGCCGAGTCTGTTGATGATTGCAGGGTCAGTTCTGAGGAAATCAGTGTGCTAATAGAAACCACAAACCACGATCGAACACGTTCCATTGGAGCTTGGCTCTCTGGAGTCCTATACAGACCTAGTGACACAGTTGGTGGAGGCCCTGCAGGTTGGCAATGGGGGATGCAGACATTTTTCTGTCTGGCAGGCACAGTGCCCTTGGGAATTCCCAGAAGGTGAGACAGCAGCTGTCTTAGTTAGGGTTTCTGTTCCTGCACAAAACATCATGACCAAGAAGCAAGTTGGGGAGGAAGAGGTTTATTCAGCTGACACTTCCACATTGCTGTTCATCACCAAAGGAAGTCAGGACAGGACCCAAGCAGGTCAGGAAGCAGGAGCTGATGCAGAGGCCATGGAGGGATGTTACTTACTGGCTTGCTTCCCCTGGTTTGCTCAGCCTGCTTTCTTATAGAACCCAGGTCTACCAGCCCAGGGATGGCACCACCCACAATGGGCTGGGCCCTCCCCCCTTGATCACTAGTTGAGAAAATGCCTTACATCTGAATCTCATGGAGACATTTTTCTCAACTGATGCTCCTTTCTCTGATAACTCCAGCTGTGTCTAGTTGACACAAAACCAGCCAGTACACAAACCAAGGCTAGAGAGATGGCTTAGGAGCTGAGGGTATGTTCTGCTCTTGCAGAGGACTGAAGTTTGGTTCCCAGCATCCACACTGAAAAGCAGCTCACAACTGCCTGTAACTTTGGCTCCGTGGGATCTGATACTATTCTGGCCTCTGATATGAAGGGACTGCTGGGGTGAGGGTAGAAATCCCGAGTTTGCCCTGCAGGCCTTGGAGGTGAGCATCCTCTTGTTTTGTCTCTGTGTTACTCTCTCCCTTCATGACTATTTCTAATCGGAGGCTGGCTGTATGTTGGGGGCTCTTGAGGGCTTTTCCTCTGACTGTGTTCAGGAAGTTGGAGTGGAATGTCAGAAATGATGGGAGTTAGTGGAGAAATAAACAGATCCCGACAGCACGTGAGGAAACCTGGCCGCCCTGTTCCTGTTTCTCTTGAGTTGTGACCTGAAGGAACCAGGTTTCCTGCGCGGAAAAGGGTCCCTGTGCCAAGAGGCCTGACATGTCTCCCAGGCCAGGGTGCTGCTCCTGTCTGATAAACCTCAGGATGAAGACAGGCAGTTACTGGTTGGCAGGACAGAGGTAAGTCACACAGCCGCAGCCTGAGAGATATGAGTGTGAAGTTAAAATAGCGTGTGTTCAAGGAAGCAAAACATTCTATAATGCTGTGGCCCTTTCTGCACCAGCACTGAGAGTGGTAAATAGAGCTGGGAGGGGCTTGTGTGAAGGGAGGGGCTTGTGGGGAGGGAGGGGCTTGCTGAGAGGGAGGGGCTTGCTGGGAGGGAGGGCCTTGCTGGGAGGGAGGGCCTTGCTGGGAGGGGCTTCTTGTGTAAGTTACCAGATGACTTGGTAGAAGCCCATGGGGACCACGGCGTTTGTCTTGCTTTCTCCCGTACTGCCTTTGCCCCTGATGTGTGTTAGGTGCTCATTTTGCATTTTTTAGGCAAACAATTGCTGTAAGTGAAGGTTTAGCTGCTGGCTGTCAATCCGGTGCATCAGTATGTTTATTGTATGTAATCGGTGCCAAGTAGCTTTTGTACAGTGAGATGCTTTCTGGAGAGTATTTACAGACTGCAAAACTGAGACGTAATAAGATCAAATGGGCTCCTTCAGGTTGGTCATGACTTCTGAGGGAGCTTGGGAGGCAGGAGTGCCACAGTGCTGTATGCCTGAGTCCCTTTACATTGGGTTCTGTGGGAATGGTGTCCTTGGGATAGGGGCGATGGCCTCATGGCTTGGGGTCCCTGGCAAGTCGGGATAATGTGGGAAAAATAGGTTTGAAGTTTTCCTTTCTCCTTAAGTATACCTTTTTGGGGGCTAGTCAGGTCATCTTCAGAGAGATATGTGTGCACAGAATGCTGTAGGATGATCAGGAGTGTGTGTGTGTGTGTGTGTGTGTGTGTGTGTGTGTGTGTGTGTGTGTGTGTGTGTGTGCTTGCACGCTCACACTGCTGTGCAGAAACCAGACAGCATTGGGTTTCTTCCTCAATTGCTCTTCTCCTTACTTTATTGAGACCAGGCTTCTTACTGATTTGACAAATTCAAGGGACCCACCTGTCTCTGCCTCCCAAGAGCTGAGAGATTGATTATAAGCAAAGGCTGCCAAGCCCGGCTTCTGATGTAGACTCTGGGAATCTGATTTATACTTTGGACCCTGGCCTTCACTGGATAACCTCCTACAGTGTATTTTTTCTCCTCACAACCAGGATAAAATCCCTGCTTACATATCACCCCCATCCCATCTCCCCTTTCCTAAGGCTGGAAGTGCTGGGTCTTCCTGAAAGGACAAAGTTCTTCATTCAGCCCTATGAGGTCCTCAAAGGGTCCTCGGTTAAAGCCTCAGGTTCTTTCTGGAACCCACTGTAGCAACCTGAATCCACAGAGTACATACACAGGATTGGGTTGGTTTTGTTTTTTAGTATGTACTCCTTTAAATAATTTTACCAATAAAAGAAAACATTAGAAAGCCCGGATCAGCATCTTTGGAGGAGAAGGATTCTTGGGGTGTCCCATTTTCTTAACTCGGCGTAGATAGATCTCCGCTGGGTCAGGATGTATGCTTGGGGGGAGGATGTGTGTCTGCATGAGAGGAGGATGCATGGGTAGCTCAGAGAGCTGGTTTCCCCACTTCCCAGTCCCAGACTTGGTGACCTCAGGCAGGAGTGCTTAGTTCCACGTTCTGGAAGGTGCAGCTGTCATGCTTGCTCTGTGGAACTCTCAGAATCCAGTGAAGCAGAAGGTTTACGGCTAAGAGTTGATGCCTTGAGTGGTAAGGTCCCTCCCAGAAGCTTCTCTGACTGGCTTCTCTCTGCTCAGGCCTCAGGGTGCATGCTAGCCGGTGCTGTTTTCAGGCATGTAGCATGTATTTACCTACTGTCCTGAACAGGCTGCCTTCATCAGAGTGAAGATTGTCACTAGGCAGTGCCCTGTCTGTCACTGGGCAGTGCCCTTTGCTGGGCAGTGTCCTGAAACTAGGCATCATCCTGCCTCTGGGCAGTGACTTGTTCCTTTTGTGTTTATTCTGGCTCTAGAACAGACATGGCTTCTGGAAACTGGCATTTCTCAGGCCATCCTTTGCCTTTGGGATACCGAGACTTCTGGAGTGTGTACTTTACTGTGAAGAAAGATTAGTGGCCACTGAACAGATTAAATTTTCCCTGTGGTCCGATTTATTAGAGAGTATGTGTTTCTGGAGAAAATTGCCTTCTGGGTGACTGGCAGAGTTTGTGGGCTTACTTCCTGGTCTAACGTGTAAGTTGGAAAGGGTGAAATGAAGCCCTAAACCTGGATAAGAATGTATCCTGTTTACATTTGTCCTGGGAGAACTAACATACCTTGTGCCGCTTACAGGCCTGGCCTGCACTATGCACCAACCTAGTAATGTAACTTATCTCCCTCAGGGAAATGTGGTTTTAAGTGCTGTGTGTCAGTGTCATTGAAACCTTGTTTTCAGAGGAAAATAGCAATTAATGTTTGGAAACAGGAAAATCGACTTTACAAATTTGTGGTGGAAAAGACCCAATAAAAATGACGTCCCGGCATTCCCCTGAAGGTGAATGTAAGAGTTTAGAAATGGTGTTTTCTGTCTGGGAGCCTCACAGCCTCTGCTGTGTAAGCATCAGCCAATGCATGACTGCCACAGAGCAGTGCTGTCTTGGAACCTGATACTGCTTGGAAGACCGTCCTCACAGCCATACCGGCTGCCACCTGTGTCTTCTTAAGGACTGTTTAGTCCTATGAGGCTATGTCTCTGTCATGGCCGCTACTGTTTCTGTGCTAGGAGCTGACAGGTGGGAGAGTCCGCCTGAGGAAGCTGTTACTCTGTAACTCTGGGCTTGCTCACTTGCATTCATTAAGCTCCCCAATTCATTGTTTTAAGAGACAAAGGGCCAGGCTATAAGGACTGGCCTTTAGAGATGCTTGCTTGCGTGTTTGTTTTTAGTATTAGCGATGAGACAGCTCCTAAATTAAAGTTCTTGCCTGAAAGAATGGCTCCCCTGTGGGAACTGGGGGCTTCAGGCTTTCATAAGAGATGTCTTTAAGATGAAGAATTTCTGTGAAGCCACAGCAGTGTGCTGTTAGCCCAGGACGTTGCCTGTGAGTGTATGGTTCAGAAAAGGAGAAATCACGACAAAACCCAAGTGGACCTGTTTAGCTGCCCCGTTCAAGTGCAATGTGTGCCTTGAAGTGGAGATTTTTTCAGGGCTGAAACTATTGAAGTTTTGCGGTGGGTCATTCTTTATTGTGGGTGCCCTTCAGGATATGCAGCGGTATCCCTGGTCTCTACTTGGCCAGCAGGCGGGACCTTGGTTGGGACCCAGTGAGGTGTCTGCAGATATTGATGAGTGAGTTAGTCCTTGGGAGGGAAGGATAGCACCCCAGCTTTCCAGGCTGAGAACTACAGATTCCTACCATATATGGATCTGTTTTTAGAAAACAATTTTCTATTAGTTGCTGAATCCTGAGGGCTTTTCAAAAAAAAAAAAAAATGGATTGTGTTAGTTTCATAACCCATATGATGATGCAGGGTTTGCTTCAGGAAAAGCAAAGGAATCTAGTATCTTTGCTTTTTCTTTGGTTTACAACCAGAGAACTCTTATCGCCTTCCCTCCCTCCTAGGTCAAGCCCAGGTGCCTTGAACTCACTGTATGGCCAAGGATGGTTTTGAATTCTTGATCTTCTTGCCCCTACTTTCTAAGTACTGGGGTTTCAAGGCTGCACCACCATGCCTTGGTAATGCAGTGTTGTAGACAGAACCTGTGGCCTCAAGTATATTAGGATATTTGTTATATTCTCAGCACATAATTAGGAACTTATTGCTTTAAAGTCCCTTTGGCTCTTCTCTTCTTTTTGCTCTGATGGTCGGGACCGGGCTATCTTTCCTCTTTCTTCCTGGTGTCATCCCCAGGGCCTTGGGAAATAGAAGGGTTCTGCAGACCTGTAGAGACCAGGGTCCAGGAAGCCTGTCCTGCGCACACAGTGGCCCAGCAGGGTTCATGCTGCAAACTCAGTAGAGGAACCGACAAGACGCTTCTGCGGCATATGCCTTGACCTTGATTTATAAAGTGTGACTGGCCGAGATAAAACAAGCGGGTGGGGTCAAGTGGCTGAAGTCCCAGGCTTAGGAGCCGGACTGCTGTAACCTTTATCAGCTGAGAGATCTCAGTTCTGCCCCGGTAACCTGGAGGCTTGCTGTACTGAAGGGCTTCTGGGAAGACCATACCAAGGATGTCTCTGGTGTTTTAGTGCTCGCTTCCTTTTGGTCTGTGCTTTGTTCACTTCCTGTCCCAGATCTTTTCATTGCTTATTTTTCTTTTTCTCCACGTGAGCTACGAGGATGCCGCTATCTGTGGCGTCAACATGGACTCCAACATTTTAAGTTCATATATAGCAATATTGCTTTACGTGTTGATGACTTAGGAAACTGGTAGAGTTATCTTGTATGTCCATGCTGACAGCAAGCTTGTGTGCCAGACGCTGCCAGGAACCTTTGTGTTTGCCTTGGAGTTACTTTCCCAATTCCAGACATGGAGCTTGGAAGAGGATCCCTTTTCTTTAAAATGAGTGAGCTTTGCCAAAAGGCTCATACGCTTAGCGTGGGTGACATCTTCCCACTTTCCTGAGACCCAGTGGAGGCTGGAGATGGTGGATGGAGCTGCTCTAGGTTTATGCCTAGGGCCTGCTTCTTAAGAGACCACCTGAAAATGATCTTAATTTTCAGCATCCGGGGTGCTGAGGATGGCTTCCATAGGTTCAAGGCCAGCACTGTGCAGATAAAGGAAACCTTTTAAACATAGAGGCAGGCAGGTGAGATGGCTCAGAGGGTAAAACCATGTGCCTTCCAGACTGAGGTCCCGAGTTCAGTTCTCAGAACCCACATGGTGAAAAGAGCAGACCAATTGCTGCGAGCCACCCTCCAACAGTCACAAGTGTGCAGTGAACACACATATACATGCATATGTGTACACACAAGATACGTTTTAGAAAAGTAATAAGATGTGGTAAACCCCACACAATGCTGGGACTCAAATTAAACATTTCTAAGGCTCTGTACTGTGGGGCTCTCTCTGGAGACCACAAAAGGCAAGTACTCTGAAGTGTCAACTGCAGGGATGTTTAAAAAAGATAAGGTACCTACTGCTTCTCACTGTCCTCTCAGTATCCTTTGATGGAGATACTAGTTAGCCTCCATCCACACCCCCATTTTCTACCTTCTAAATCTGAATCATTGGTGGGACCAGTGTCCCAAGATTACGAACTTCTTGGACCGCAGCTCTGCCTGATTGAAAGCCTGTTCATGTCGCTGGCATGGCTGGCCTTCCTCTGAATGTGAACTGGGAGGGACGGCCCGTTTTGAGCTGATTTAAAATTTGATTCGGAGACTAACACAGAGGGATGAAAGCAGCTGACGCTAGGAGGTTTGCAGTTTGATTTCCTGAAAACTGAAAACACTGACCGTTAGCAACATGTGTTCTACGCTGTGCACAGGGCATTCATGAACACGTTTAATCTCCCATGCACCCTGGTGGGGATTGGCACCCTTCTTCAGAGTGGGCAGAGGCTCTGCGTGTCTAAGTGGCTGTGTAAATATGGACCTAGCACGAGGCAGAGCGGAGGGGTGGAGCTGTGTCGTGGACAGGCTGAAAAGGCCTCCTGGCCTGGACCCTTCTAATTTTCTCCAGGGTACATGGGATAACCCTGGACCTCCAAACCAGGAAAAACAAGCAACGGTCCAAGTCTGTGAAGGTCTTACTGGACCAGTGTTAATCATCTCTTACCCACGGTTCTCAGTGGCTTAAGAGAGACAGAAGGAAGCCCACAACAGAAGTAGAAGGTGGGAACAGGAGGCATGACCTCTGCCCCTTAGGTGTACCTGGGAAAGGGCTGAGCCACGGGAGTTTGTCCTCTGTTGCTGCTTTCGGCAGACATGCACTTCTCGGAGATCGTTGGGGAAACCAGTCAGTGAGGCTGTCTCTTAGTGAACTGCCCTGGGACTTCTGAAGGATGGTCCTCCCTTAGCTTTCTCTCATTAGATCATAATCTGCCCAGCACATTGGAGACAGCCCTGGGGCTCCTTAAGTGCAGGACCTTCAAACTCAGTGCTTTCCAGACAGCCCCAGGCACCAGACCATGGTCTTACCTAGGACCAGTCTCCCCAAGAGTGATTCTGGGTATAAGGGAAGGAGAGGCAGCGTCTGTGGGGCGGGAGTGTGCCACAGGTAGGTAGTTCGCTGCTTATTAGCTTACTCTTTCAGTCAAATTATTTTTGTTGCTGTTAAAAATTAATTTTAATAATTGGTTCTGGAACAAGCTGCTGGATAACCGTGCCAACTTTTCATGCCCAGTGAACTTTTATAGCGAACTCTCCTGTCTTTATGGGGTTATGAGGATGATATTTGTAAAGCGCTGTAACTGCTAACAGGGAGGCTCTGGATAAATAGCAGTCATATTTTCGGGGTTCCGGAGGACTGGTTATGCAGGGGCATTCTGTGTGTGAAAGATGCCAATTACAATCACGGTCAACTGTACCCATTTGGTTTGGTGCGTTGTTTCCTGCTTCAAATTTCCGAAGAGACTTTTTTTTTTTTTGCAAAAGCTTGGGTGGTTATTTTCAAATGTTACACAATTGTGTGAATAAGGATGTTCACAGTAATGAATTTCGAATAGTAATAAATGGTTGGAAATTCACTACTGTGAATCAAGAGCTAGCTGCTTAGGTTAGTAATAGTTATTGTTAGGTTAGGTTAGTTATTGTTTTTTTTTAAAGTCAAATACTGCATGATCTTACTTCAAAAATGTTCATTAGATTTGTGTTTATTCATATAAATATGTATGTGCATAATACACACATGTATGTGGCATGGTATACACATGCAAGTCTGAGGTCAAATTGGGGATTCAGTTCTCTTCTTCCACCATGTGGGTTGCCTGGATCAAACTCCCGTGTGTAGCTCAGGCCGGCAGCAAACTCCTCATCCTCCTGCCCCAGCGTCTTCAGTATTTCCTCCTGGTGTGCACCATCACAGCCGCCCAGTCTATTATTATAGTTTTTTGGGGGTCTGTTCTCTTTTATCTTTGGGGGAAAAAACAAACACAGAAAAGTCAGAGTTCCTTTGTTGCTCCAGAAAGCAATTCAGTCCCCAGAAATGGCCCAGCACAAGGTGGCCTGGCTGTTCATGAGTGCAGACAGCTGCTTTGCCATGTTTGCTCTGGAGCGGAACTTCCTTGCGTAGGAAAATGGAATTAGGAGGTCTCTCCTTGTGGCTCCGGCAGGCACATCCTGAGCAGTTGTGGTGAATTTTCAGTGATGCTTAGAGTCTGAGCTCCCCAAGATCTCTTGAATAGACAGTACCAGCCAACTTTATCAGCGGGGAAGTTAGACCATGAGTCAGGCTAGACTAACTCCCTTAGGATCTTGAAGTTTCTCTCCTTACATTAGAATAACATCCAGATTCACTGTTGAGACATGCCCACGTGGTGTGCTCTGGTTTTGCCAGCTTCCTCAACCTCATTTGCAACAATTTCTGTTCTCATTCTCTTTCAACCTTGAGGCCTCCTTGGCCACCACGCTCTTGCCTCTCAGAGCATCCACAGGTGTCTGTTTCCCTGGTGCTCAGGCATCTGGGAGGGTGAGAGAGGACTTGAGATCACCTGCTAGCACTGGCAAGTTGGCACCATGGGACAGGGTCAGAGATGGTGGGCGTGGATAGTGTTGAGGTCCAAGTGGCCTTCTGTGTTGACAGTCCTCTTCTCCCATCCCCTTAACCTGTGTGGATCTTGTCTGCACTGCCCTGTCATTATAGGCCTGCCACACAGTTCACAGCTCTGTTCAGATGTGCTGCCTTGGGCTCGTGGGCTCTGGTCTTGGAAGGCAAGACAGATACTTGCTGGGAGAGTGCTGGATTATGTTTAATCTTAGACTAGGATCTTAAGAAGATGAATACCTCTTCCATTTGTTTGTTCCCTCATGGTAATTGATGAACTTTGCCCCTCACCCCTCTTTAACAGTGACTACTTAATGGGCTGTGTCTAAGTAATCCTAAGCAAGAGCTGTGTTATCTAGGTGTCTGTGGTTCCTCCGAGGAAGGACGAGGAAGCAGGAAGGCAAACAACTCAAAACAGTTTCAGGAAGGTCCTGAAACTGAAAAAATTCACTAGGCTCCTCCCTACCAGAGGAAGTAACAAAAGCTGAGAGCGCTCCTCAGACAGAAGTAAGCTGAGCTGCCAGAAAGATTATCAAGAGAAAAACCGTCTACATAAAAGATGCAGAAACCAGCTGGGCTGCCTAGAAGAGGTGTAGATCAACTGAGGCACTTGGAAAAGATGCTCACAAACCCGCAATCTGTTCAGTGTGCTCTAGGTTCACTGTGAGCTGTCATCCTGTGCTGGCTAATATTACAGTAAAAGTTTAGACTTACGGTGCTCAAGAGATATAAAACCAGAAGTGCCTCTCCTATGTAAGCCCCTAGCTTGTACGGGGTGCATCTTATCTGTCTGCTTTCCTTTTTTTTCCCCCAGGGGTTGAAGACAATTCTTAAATTGATTTTGTAAAATTTGCTATTCTAGCAAGATAAGACTAACTGGTATTTCTGTTTTTCTAATCAAACTTGCTTGCTTACTCTGCTCAATGACTAGGACAACTGCAAGACACATGTGCTAAAACTGGACCCTGCCTACATATAAACAGAATGCATGTAATCTTGTGGGTTTTGACTATATAAGCCTTATAAGTTACATCGTAAGCTGATACGGCTAGCTGCTGCATCTGGGAAGCGCTCTTGGTTTCAGTCCTGGAAGCTAGTATTCATAAAGCCTCTTATTAACATGTATTAACATATATTCATGGTCATGGTGAATCTCTTAACTGTCCCAGATCCATAACAATATATGCTGGGCTGGGCCTTGGAGCTGCCTTGGGGGTCACTGCTGCTTCTGAAAATCACTCTGTACTCATATTCCCATAAGTGATCAAACTCATCGGTTCACCAGGTTAGACTTTGGTCTGTCATAGGTTCTGTCTCTGGGCTGAGTAGCTGTGTGTGTTATGTCTCCACAGGAGAAGTTCAGTCACAAAACCCTGCTTCTGGCATTTGAGGTACACTTAGCATTGTGTTAGCGTGCTGTGGTGGTTTGAATATGCTTGGCCCATAGGGGGTGGGACTGTTAGGAGGTGTGGCCTTGTTGGAGGAAGTGTGTCACTGTGGGGGTGGGATTTGGAGGTCTCCTATGCTCAGGCTCTGCCCATTGAGTAAGAGAACTTCCTCTTAGTTGTTTGAAGAAGACAGTCTTCTCCTGGTTGCTTTCAGAATTAGATGTAGAACTCTCAGCTCCTCCAGCAGGATGTATGGCCCAGATGAGAGATATGTGCTACCACACCTGGACCTAAGCTGTTCTTTCCTTGGAGTTTGCCCTGTCCCAGGCTGGTCTTGATTTCTGAGATGTGAATATCCTTGAACACAGGATGTAGCTCCCTTCTGTTAATGGCTCACTGCCCCAGCAGTGTGTTTGTGTTTAGATTAATAGACCCACTTGCTTGGTGTCTTATTTGTAGATTTCCCTTGTTCTTGGGATTGGTGACAGAAGGGGGAGGCTCCTCCCACATCCTCTGGTGTGGACCTCTATTCTGGATCTGCAAAGCTTTTGCTACTATATGCTGTTCTCCCAGGACTGGGTGGGCATGTGTGCCGTCTCCAAGCTTTTCTTGACTGCCTGCTATAAATCTATAGAAGGGTGCAGCAGGCCAGGATATCTTGGACTTTGTGTTCTCTCCCTTTTCTTTGAAGTTTCATTTGATACCATTGTCTACACAGGGCCCTGTGTGGAGTTCAGAGGGCCAAGAGGGCTTGAGGTAGGGCCATGATGTGCTATCCAGGCCTTCAGGGAGCCCAGTGCTCAGACAGGGATACCTGGTGTGAGGTTGGGAAGTAGGCAGAGGTCCAGGGGGTGCAGGTAAGGAATAGCTGGATGTTGTTGTCCTGTCTGATCTGCCCACCACAGGCTGGGTAGGTGACTCTGCTCATGTTAGGGATGGTTAGGACAGTAGTGACTTTTCAGAAAGAAAGAATGACTGTTGATGGGTCAGTGAATGGCTCAGGGCAAGGGAATTGGATGCACAGGCCTGGAAACTCATGAACAGCCGGCTGGATAGAACCAGTTGTCCTCTCACCTCCACACATGTGCTGTGGTGCACAGCATCCTCATCACGTAACACACATACACCTATCTATAACCCCCCATTGTGTATATACACACATATCATGTACACTTGCTCTGGCACATACCCTCATTATCTGTCACATACACTGGAGCTGGCACTCCTTCCCCTGCCACCATCAAGTATCCCAAACCTCCTGGGTATTATTTTTATCCCTTCCAAAGAGAGTTCAGATTAGGGGAACGTTTCGATAGTTTTATAGCACCAGTAGTTAAAAACCAAGACTGTCTATCCAGAATTCATTGTCTGTGTGTTATCCTGGTAAGCGGTTATCTTCTTTTATCTTTAACTCATTGTCCCATGAAGGTTGTATAATTAGAGCAGTGTCCTCTTTCAGCCTCTGCTTTTGATGGTCTTTGAAACTCCATATTTTCATGTTATTTCTAAAGTTTACTTAAGGGAACTTTGGATGTTAAGAGTAGCCAATAGTTCTCTGTCATTGGATGGGGATTGTCAAACCCAGTGCTGAGTTCTTACAGGGAATTTCTATGTAGGTGCGTTTTCTAGCATTTATCAAGAGATACTGCTTCTGTGGCCTTCTCTGGCTTCTTCTAGAATGCTCTCTCCAGGCATTTCGGTGTGATTAATGGCCCGTTGTCCCTTCTTTGAACTTTATCTCTTTGATCTCATTTGTCCATCCCCAGTGTCACCTGACACTTTCCGCCAGTTCACTGGTTCATTGCTTAAGTCGTTGACACTTTGATCCGATGGTGAGGCTCTCACGTACCTCCTTTAAAATCTTCTCGACCGAGTGATTTCATATTAACATTCATTTCGTGCTGCCTTTGTCTGGAGGGACACAGATGGGCCCTGCATGGAGTTTGCTGGTTAAGATCATCACAACAGTAAGATTGGGATGCCTGTAGCTTTGGGAGTGTGTGTGTGGAGTTGGGGACTACTCCCAACTTGTAGCTTTGGGAGTGTATGTGAGGGAGGAACTACTCCCAACCTTTTTTTTTTTTTTTTTTTTTTTTCTGTTGTTTAGTCTCATCATGTAGAGCCATCTTGGGAGGTGGATTTTTCCTAGCAAATTTTGATTGCTGTGCCCAGACCTGCTGCATGGAGGGAAGGGATATGCTGGCTTGTGAAGGGGACATTCTGGGCTAAAATGAGAACAAGAGGCAGAAGCCAATCAGATGGAGAGACTCAAAGACACAACAGACATGGCACCCTGCAGGAAATTCTAGGAAATACAGATGTGTTCCCTGATGTCTAGCTTTTAACTGGATTGTGACTTCATTTTAAATGTCTTTTGTTCATAGGTTAGAATGTCCAAAAGAAACTTCCGAGAACTTTGAGTGTGGCTGACACTTAAGACAGCCCTGAGACAACCTTTGATGGGGCTGTTGCCTGGTTAAACCTTCTAGTCAGGCAGCCTGGTGAACAGAGCATCAGCCACTTCCAAGGGAGGTTTGTTACATGAGGTGTTTGCTCAGCTGCATAGCCAACACCATTCTGGAGTGGTCTACTGTCTTAATGATTCACGTTCCCTGCAACAGCTCGATTTCCCCAGGGTCTGTGTTCGCTCATGGGTAGGCCACATGGAAATGCCCCTTCAGGACACCAAGGTACCATTTAATGAACTGTTCCATTAGTGCTGTTTAATAACTAGCAGTCCTGGTGCAGTAAGTGGTATTTAATTACTGACTTTTTGAGCCACCAGGGAGCCATTTAGTAATTACTGCTTCATTGTCATTTAATAAATTTCACTCTTGTTCATTAAATTGCACTGAGCAATAACTCACTGCCTAGTCCCCAGTGGCATAAATAAGTTAATGCTTCTTATAGAGATGTGGCTGTGAGACCAGATGGCCACTTACTCATTGGTCGAGTAAAGGTACAATTTAATCTTTGAGATCGGGGCCCCTGGACTTCCGGTTTCATAGGGCACTTTAACAAAATGCCCATAAACTGACTGAGGGTTATTGACTTAATTTTGCTAAGTTTTATTTCCTGTAAGAAACCTCCTAACTGAGGTTCACTTTCAGGGATTCTGGACACTCAGTAGGCATCATCTGAATTGAACTGATCTCTGTATTTTCGGCCAGAGTTATGCTATTGATAGATAGTAATTTTATTACTATTTCATAAGACATTGTCCTGGAGATGCTAATTCTATAAAAAGTGTTCCTGGGTGTGGCTCCTGAAGATACTTTACATGATTCATCTTTGGATTACATGAAATTCTGAGGGATTTCAAGATATAGAGATGATTAACTCAAAGGCGTTCAGTCTGCGGGTTTTGGTGGCTTCTTTTTGGATCCGAGAGAACATGCATTGGTAAGAATGATTTATTTTAAACTGAAGCTTTAAAAGCTCACCCTCTCTGCCATATTGCTAGATCTGTTGGAAGATAACTTGCTGGAATTCCATTCAGTTTAGGGTATAGAGTGGTGGTGGAAGTGATCATGATGAATGACAATGATATCCTAAAACCCCCGGTGTATCTTGAAGAACCATGAAGAAAAAATTGACAGCCCATGCTTGTAGGGCAGTCCCCTGGGCTATCTGAGGCACCTGCCATGCAGTCATTTCCTAGTTCGTGGGCATCCGGCTCAGTCTGGGCCATGTGTCTGTACTTACCCCACTCCAGATGCCCAGTAACTTTTAGGTTGCTTATGCCAGGATGGTCCTATAGAATGTTTTCCATTTAGTATACAAGGAGAATAGAACAGTTCATTGTAACAGTTTTCATTGAACTGTTTTTCCTTGTTAGAAATATAGTTTATACCTGATATCATGATTTAAATGTCTAAATTTAGGAGCTCACACAACATACACAGTCATCAGTAGGGAAGGACAACCTCTCCTTTTCTGATAAAGCTTAATTTAGCAAATGAATTCCCAGGCACTTTGGGAGTACATGTGTGTGTGTGTGTGTGTGTGTGTGTGTGTGTGTGCGTGTGTACACACATGAGTGCATATGAGAGCACAATATGACATCAGGTACATCTCTCTCTCTTATTCTCTGGAAGCAGAGAACAAAGTTCCCTTTGTCCCTGGAACTTACTGCTTCTGTCAGCCTAGCTGGCCAGCAAGGGGTCTGTTAGGTAAACATGTTAATTTAGCACAGTGTCAAACTGCAAGACTGTAAATACAGTGCTCAGACATCCCAGTAAGAGAATCACCACATCTTTTTTACATTAATTTTTATTTAATTTTATTTCATTGGTGTTCTTGTCTGCATTTATCTCTGTGTGAGGGTGTCAGATCCCAGACAGTTTGAACTGTCATATGGGTGCTAGGAATTGAACCCGGCACCTCTGGAGGAGCAGTCAGTGAGTGCTCTTAACCACTGAGCCAGCCTCCCCAGCCCTGAGTTACATTTTTAATCCCAGTGGTTTGGTGAGATGGTTTAGGTTGGACGGATTTAGAGAGGACCTAAGTGAAGGAGGAAGAGAAGGCCCCCTGAACCCAGCTGATGTGAGTGTACACTGTCTTCTCCCCCAGGAAGCAGCTGCCTTTACTTTAAAGCCAGACTTCTTGCAGCTCAGAAGAGCAGGTATCATGACTTCCATTGGAGCGTCCCTGTGTCAAGTTGTCTTGAGTGTGAATGCTCCTGGTCCACAGAAACCGGTGTATAATAGTCTCTTCCAACTTTACATCCAGTTGTTTTTCTGTTGGAGTATTACAACTCCCAACAGCAGTGGGCTGTGGTCACTCCCATTGTTGGTTTTGATGTTCTGTCTCTGTGGGAATGAATGTCTTATGGTTTTGAGTGGGGTGAAAACTACTTTAAGATTACTGCTGGACTCTGACAGGCCATACATCTGCATTAACCATGTTCTGCTCCTTTTGAACAGCTGGTTTACTGTTTTATATTTTATGTGCCATTGTGTGCTTAATCTGCTCCCCTCCCCCAACTCTTTCCAGATTGAAGTTGTCACAACACCCATAAGCCAGTTGCTTGACTCCCTCTTTGGGGACCTCTTCCTGGGAATGTGTTTCTCCACAGAGGGACCCGATAAAAGACATGGACTCTGTAGCTTTGGTTTCTTATTGCGGCCTCCCATTTGCTTCAAGACTGCTCTGAGGAGATAGAAAAGCAAGAGGAAAAAAAATCAGGGAGGGAACGAAATTGTCTTTGAGGCTTGCAACCTTATACTGGAAAGAAAAGAGAGGGACTTTTAGAGCTCTGAGTCAAGATTTTGTTTGCTGCGGGATAATCAATAATTCATTCAGTTCAGTGTGGTGGTTAAGAGCGCAGGCTGTAGCGATCAAATCCATCATTAAATGCCCCGGAGCCTCGGTTTCCATGGTGGCTAGATGCCTGTGCCACCACGTTCTGTGGGTGGTTGTGAGGTTTAAATAAGACAATGTACTCTTAAGGGGATCGATTGATTGGCCCAGAGCCCAGATCATAAGCAGAGCTCATACATTAGAGCTAAGAGATTTTTTTTCTGGCTGAGGGCCCATGACATGAGACCTTGGAATTTGACTTCTTATAGGATTGGTACATCTGTTCCTCATGGCCATTCTTCGAAGCCATCACCACTTCAAGTTTTCCTGTTACGTCCACTGAATTTGGGATCTGAGTTGCTCTGCCCAGGACAAGTTCTCTAGCTTGTGTATGAATTAATGCTGATGGGGAATGGAGACTCCCACAGAGAAAAGCACTGTCCCTTTAAGGACAAAGAAATAAGGATGACATCATCCAGGAAGTGTCAGCAGGGTTTATGGAGCAAACTTTGGCCACATTCCCCTGACACCGGGTTGTTTTCTTTGGGTTAAAAACAGAGAGGAGGCTTGAGCAGCTTATGATTGTTTCAACCTTGCTACCTCGTTAGCTTGAACAGAATGGGCACCTGGGGAGCTGTGTCAGGGATGTAGGAGGCTTGCAGGTCATCCAGAGGACCTGAGTTCGGTTCTCAGCACCCGGGCCCTACAACTACCTATAATGCAAGGCAGATCTGACACCCTCTTCTGGCCTCCAGGGGGCACCTACACACATGTGGTTTATGCTCACACAAATACACGTGTACACATAAATATGAAATAAAGGGAAAAAAATCTAAAAGCCCAGGGGCTGTGCAGATTTGCCGTTTGTCGATCATACTGGGTTTAGTCTAGACTTGTTTAACATGAAGCTTAATGTATCTTCCTTTGAAAGATCTGTCCCGGGTCATAGCAACCTTCAACACCATGAGTTCACATTGGTAGACAGAACCTATCCTGGGCAGCGTCCCATCTGCCCCGAGACCTTCTCATCTGTGATTCTGTGGACATGGTGGAGACAGCTCGGCCAGATCACCCCTCAAGGTGAAGGTGTTTGTTCTGTCTCCTTACCATCCCGGAGAAGTCAGGGACCCAGTCATTCGCTGTGACATGTCATTTCTCTTCTCCTCGCTGGGCCAAATGGCCGGGGTTATTTTACTTTTCACAGTTTCTCCTCAGAGGCTTCCCAGCCCCTGGTATCTCAACTCCAGTGATCTCTTAGCCTGTAGGGTCATTCTGATGTGAGCTTGGAACAAATGGCACTGGGCAGGTTTAAGTGGGATTCCTTTCACTTTCTAGTGTTTTCAGAATTTCAGTTGGCTTAAAAAAAAAAAAAAGGTTAATTTGAGTTCTGATAGAGGCCAAAATCAAACCTCAGCCTGGTCATCTGCTATTTTTGTTCCACTGTGGAAACTGTTTTCTCAGCCAGGCCTGCGTTTTAGTTAGCAGCTTCCTACACTAGGAACCTCTCTGGTAGGGTGGGGACATTGGGAGCATTGGGTAGTTTTTGTCTCCCTTAAGGAGTTTAGGATTTGAAGCCTGAAAATCAGGAAGTGGAGGGTTTATCTTTTGACCGGGATTATTCCCTGCCCGGTCCTCAGACGGAGAGCCTGTGATTGTCCCTTATGACTGACTGACAAAACTGCCACAGCTGTGCATTGTGGGAGGATAACCAGAGCTGTGACAAGTGATCATTGTCACAGTTAGATCATTTAACAAGAACATGTGAGTGATTGTTCTTTTGTCCATATTTAAAAGATTCAAGGTGGAAAATGGTTTAGGCATTTAGTGGGTGCCATGCTGTCAACTTGAGTCATTCACAGTAACTTTCCCAAATGAGTGGATGCTGCCCCCTCCCTTGCTTCCCTGGGGTGGCACTTGGTAGAGTTTGAATAAGTTTGCACCTTATTCATCAGTGAGAAAGGTGGAGGGGTGAAGGCCACAGCCCATAATTTCTGTGGTCACTGAAAGATGTCTCTCAAGACATTTTCACTCCAGCTGGTCCCTTCCAGTTGTCAAGAGAGAACTGGAATTATCAATAATTAGTGGAGAGTTTGGAGAGCCATCTTAGGGGATGGGAAACTTTTGTAATGGCTGAAATAGTTTCACATACAGATAGTAGTGTTCCATTGAGGTCACGTTTGTTTTCTATGTCATTTTCTGTAGCAGGCCACCACCAGGCAAAGTCCTGAGGATGACCCGGGGAGCTCCGTGCTTGCTGGTCATTTAATCTTTGAACTTGTAGGCAGGGCCTGTGAAGAGACATGGTAGTCTTTTGATGATTCAGCTTTATCTGGCTTTTATTTTCTTTTTGAGACGATATTTCACAATGTTCCAGAGGCTGGCCCAAACTCCGGAGCCTCCAGCGTTCCTCCTGCCTCAGCTTCTTGAATGCTGGGACTACATACACATGTGTATCACTGTAATCTCTGGGCACATGGTATAGGATCCCTGGTCTCAAATGATACTTGTTTGTGTAACTAAGTCGGGATTACCTCAAGAGAATCTAATGTATCTGTCCATGTCATCCAGATGGTGACCTCCCTCATTTAGCTTGTTTGGTTGTCAAGTTCTACTGAGTAACTAACTCATTAGTAAGTCGGGCATCCTGGAAGTTGATTCATTATGTTTGGCATGAGGGGGTGGGACGTGGGTGTCTGCTGATACAAATACATCTGGAATACAGAGCTTCTGAGTGAATTCCTTCACACATCTCTAGAGTTCAGGGCCCACACTGCTGTTTACTTAAAACCCTTTCTATACGACATCATAATGCACATTTGTGAAGTGGCCAGCGAGTGCATGACCCTTACTCATCCATCCCCTTCCCAACTTCTCCTTGCTCTCTGCTTTTAGGACAGGAGAGGTGGTGGAAGACGAAACATTGCTTCTAGAGGTTTCTTCTTACTAACCCGCATTCTTTTTTTTTTTCTTCTGTACTATATAGAAAGATATTGAATTTCCAAGAAAACGGGAAAAAGAAAAAGACAAGATTTTCAACAATTATCCAATATTGTGTTGCCATTCTTGAGTTTCCAGGAAGGAAACGGGAAAGATATGGCATCCTAAGGTTATCTGGGCAGTACAAGGCCACCCTGGGTCAGGGTTAATTCTGCCTGTTGTCACCTCAGGTCCATTTAGCTCTGACCTCTGGAGTGGGTGCTGGATCATCTGTGAGTTTCCCAAATTCTGTGGTAATTGCCATATGCAAACGGTGGCTGAGAACTCAGGTTGGCAGCTTATTCCCCAAATTATGGTTTGTCAAAGATTCATTTGTGGTTTCTTTAGCTAATGGTTACGAATTAAAATCTCGTACATGTTTAAATTTGTTTCATATGAATTGACAGGCTGTGGACCACGGTTAGGCTCATGTAATTCTTGTCATTTAACAAGAAGACGACCAACTTGGAGAGTTGGACAGTCAGCACTGTCACAAGAGGAAGGATTCAGTTGCTAGGCCTTGGATCTTACCAACGATGCCCACCTGGCATCAGAACGGGGGGTGCTGGGCCCCACCCCACAGTTATTTTCTAAGAGTTTATTTCAGCTGCTGACTTGCCACATAGGTTTAGGGATTATGGGAGGGAGCAGGGATCTTTGAACAGGTTTTAACTGGTATGTGGAACTTTTACACGGAGTTGGACTGATTGGAGAAGAATCATAAGTTTATCTAAAATGGGTCCACCCAATTCCTTGGTCTCATTTGGTTGACATCATACGTACTTGTGAGCTTCTTACCTTCCTGAGGTGGCCTGTGTTGGAGGAGCCCATGTTTCTCTCCCGTAAGCCCCATCCTTCAGAATCAGAGCCTTCTGTATCTTCCTTGACAAGTAATCCATAGCTGCACAGGTTCCAAATTCAATTTCAAATGACTCCTGTCTGGCTTTTACTGGAGTCATAATGATGTTTTGGAAGGAGAGATATATGGCCCGATGTCATGGATCATTTATTGTAATTCCCAGAATCTATTTCTTCAGTTGGAAACAGCCACAGTGGTCTGCTTTTTCTGCATTTTTAACTGATGAAAGAATGCTTCAGCTTCTGTGTCTGATACACTTGGGAGCACATTTACTTTACATCTAGAAATAAAAGAACCATTGCTCACTGTCACTCCTGTCACCTCAAAGCCCCTTCCTCCAGACCCTTTATTGCCAGTTTGACTTTTTTCTCGACCCTTCCTTGTCCAGAATTCCCTCCAAAGAGAGGCTATCAAAGAAAGAATGGTACCATCCTGAACAGTCAGGAGTGTTTGTCCATCTTGTTGCCTACCTTGGGGACCTCTTTCCACCAAGATGGCGAGGACTTACAGGTTCCTGGAGACAGATCTGCCTACTCATCCTGTTAGAGTTGCTTCAAGAGCTGACGTGGTATCAACTGCTTTTGACCTGTTGCTTTGGATGTAAGCCAAGAGATGACTCACTATTTCAGCTGCTTAATTGGTGTTGTAGTTGAAGTGTTCTGTGAGGAAAATAGTGAAGTCTGTTGTAAAAATAGAGCCCATCCCCAGGAAGGAGAATCCCTGTGTCTCACCGCGAGGCTGGAAGTCTTTTCATGGCTTTTCCCTTTTTTCCCTTCTGCCTTAAATCCTGGTTTAAAGCGCATCTGGAAAATGTCCATCTGTCCGTGTTTAGGTGGTATTGCTGAGTATTTGCATATTTTGAATGTGAATTCAAAAGATTCAGGTAGAGCTTTTGTTCTCTGGTGTCTGAGAAAGACTGGCTGGCCAGGGAGAAAGGCCTTCAACCCTGCTCCATGCTGAGGGAAAGGGAAGAGCCCAGCGCTAGACCCCACTCAGCAGGCTGACTTCATCAGCTGGTTTTTCTCTGCAGCTGAGATGTGACATACACTTTATATTGTCTTCCAAGGCTGTCCACTCTATATGTGATTTACTCATTTTGGAATGTTTGGCTTTCTAGAATCAAACGGACTCTTGTAAATGTCAATTTTTGTTTTTGTTTTTAATTGTCTTTAACTTTTGCACTGTGTTTTTAAGTGAAATGTTCTACTGACTTGAAATACGTCCCTCTTTGCCTTTTCGGGGTCTTGTGCTTACATAGCCCAGGAGAACACTTCAACTATGGAATCCCTTCCCAAACAGTGACGAGAATGACTTCAGGATTTGCTGGGCCTCTCTGAACTGATGTGCTTAAACCTATCACTATCACTGTGTTGTTGTAGACGTTTGGCTGGTTTGTTAGACAGTGATTCTGTACCAGATACCAGGGTGAGTAATAGCATCTCTTTATGTGCCTGTGGCAGAAGGGATTTTGTTGGGTTTTGCACATGTCTGTTCCTGTATACACGCACTTGTATATGAATGTGGGCTCTTGTGTTCCTGCATGTGTGCGCATGCATTTGTGTGTGTGTGCAGACATCAGGTTTTCTCCTCAGTCTTTTACCTTCTTATTCTTTGAGGCAGGGTCTCTCGCTGCCCCTAGAGCTTTCCCATTCAGCTAGACTGGCTGGTGAATCCAGTGATTCTCCAGTTTCTGCTTTCCCACAACTGGATTATAAGTGCACTGCACCACCCTGCCCTGCCCTGCCCTGCCCTGCCCTGCTTCTAGATAGTAGATTACTTCGATGGTGGCAGGGGGGGGGTAAGGGGGGCTGGTTGTTTGCTTTGGTTTGGTGGGTTTGTTGTTGTTTTTTGGTTTTTTAATTGCTGTGAGGAAGACCAGTGAGTTCAGCCTCTTTGACAGTCACCACACTCCCCTCAGAAGGACTTGCTGTGAGGAACAGCAGACCCTGCTCTCCCCCCATCAGTGCCCATGTGACTGTCAGCCTGGCAGGGACCCACTATGGCTGTAGCATGATGCTTCTTAACTGGCAACTGTTGTACTTAAAATTAATTGGGGGTTTCTACCCTACCTTGGATCGTTTAGCTCCCAGGTAAAAGACAAAACCTAAATATCTATAATAAGCCTCAGCAGCATGTGAACTGGGCAGACGGCAACCCTGTGCTGTCTGTCTACTTCCTGTCAGTAACCCTGAGATATAACTTCCTTTGTTCTGCCTAGGTCGCTTTTATTCCAGTAGGCTGGCCCTCATGGCCTTGAGCTTACCACTCACCTACCCTATGGCATCTTCTCTTTTCTCTTCCTCTCTTTTCTCCTCATGGTTGCTGTCTCAGACCCTAAGCCTGGCGATCTCTCTTCTGCCCAGCTACAGGCTCTAGGCATCTTTATTCAACCTATAATTATAAATTAAGGAACTAGGTTACATAGCATCATTTGGTGTACAGAAGGATCCCCTGGTACCTGAGGCAACCAGACCTTGGGGGGGGGGGTGTATTGAGTATCAGTATACACAGCAACCGACCAAACCTCAACAGGCTACCTGCAGCAGCTGAGATTATCTGTAGATTACCAAAACCAGGTGTGGAAAGAGCCTGTTGTTTGTTATTCCTCCCTCCCCCCTTCTGCTTTTCCTCCCTCCTCCCCTCCCTCCTCCTCTTACCCTCCCTCCTCCCCTCCCTCCTTCCCTCCATCTTCCCCTCTCTCCTCCCCCCTCCTCCCCTTCTCCCTTACTTTTCCCTTTCCTCCTCCCCTTCCTCCTCCCCTTCCTCTTTTTCTTTCCTCCCCCTCTTTCTCTCCCTGTCTCATTATATAGCCCAGTCTTGCTTTGAACTCGAGATCCTCCCAGCTCAGCCACCCACCCAAGTACCGGGACCATCTTTCTTTTCGGTAGTGATAAAAGACACATAAACCGCCAACACAGCATTCTAACATTTGAAGTGTGAGGTACGGAACTTACTGTAAATTAAAGTAAAAGAGAAAAAAATCAGACAGTCCTCGAAAAGAGCTCCTGGGGTACACCATCAGGGATCTCCAACAGAGAGGGAAGGGTTAAGAGTTCTGCTTCCCTCCTGAGGTAGAGACTTTAAGCAGTTTATTCTAAGCTGTAGACATTACACAGGAGGCCAGCCTGGGTTGGCGCTGGCTTTTGGCACACTCAGTGTGTCTTTATGAGGGAGCAAGCCTCAGCAGCTCTTGTGCGTGGATCTGCTGAGCTTCATCCTGTGTCACTGAGGGAGGCCCTTTCTGCTGTACTTGGGCTGCAGCAAGCAAGTGCCTTGCCATCCCTGGACTCTTCCAGAACCCCACCACGGGGGTTCTCCTACCATTTTTTCCTTTGGCCTGTAGCTGCAGGTGGTATTGCTTGTCGAAGAGAGTATTGCATTGCTGGCTAATTTAATAATAAGCCCTCTTGACCACTGGGGGGAAATCACCAGATGGCAGTAATCTGAAGGGAAGGATGTCTTCTCAGATACTGTGTGGGTGCGCCCTTCAGATCTGTCTGTTCGGGCTCTCCGTCTTGGGGTCACTTGGGAGTCAGCTCTCGATCCACCAGCCATAGTTCACGCCAGTTGTGTGTGCCCACCAGAACTGTCGGAAGATGCAACGGCTGGGCATGTCGCCTTCCATCTTAACTGTTCTATGCTGCCTCAGTGAACCAGTTTCCGTTTTGCTCTACATCCCTGGACGCTAGACTTCCATTGGTTTCCTATCTTGCACAATACTTGGTTTTAACAAGCCTAATTACTTTGAAAGGTACATCTTGTTTAATAATCACCAGAAAACAGTTCCTCTGCAAGACCAGGAAGGCAGCAGTGGCGATGTTAGGGACTGTGGTGGGGACAGGCCTGTGAACACTTGCTTTGCCTGGCTGTTGGGTTCATTGCATTGTTGAATTTTCCTCCATCATCCTATTTCTCCCCTAACCACTTGCCTTGGCAGATGATTTTATTGAAAGGCAATGGCAAACCGTGACTGTGTTCTTGACTAGGACTCTTAATGGTTTATTCCCATATGTAAACATCTTAGTAAGCCTTCAGTTTGGTGACTCATTATTCTGATGAGGAAAATGTCCTAATAAAGATAAAGAAACTGTAACTGGTTTCAAAAGCTGCAGAGGGAAAAATGTTGGAGCACTTGAGGTCAACTATTCCCCCTCTGTTCTTTGGTGTTTGCTCATGGGAACAGACAGATTGGTCTCAGGGGTGATCTCTGTCTTCCAAATTAATGTCCCATACGTGGATGCTTCATTTCCTGAGTTTCTGTATAGGAAGAGGCCGAGAATGAAATGTCACAAAAATAACCATCAGCTTTCCCCTTCTCCTCCACAAGTGTCCCAAGGTTGGCAATGAGCACAGCTTGACTTATCAGCTGTAAAGGGTCAGTGATGGCTAAACAGAATCAGACGCTCTTGTTCATCTGAACTGTATAGTCTGTAGTTACAGAGGCAGAACCACTTGCACAAAGTCTCTTAGCACCAACAGGGGTTTGTGTGCCTCTACATAACTTTGCTAAGGCTAAATGTGCCAGTGTGTTTGATGCCATTGCTCCCAGACTTTGTTAGGGTGTTTGTCAAGCAGGAAACACAAAGATCCAAATGTCACTTTCATGGCAACCTATCTTCAAAGTATCACCCTTTTCTCGTTCTGGCTACTGGCTGGGTCTTGCTGCACTAGGGGAGGATAAGGAGGGCACAGAGAGCCATAGTGAACCAGCAGTGAAACCATGCGTGTGTGAGAGAGGGTATTTACACAATGATGCAAGAGCATGTCTTAGTGGACATGGCAAGTTGTTCCACAGGGATACCAGTATATTTCAGTTAAATAGCTTTCTGATGACACCCACTAATGGAACACTTTCTAAGATATAGTCTTGCCTATACTATAGATAAGATTTGAAACTAACACTCTTCAAATTCTGCGCCCCTTTAACTTGTAGTAATTGGCAGATGAGCCTACCCTAGAGGCAACAGGGAGGGTCTACCAGCAAGCTATCTTGAGGCAGTTTGTGCTGATAGTTTTTCATGTCCTGCCCGGAACACAGAACATGGTGTGTTGGTGGAAATGGGCCAGAGCTGCTCAGAGACTGCAGGGTTGGGGATGGAGAAGAGCCTGCCCATCTGTTCACAGCAGGTTGCAAAGGGGCAGGGCAAAGAGGTCAAGAGTTGGGTACCATCTGGGCTGAGCCATGAATGATTCGGTCCATGTCTCTTTTGGATCCATACGTGTATATGTCAGCTGACTTTCTAACTAGGAACCGGATTTGGTGGAAAGCCATATTTGAGTCACTTAAGCTGACTTTGAATTCTGGCAGCCACCTAACAACCACTTGACCTTCCTGAACAATTAATGTAAAAAAAGATAATAAGATCTTCCACATGTGGTTGGCAGAAATAAGTGAGACGTGTAACCATATTTATCCACCTGCCCCCAAGGTGAATGGCTTGAAAGCCATTTTGGAAGATGTTTGATAAAACAGGAAGGTGGTTTTAGTCTCGGATGATGAGAAAGCACCATTTGTTCATAGTGCTGGCATTATTGTAAGTGCTTTCTTGCCATTTGACCGCGCACACAAGCTGGGTTAGTGTTTCATCCTGATAGCCCAGAGCTCTGAGGCTGTAGCAGCTACAGAGTTTCTGTCAGTCCTGCCCACCTGACTCCACAGCTCTTAACCATACTAGTGGGCATCAGCAATGGTACCTCAATCTCTACAGGGTGATAGCCCAAATGAACACACCCTCATGGGCTTCTCCTGCTACATACACTCTGTGTAGCTTCCCAGGCTGTAGTTTCAGGAAGAACATCAACTTTTGGGCCTCTCTCATCATCTGTTTCCTATTTACTCCACACACTCCAGTTTAAACTTTCAGGCTCATTCTACCCTCTCAAAGAATGGAAGCAGCGGGGCCTGTGGCTCATGCTGACTTGGTGTCTTCTGAAGGTCAGTGACATCCTACAGCCTCTCTAGAGTGAGCCCTTTGAATCATCTGAAGATATATAAGTGTGTATATCCCCAGCGGAATCAAGTGTGTGTGTGTGTGTGTGTGTGTGTGTGTGTGTGTACGTGGATGCACATATCATGCCAAGCATGTGAAGATCAGAGGACCACCTTTGGGAGTTCTCTTTTTCCACCACATGACTTCTGGAAACCCAACTCAAGTAGTTAGGTTAGGTGGCAAGTGCTTACCCATCAAATACTTTTTCTTTTCTTTCTTTTTTTTTTTTTTTTTTTTTTTTTTTTTTGATGGGGAGACTCCCATGTGTCCCTGGATGGCTTTAAACTTACTACTTAGCAGAAGTGACTGAACTTCTGATCATCCTGCCTCTACCTCCCAAGTGCTAGGACTGTAGGTATCTGCCATTATAGTGGGAATTGCAGCCCAGACTTTGTCCACGCTAAGCAAGTGCTCTACCTACTGAACCACGTGCCTGATGTCCTTCTGTATCACTTGACCAGATGCATCTGTCTGCATTCCCTTGTCACAGGAGAGGAAGGCTCACCCTTCCCCTGACCATGGGTAGGATGTACTTCCCAGCGAAGTTGCTGCTTCGTCCCCCTTGGTCTCCTTTGAGAAGTCACTCAACGTTCTCACTTTCTTCCTTGGGTACCTTCTCTGGGGAACTGGAAAGAAATCACAGGAGGCTTCTGTTCCTTTTCATTTTCATTGAAATTTGGTGAACACCACAGACCCTTCTCCCCGGCTGATATTTAGCATTCAGAAGGATCGTTTAGATAGCATTGAGATGAGACGATGTCAGCCTACACTAGGATTAAAGACTTATTTATCAACTAGAAGCAAAACCCTTTTTACAGACCATTGCCTCTTGCCCAGCAAATGGCTTTGCTATGTGATCCTGACAACCAGAGTTCAGTCTTTAGAACCCACATAAAGATGGAAGGAGAGAACCAACTCTGTAGTGTTGTGCTTTGATCTCTAATGTGCACGGTGGCAAATGGCCTTTTCATCACGTGGGCATGAACACACGACAAAAACAACAGTTTAAAAGTCACCGCTTCTTTGAACTGGTTCTTTTGTTTTTCGAGCTAGGGTCTCTCTGTGTAGCCTTGCCTGGCCTGGGACTCACTCTGTAGTCCAGGCTGGCCTTGAACTCAGAGATCCACCTGCCTCTGATTCCCAAGTGCTGGGATTACAGGCGTGTGCCACCACTGTCAGTAAAAGTCACTACTTCATAGCCAGTAAGACTTTGAATGGGAACAAATACTTCTCTTATTTTAATCCTGGGCCCTGCTATAAAAGTAGCTCAGGACTAAGAAGAATCTAGTCTGACTTGAGCTAATGGCTCATTTGTTGATGTGTGTACCCATATTACTGCAAAACCATGACTTCCCCTACCGTAGCTGTCTCCCAGCCTTTAGCTTCTGATTCATGAGGATGAGGAAGCTCCAATAACTCATTCGTTTTTCTTCTGAAGATCCCCTTATAGTCTGATCTGAAGTATTGAGCTGGAGCATAGCTGAAAGGTCTTAGTAAATGGAACTTCAAGACACGGCTTTCCTTGGTGCTAATGAGGAAGTCAGGCCGTTGTCGACTCGTAGCTGAGGATTTGGTAGTGGGCACTACAATAGGTGTATCTTTCGGATTGTTCTTGACCGTGACCTAAGGCTTGTGCTACAGGGAAAGGACAAACAGTGACACTACCAAACTTGCCTCACTTTCTAGGCCACGGGAAGAAGGTCATCCTGCTATGGTTTGAGACAGTTTTCATCTTCCTCTTTTGCAGAATCAGATTCCAAAAGGTGGAGAAAATTGTGTGAGATTTGAATAAAGCAAGAAGCAAGCTTCCTATTACATTGAACATACTTTCTCAGAAGCACCTTCTCAGTGAATATGTGTATCTGAATATAAGAGAATCTCCTCCCCTTGTAGCTTCTAGGAACAGACGGTGGGGCTGGGGGTGTGCTCACATGTGTTGGTAGTCAGAAGTCCTTGTGAGCTAAGACTGGAGTGTTTGTTTCTCTCTGTCTCACTCTTTCTCTCCTTCCCTCCCTCCCCTAGTTCTCCCCTTCACATCCTGTCTGAAGCAAGAAGAGAACTATAAGTAGAACAAGAATGGTTACAAGGCTCACACACTCCTAGGTTCCTGACTACGATCCTAAGCCTATCTCCCCCAGAGATGCTCGCCCGTGTGACATACATTAGCTGAAGATCAAATCCAGTCTGGAACAGAAGCCTCTGATTCGAGGGTCAGGATCCTGGGGGAGGCTCTCCAGCTGCAGGGCAGCTCAAGGTGGGGTCTCTCCAGATGTGCAGGGTCTCTCCAGATGTGCAGAGCAGAGCGTTGCTCTTGGTCTCAGCTAATATACTGTCCATCGGGGCTTTGTCTGTACTGTCATAGGGTTCCAGGTCTCTGTCTAGTTATCCTGAGTGCATGATGTCCCTAGGTGCTGGTTATCAGGTACAGCCTTGGGTGTAGTGGGGTTCTTGGTTAAGCTATTTTTACATGCCTAAAAGGCTTTTTTTTTTTCTTTTTTTACTATGTTCATTGTACAACTCCTGCCTCTCAGACCTTCCTAAACATGGTCAAATCCAACCATTTTAAATGAAATATTGGAAAACAAAAAATAAAACTCCCCACTACCGAATCTTCTCTCTGGCAAAGAAAGGAAATTATCAACTAAACTTCCTCAAAGGGTCCCAGGCAGCGAAAGCCTAAACCAGCCTTGCTTAGTTAGACTCTTGTTGGCAGAAAAACCATCCTCACTTCTCCTTGCTTCTTAGAGCACACCCTCACTCCCTAGTACATTTGTATCTCTCCGTGTGAGACAGCCCCATCCGGCTTTACGTGTGTGCCGGAGATCCGAACTCTGTCTCTCAGGCTTATGGGCCAAGTACCTTATCTAGTGAGCGCTCTCTCCAGCCTAAGGTTATGGCTCTTTCTGCTCTGTCTCAAAAAAAAAAAAAAAAATCAGAAGATTCATTTATTCTTTTTCTGCCTTGATTCTTTGACATCTTGGATTTGTTTGTGAGAGACAAGTAAGATCAATGTGCTGGCATGCCCTGTCTTTAATTGGTTTTTCTTGCAGGTGAAACACAGCCTTCGTGCCAGGGAAGGCAGATAATTAATACCTCTGTGACTCTGTCCAAGTCCTGAGAAACTGTGCAAACTCGGTTATGCTGGCGCTTGCCAGCTGAGGGCTGGCCAACCCCTATTACTTGTCCTTCCTTCCCAGAGGGCATGACAAGGCAGAGAAGAGCCCAAAGAACTAAAAACAGAGATTTCATTAGGGCAGCATTTGGGGGGTCAGGTAAACATCGCTTTATTGAAAAATTCCAGAAAGCCAAGGGCAAAGTCTCCGGAAGACATGTTATGGGGTTGCAGCATGGTGAAAGTTCTTCTTTAAAAGGATGTCAGAAAGCACCATGTAATACCTCCCAGGGAACAGGAACTGTTAAACAAAGCAGAAAAGGATTTACTCCCCTCCAGCCTGCAGATTTCTTTCTTTATCTGACCCAGAGAAGATCATCTCTAGTGACCAGAACACACCTCCTTATTGCATGCTTGCCATTTTCCCACCGGGAGCTGTGGTGGTCCTTGAGCTCGTGAACTTGGATTTTAAATGCAGACCTGCTGCAGGCCTGCCTCGGATACAGCAGCATGTGTGTTCTTGGGAAGCCAGATGCCTTCTGTAGACCTGCCATTGAGGGCGTAAGCTACCTCCTGGCTGTTCTTTGTGAGGTGTTACCATCCCCAGCATCATCAGTATCAAGAGAGCCGGGGTTAAGATGGTGCCCAGTTCCTCTGGAAATCATCTTCCAGGGGTCTTTTGGGTGCATGGCTTCTGACAGCATTCCACCCAACTCCATCTGGAAACCTCTTTCTCATTTCACTTTAAAAAGAAGCTGAAATGGTCCCCGGTGACACCACAAGACACGAAACCACGAGTGAAGCAACTTGTGGAAATTGTGGAATTTCTGCAGAGGAGATCTTCAAAGTGGAACATAAAAACTAGGTCACTTAAGTAAGTCTGCTTGGAGGGTGACCCACATGGTCTTTTGCAGTGCTCCAAAATTTTTACCCACTCAGGTTAGAATTCATATGTCACCAGATCAGAAGAATAGTCAGTTGACTTTCAATGCTGAGCTCTGTGGTGACTCTCACCTAGTGTGGAGTACTGCTTTTGCAGGTTGAGGGGTGAGTGGGAGGGAGAAGATAAGGGAAGTTCTCATTGCAGAGAACAGCACGTGCTCTCTTCAGAGGATGGCACAAAGAAGGCAGTTGGCTGGCTAAAGCCCAGAGAAGCCGCCAAACGGCCAAGATTCAGTGGAGAGACACGGTCCACACAGAACTGCCGTACCACGAGGATGTTTAGATCTGCCCCTACTGGACACTTTTGACTCTAAAGAGTTAAGCAGATTGTCTGGAACAAGCCTTTAAGATCATCTGGCTCCAGTATGAGCCTAGAATGATAAAAATTGAAAAGTCAAAGAAAAGGTTCTTCGTTGAATGCCAAACCACAGCGAACATAGTTCTCGGTGACTTGCAATTCCCCGTCCCCGGGGCCATTTGCTTTCCCTTCTGCTAACTGCATCCAGATCTTCCTCCTACCACACAGAGGCCAGCCCATCTGCCTCCCTCCCACTGACCTTAAAGAGACAAGCTTACAGGGCTAGAGAGTATTCTTACCAAAGCACATGGAGGTTTCCTTAACGGAAACAGAAAGCTGTGGAAGGTGCTTAGCAGAGAGGAATTCAAGAGGTAAAAAGTCTGTTTTTATTTTTATGTGTGTTGGTAATTTTGAGAACTTTACGTTTTCCCACATTTCATTTTTAGGGTAAAGGTTTTGGGATTTTGTTTATTTTCAATTCTTTCAAAAAATATTTTCTGTGCACGAGTGTTTTGCCTGAAGGTGTGTATGTTACCATACATATACCTGATGCTCACAAGCATCAAAAGAGAGTGTTGGTTCCCCTGGAATTGGGGCTATGCCATGGATGGTTGTGAGCTGCCATGTGGGTACTGGGGATCGAATCCTGGTCCTCTGCAGGAACAACAAGTGCCTTTAACCACTAAGCCACCTTTCCTGCTTCTTGTTTATTATTTTTGAGACTGGCTTTTTATGTCCTTGAAGCTGACCTGGGGCTTTCCATCCTCCTGCCTCAGACTCTTGAGACGTGAGGTTGCAGGTGTGTTCCAATCCACCCAGAAAGATTTAGGAACTTAAATTAGAAGGTTAAATGTCTGCCGCCATTGTCTCTTGAATTGGCTCTGTTGAGGCAGTGTGTGGACTTTCTCAAGGGTGTGAAAACTCTTTCTGTTTATGTTTTTCTCTGTATGTTGCCAAGGCTGGTCTTGAACTCCTGGTCTTAGCATTTTTGTTCAGCCTTTGAGTATCTGGGGCTATAGGCCAGTGTCTCTGGACTCATGCTCTTTGCCCCCCCCCCCCAGCCCCCTTGGGCAGGCGGAAATAACTGTAAGAACTCTTGAGCTACAATCGGCTTTAGTGCTGGTTTCTTCCTGTCAGCTTTCTAAGGAGCATACTTGTGAAAAGGAAGCCATGAGTTTAGTTCCTTTCTCCCTTGAAACTTTACTTTGTTTGGAGTCAGTTCTGCCATAAGTAGAGCTTCTCAGGATGTTTGTTTACTTCTGGTAAGGCCTTAATCGCATGTGTAACCCTCATATATAACAAATAATGTGGCACCATTGGTTGGTTTGTTATCAGGTCCCTTCTGCCCCAGAGTTCCTAAGACCCATCTAAGCCCACCAGGCCCTGGGGAATCTGTTTTGTAATATGATGCCAGAAACACAGAATTAGGAGGGACATGATTACTGCCCCATCTGGCTCAGCCACCAAGATTTTGTGGTGATGGTGGTTGAGCTAGAGTTTTACTGAATAGCCCAGGCTGGATTTGAACTCATGATCTTTCTGCTTCAGTTGTTCTAATATTGGGATAGTTTGTGTATGCCATCACACCTGACCTACCAAACTCATCTCCCTGGACTGGAGTTTGCTCTCTGAGGGATATTGTCCACAGCAGCATCTCTCTGAGTGTGTTCTTTCATTGAGTTACACAGAAAGTGCTGAGGTCTGAGCCGTGTCTGGGTTACATAGTAGCTGAGGACAGGTCCAAGTGGTGGGAATTGCTCCATTCTAGTGTGAATGGCCTCGCTTCCTCTTACCAAATGCTCTGGAGCAAAAATCGATGTGGGGGGGGAGCAGGGGGGAGGGGCAGTTCCCTGGGTCTGAGCAGAAACTCTAATTACTGTATGGGACCTCAGCAAGGCTCCATCCTTCACTGGGAGTCACCTGGATTCAGTTATTTATATTGTATTATATGATGATTTCTTCTGTGAGAAGTAAGAAAGATACCCACCCTGAAATGAGCAACCTCAGGCACTGTTTAAATGAGACAGGTATTGGTTTCTTTGATACAAAATGCAAATGTTACAGAATCTTAAAGCTTGCCCATCCCTGAACCTTCCTCCCACTCCCTCCCTCCCTCCACCCCAACCATCTTCTAGATGGGCCTCAGCCAATTGTAAAACTAACCACAAAAATTAGGATTTCATTGCATTAATTAGTTCTAGGCAGTGGCTTCCAAAGTGTTGAACTGTAAATATTTTCTTCAAAATTATAAGTGTAATTCTGATATTGGGAGTAGGAGAGATAAAAGCAAAACTGCCTTGGCTGTCACTTGGAAACAGCTCTGCTTCCCTTTCTTCATACTCAGACTCTGGGGAGCTCAGACTCTGGCACTGCACTGGGGACCCTCTCTGCAGGGCCCCTGGGGTGGTAGAGGGGCCTGGGCAGTGGTGTTGACCAGTTTGGCTATGATAAATGGAATTTCTCTTGTGTTCTCTTTTTCCCATCACTGAGGTTGACTGTTTAGTTGGTGGTTGTTGTTGTTGCTGTTGATGTTGTTGTTTTGAGCTGCATTGCTACCTGCAAATTTAAACATTCATTCACCACCCTAGTCAACCAATGCATTTTCTGTCTTGGATTTTTTGACCTGTTGTTCAGCTCAGCCTCTGACTTTAGTTCCAATACCATACTTGCTGACTCTTTTTAGTCTGTGTAAAGAAGGGCTTCATCTCACAGAATTGACTTGCTAATGATAGTTTCTGCTCCTGTCAATGGTAAAGATTCATGTTTGTAGACCTGGTAGTAATGAGCCAGTATTAAAAGTAATAATGGATGATTTTATACTGCCAATAATCTTGGAGTATTTGTTTTGAACCACGAGTAACTCAGAGATCTACAAAAGAACATAGCCTTGGATAAATGATATGTCCCCAAATGTTCATCCTGTGATGAACTAAAAGTGAGTGCCACACTACTGAGATGGGGTCACGTGACCTGGAACAGTTTGAGAATACTGGATACATAGAGTTATTTGGGCTAACCATTGAAGGAGTGTGAGCAAATCCATGGCCTGTGCCCACATCCTATGAGACTGATGCTGTTGCTATTTCTATATAACAGGCAACTCTGCCATACTTACTTCACCCTTACCCATGACTCCTATTAAGCTGTCATGAAGGGACGGAGGGGGCCAGGAGACCTGAACATCTGAGGGGGAGACATTGGCATTTAGCCTGTGCTCCTAACTAAAGACAAAGATGGGGGAACCTTGAAGAAGGGGTGAGAGGACATGCAATGGTTCCATTAAATGAAGGGATAGGGACTTAAGGGTGAAGTTGTCACCACAATTTGGGAGGACATTGTTTTTTTTTTTTGTTTTTTTGTTTTTTTTTGTTTTTTTTAACAGTCTTCTCTGACATTGTAACATTCCATCCTGGGGGAAGCTCCTTAAGCAGGAAGGTTAAATAACTCAAAGTAACTTCAGGATGTTCCTGAAGCTGACCAGATTCACTAGGCCCCTCCCTGACAGAGTAAACAATATGAGCTAAAGTCCCTCTGAGACTGAGAGTTGAGCTTCAAAGCAGAGGGGACAGGCTTCAGAGGACTCTGAGACCAGAACCACTTCTTGGAAGAAGCAGGAACCAACTGGGGTACCTAGAAAGGACAGTCTCCAATCTATTGAGCTGCCTACAGGCTGTGAAGTATGATCCAGCTTCCTAGCTTTGTGAGATGTCACCCAGGCTAGGGTGGGCCTTGGTGATGCACGTGTCTTGTTGAAGTCATTTCTGTTCCTGTAAGTAACCCCTCACCCATATATAACCCTGTTACAACTCATGGTTCAATGGTTCACCAGGTTGGACTTTGGTGGTATCTGGAGTTTGACCTTTCATGGGTTACTTACCCAGGGTGGGTAGATGTGTATGTTTTGTCTCCCCAGGAAAAGTTTCATCACAAAACTGGACTCTCCAGGAAGTTCTGGCAACTTCCATGTGCCCTTATGTATAGCTTTGATTGTAGTTTGCTTCCTACGTTATTTTGTTTTTCTAATTTGACACATGATCCTACCCACTTTTCCATGGAAGTCTATAATTACTGTGGCTTACTGGTGACAGTTCTGTTACATGTTGTTTGTTTTTAGTTTTTAATAACAAATCCTGCTCTATGGCATGATACTCTTGGTTAGACTGGCAGAGTTGTTCCAGGAGATCTTCCAAGTACATTCTCATTGTACTGTGTCTTTTAAAGGGGTTACAATTCTTCCTTGTTTGCCCAAGGTGTCACCTCACCAGGGCCCCATGCCTGGCTGAGACTATGGTTTTTAGGATTTATTAATAAAGCACACTTACTGCACATTATTGATAAAAAAGCAGCGTCAAAGGCTTTATGAACTGTTTAAAGGCTCAGAGGTCCTTTGTTCTATTGTGATGCTGGGTTTGTGTTGACAACAGTGTTTCTCAAATCTTCTCTTTGTAGGTAAGGGTGACCTTGAACATCTGATGTTTCCATCTCTACCTCCCGAGTGCTGGGATTTCGGATGTGTGTGCCATGCCTTGTGTACGTGGTGCTGGGGAGCAAACGTAGGGTTTTGTGTATACCAGGCAAGCCCGCTGCCATATCCCAAGCCCCTACCTTATATATTTCTTGAGCCCTATGCCTCTGAAAGTGGTAAAAGCCTACTTCTAGTGCTGGAGAGCAAGTGGTACAAAGGAATGGATTCCTCCGGAGGGTGGTGCAGAAGCTGTTCCTCTCGGAGCATGCAGTCACTACCGTGTAATGTCGCATCCCGCACCTGAAGCTCAGAGTTGTTGATTGGGTAGGCTACTTGGCATCTCAACATACCCAGAAGAGACAGCATTGACCTCTGGACCATGTCCTACAGTAGCAGCCACACATCCCTGTACCCACAAGGTCCTCAGAGGTGGCAGGGCAGAAGGCCACAGAGTACAGAGGATGATTGGTCTGAGCACCGAGAGAGAAGCCATTTCATGGGCAGAACAAAATGTCTCATCTTGATGCCTTTGAGCCTGGCAGGGACTATGTCCCTGGTTGGTACTTTTAGACTGAAAGTGAACAGGCCTAATGGACAGATGAATACATGTGTGCATATGGACAGTAATGAAAACCTAAGTCGGTTAAGGTTGGTCATCAAGACACACTCGCCCTTTTCACCTCTACAGCTAATCTTGCACGTGTGCAGTGATCCTGCACCCACCCCACCCCCACCCCCACTTAGGGTGCTTTCTTTCCATTGGTTTCTCCCCTCCCCCCTTTATTCATGTTTCTCTTATTTTGTTTTGTGTGTTGATGGGTGGGTGGATGTCCAGCGTCTTCACCCATTGTCTTCTTTATTTTTGGAAGCGTCTCTCATTGAACCTGAAACTCACCAATTAGTTTAGACTGGCTGGTCAGCAGGCCCTAGAAGTTTTGGAGTTACAGGCACGTGGCATCCACTCCTGGCCATTCTATGTGGGTGGTGGGGATCAAACGTGGGCCCTTGTGTTTGTGTAGCACAACTTTACCAACTGGGCTGCCTCTCCATCCCTCTTTGGTTTCTCTACCTTATTTTCAGAAGACAAAGGATAAGGCATTTCCCAAATGTGAGCTGCTATGTTGTCCATCTCAGTGGTGATGTCCTTGTGTGAGCTGCCCCTGGAGAAAGATCTTAATCAGACTTCCAGGAGGAGCCCTGCAGACTGCATGAGCTATTAGCACGGTTAAAACCCTCGGAGATGCACCAGGGTCTCTGGAATGCAGTTCATAGAGTAAATAGGTTACTCCCAAGAGATTTATACATGGCTGTCGTTCTGGAAGTACCATCTCTACTTGTGGAATCCAAGCCTTGGCCTCTGTGTGCCCATAAGCTTTTGGATCTCTTTTTAATGAGTAACTTGTTCTTTATGTCCACTTTTAATCTTGGCATCTGTTTTGGGAAACATTGGTCTGTTAATACTTAAAGTTTATGTCTAGGTGTAGAATGTAGACTTCCGGGAAGTGTTAAGTAGAGAGAGCACTCTGTGAGCCCGTGAGTACTCACCGTGCTCCCCACCCCTCACGTCTGCCTTGGTCTGTTCTCCAGGTGTGTAGCAGCCACCCAGTCACCTGTCAGCCTGTGGAAACTTGTGTCTGTCCAGTTGAAATCATCTGTGCAGAACAAGTAGGTTGGCGTTTTCGGTGAGGTGGACGGTAGTCGCCACGGTCTGCGTTGCGAGATCGTTATATATTCACAGTCAAGGATACGAGGAGGCAAGACTATCACGTCCGTATGTCTAGACGAAGGCTCTCACAGTGACGGCGTACACTGGCCTGTTACTCACCACACTGGTCCCTGTCACTCAGCGTCCTGACCCGAACGAAACTGTTAAAAGGACAGAGTTCAGGTAGACACTGGCATCTTGGAAACACCCGTTTTAAGGTTGTTCTTGAATTGTGCAATATAATCCCTGCCTACACCCTCCCACCCCCGAGCCGGCTCTTCTGTGGAAAGCCCGTAGGAATTCTTCCCGTAGTCATTCGTTTTTTTGTTTGTTTGTTTTTGTTTTTGTTTTTTATTCGTGTTTCTTGTTCACAAATTTAAATATTTTTAAATGTTTAAATTTAATGTTCCACCCCCCCCACCAATGTGTTGTACTGTATGTAGGAGACAAAAACGAGTTAGAATTATTTTATTCTCTGGAATTTATAACTAATATAAAGGCACCAAGTATGTGTCACGTGTGTGCACACACTCCCACCTGTGTGTAAATGACAACAGCCCCAGTGTGATGCCCAAACCTGCCGGGGAAAGCACAGTTTCAGCGAGTCTCTCCTGTTGCCGGCATAGGGGTAGGCTTGTCTGGGGTAGTCGGATGCTGAATGGTGAACACTCCATGCCGACAGTACCGCGTTTGATCCAGGAGGTTTCCAGTCCTTAAGAGTAAAAGGAAGTGTTTGAGATTTTCAGATTTGACCCAGAGTCCGCACAAGGTCACAAGATTGAGTTCCGTGGCTCCTGCCTGAGTGGCAGGCAGGCCCCCAACGTGTCACTTGGCTGAGCACAGCCAGCCCTTGGCAGCCTGCCACCGACTGGGTTCTGTAGACAGGTTTCTGAAACTTGACGCTTTGATGTCTTTCCTTGAAAATTCTGCACATCTCAGCATCCCTCCAGTGACTGACCCACTTGTTTGGTTTTTGAACGCTCCTTACCAACCCGAGTGTGAGGTTGTTGTAGACTGGGCAGAGAACGCACTCCGTCAGACAATCTCCCCTCCCCCTTTTCTCTAGTAACTCCCAGGCTGATCTTTGAGGCATGGTTTATGCTTTGGACACAGAACTGGGGCACTGCTCTCTGTGTTTGTTATGCTAAGCTACCCTTAATACTTGGAGAAAACTCTCCAAGCATCTGTTTTACCAACAAAGCCCAGTAAAGCAGACTTGGATAATTATGCCTTGAGTTGACTCATGTAAACAGAACCCTAAAGAACATTCCCGCTGGGAATATAATAAGCCCTCCTTTGTAAGGGAGAAAGGAAGGTCTGGAGAGTATAGGAGCATAGCTCATGTGTTGCTGTTAGCTACTGTTTTAGAATTCACCTCTGTGTTTGAGGTCTTCCATGTACGCGTGAATATGTGTGAAAGTCCAAAGTATCACATCCCGAGTGTTGAAGAATCAACCGACTTAAAATAGGTTTGGAGTTCTAGATTGAGGGCTGGGCTGGAGAGATGAGGGGTCAGTGGGCATAGCTCATACCATGCCAATGTGAGAACCCAACTTCACACCCCTAGAACCAGGCATGACAGGGCACATCTATAATCCTGCATTCCTTTGGGACATGGGTGTATGTAATATTTTTGTGACTCGGTTTAAACTGCTCAGCTTCCTATCCAGAGACTCTAGAATAATAAATGAGGTATGTCTCCACCCACACTCCAGTCCCCTTTTATTGCATAGCAGGGCTCAGATGAGAAACTGCACTGGCCCGGGCTCTGGGGCCCACCCTTGCCAGGGTGGTTGGAGTGAACTAGCTCAGGTTTCAGGGAAAGGCTCCCTGTTCAAGGACAATTACTCAGACTCTCCCTCTCTGTGGCTTTTGTGATCACGAACAGCTGGGTCCTAACCACCTCTGAGACAAACTGGACCGCTGCTGTGGGCAGCTCCGTTTCTTACCAAGTTCCTTTTTCATCAGGCTGCAATGTATCCTTGTAACTGCCTAGGCGGTTTTCGCTCTTTGGTTCTAGTTTTACAAAGTAACGTGAAGCAGTTTAGATCGAGGCATTTCAAGTTTTAGCAATCTGTAACCGAGAAAGGGGGTCTCATGGCTCTGTTTCCTGTTTCTCACAATTCAGTAGGTCAGTGAGGCTGGTGTCTGTCACATGAGTGCTCTGCATAGGCACAAAGGACAGCTGTCCTTTCTTCCTCCCGATGCCTAGAAATGGATCAGGGAGCCATCCATGAATGGAAGTTCCAACCTTTTACCTCTTAATGAGAAGAGCCACCATGGTGTTCATATTACTTATGGAATAATCAGTGCCTACATTTATTGGGCTATAAATAGTTTAAATGGTCACCCAGACCAATAACATAGAAAAATGTAGGTGAGAGAATGTTCACTGACGAAGACGGATATTTTCACTTCCTGAATTTTAACAGCCATTAAGTGTAAGATAGTTGCATGTGGGACATTGAAGAACATGGTGACACAGCAGATTGTTCATTAGTGTGACTATGATGTAAGAGGGTTTCAGGGGCTCTTCCCAGTGAGCAGAGGCATCAAGTACTCATCACACAGACTTACACCTTCCTTCATAGACTCTCCAAAGGCCAGCGGCTGGAGAGGCAGCACAGGCCACTGCGTCCGAGGCCCTGCCACCCATCGGACTTGCTGCCTATCAGCAGCGTGACTCAGAGGATTGGATAGTACGAGTTGCAGTTCCCTCCACTTTAAAAGGAGGTTAAACTTTTCTCCTCCCGCCTGTGTGGATGGTTAAACATCTTAGAACATTTGGAGCCGAGTCTCAAAGCTGCTGTGTCAGAAGCATGTAGCTTTCGGAAGGCCCTGTAGGCACTGCTCACCTTGAAGTCAGAGGTTGTGCTAGCGCCTCTCGCAGGGCATTTGTGGGAAGTAAAGGAGCTGATTCCCATGTAGGGCATAGAACAGCCTGGCCGTTGGGACCTGGTTACTCATTCTCTTGTGGATTTTTGAAGGCTACATGATAATGTGTCTTTAGTGTCCTGTGTGTTTTTCTGTTTATTTTGTTTTTTAAAGAACATATTGTTAAACAATAACAATAGCACCTTTAAGGGGTTAAAGCAATGGCTTGTCAGCTAAAAGTACTGCAACTCTCACCGAGGAACTGAGTTGAACTGCCAGCACCCATATTGGGCACACAACCTTCTGTAACTCCAGCTCAAGGGGATCTAATGCCCTCTTCTGACTTCAAGAGGCAGCGCATTCAACGAACAGGAACTTATACATCCACACATACTCACATAGGCTAAAATATTTTAAAAAGAGAGAGCTTCACTTAGAAATGTAACTATTAAATAGTCACATGGCATACACACACACACACACACACACACACACACACACACACACACACACACACACACACGCCCTACACTAACTCTTTAAATACAATCAGCATCTTAGTCACCAAACAAACTTAGAAAATTTACTTGACTAATCTCTCTGAACCTCTTGATTGTTTTTTTTTTTTAAGTGACTTTATCAAGAAAGTTTAATTATGACTAAGGAGGCTTACTCCTAATTGACTTTTGTCTTCAGAGCTTTGAGATCAATGGACTTATTCTAGGAGTGGTCTTCAGCAGCCTCGTGAGTTCAGAAAGCCGTGGGTGGGATCAGTGTTCTAGCTTTCCTTCCCTAGTACTGTCGTCTTGAAACTTTATCCAGAGCTGGGCTAGTATCATATATATAAGAAGGAATTTTAAAAATGTATGTGACTTTCACTGGTTCTATAATTATAGTACCTCTGGGTCTCATTTAGACTTTAAGGAGTATAAGAGGTTGATGAGCCACTGCTTATCAAAGGCCCATTCATAATAACCCTCATGGTTCATTTTACAGACAGCATATTCAGATAAACGTGCTGGCGGTGACTTACCATGACTTCCCCTATTAAAGTGTCGGAGAATGCTTAGAATGTAGCTAGCGATTAGCTTACAAAGAGCCATTGAGGAAAGAATCTTTAAACCTATTATAGCTGAGGTCTTTGTAGATATAAAATCCTTGTATGTATTTATTGTTTTAATATGTGAGACCCAGGTTATTCTGTATGTTCAAATTTCTTACCTAAAAATTAGTTTTTCCTCCTTGTTAAAAAGATTTGTTTGTAATTTGTGTATGTGACTGTTTTGTTTGCATGTGTATGTATGTACAATACAATGCCTGCCTCTTCTGAAGGTTCTGCATTCCCTGGAGCTGTAGTTACAGCCTGTAGTTGTGAGCTGCCTTGTGGTGCTGGGAATCGAACCATGATCCTCTTGAAGAACAACCAGTGCTCTTAACTACTGACTCATTGCTTCAGCCTGCGAAAGTGATTTGTCTGTCTAAGAGAAAAAGGCCTTTGAGTCACTGCTGACTCTTCAGTCTCAGGAACAGTTTGGATTAACCTGGGCTCTGCTGATAGTAATCTGAAGCAGGAGATAAGAATAGGTGTTGGTAGCTCACTAGTGCAGATTTTCATCAACACCATTTCAGAGTTTGATTAGAGAACATGGGCATATGGACTTCCTGTTTTCCTGTTTAGTGATACAGTTGAAGTGGTTGCTTATTTTGTTTGGTCACTCTTACATGCAATTTAGTATGCTTCTTCACTAGTAGCTCTATATTAAATACTTCTTAAATTCTAAATTCTTAATTTCTACATATTTATTTTTATACTGTATTATAGTCCTTAGTGGCTTTTTTTTTTTTTTTTTTTTTTTTTTGGCTCTCCATGAAGAAATAACTTTTAAATATGCACAAAGAAGAAGTTAATGTTACATGCTAGCCATTTGATTTTTCTAGGATTTTGCATTAAGGAATGTCATCAAGTTTCTGGCAAGGGATATGAACTTATGTGCTCTGCAAAGTAGAAAGGAAACCTTCAAGAATTAAACCAGCGTGTCAGGACATAATTCCTTAACCCTGGGTCTGTGTGATCCAGGAAAGCTGTATGCTTTAGCAACAGACTCCTCAGTCGTTAGTGGGCATAGTTGGCTGGGAAGGTTGTAATATGGTAACACTTTCAGGATATATGGTCTATGATACTTTATTTTTAAAAGTTGTTTCATTTATGATTATTGTTTCTAAGCAATGCTGAACAGATATTTGGGGATCTATGTATTCAGAGTGTATTTCTAGGCACATTGTTTTCTAAAGGTTACCTAAGAGAAATTGAAACACCTAGAAGAAATACTTGACTTCTGAAGCCAAATAATTCCTCCCAGTGTTTTTATTGTTGTGGTTTTATTTATTTTTCCATTTTCCTAGTTTTTTTTTTAATCTTTGTGAATTTAGCTTTAAAATAAGTTAGAGTAGGTGGTTAAGATAGTTAGCTCACAATTTCATAATCCTCACTCTGTTCCTGGACTGCCTTGTCGTCATATATAAAGTGATCTTATATGCACATTGCATGCTGAGGTTGGTCCTTTTGTGAGGAGGGAAGGGGGCTGTGAATCGGTGCATGGTGGACTGAGTGTCCATTGCCCACTGTTCCCTTCCCACCTGTGGGCTAGACCTTGGGTTAATGCTTTACTCTCCTAGGTTGAAGAAGTTGTGCTCTAAGTCAAGTCACACTGCTGATGTGGAGATCAGTATTTGAAGAAGCATCACACATTTCAATGAGATGTAAAATTACTTGACGGCTGTCTTGGAACCATAAACAAATGTCTGATGTTTTGTTCAACTGGTTCTGTTTTCTCTTTAGGTGCTGTTTTTCTGAAGTTGTTCCTTGAGACTTCTCAGCATTGCTGCCGAGACAAATAGGTAAATGTAATCTCAAGTCCTCATGGCTTGCTCCTCTTTGTCTTGTTTGCTTTTCAAGACAGATCTTGTTATATATCCCATGTAGTCTTGAAACTCACAGCAGTCCTCTTGCCCCAGCCCTTTGTGTGTTGTGATGACAGGTGGGGGCCACTGTGTCTGGCTTGATGTTGTTATTGTTGGAAGTATTTTTTTGAGAAAGGTTAGCTTTATACATTTTGGGACCTTGCCTGGTATCTCAGTATTTCTATTCCTGTGATAAAATACCATGACCAAGGTGACTTATGAAAGAAAGGCTTTAATTGGTTTATAGTTTCAGAGAGTTAGAGCCCATGGCGGTGCAGTAAAAACATGGCTTGCAGCAACAACTGAGAGCTCACATCCTCATCCACAAGTAGGAGGCAGAGAGATAACTGGGCCTGCTGTGAGCTTTGAAACCTCAAAGCCGGCCCATAGTGACACCACAAGCCACACCTCCTAATCCTTCCCAAACAGTTCCACCAGCTAGGGACCAAGCGGTAAAACATATGAACCTATGGAGGCCATTTTCATTCAGACCACCACACTAGTGGTAAGCCCTAGTTTGCCAGACGCAGTGTACCACTTGGGTAACGTCAATTATTGTCAACAAAGAGTTCATAATTGTGTTGGATAAACAATATTGAGTTTAATACTCTATAATTTTTTTCTTTCAGTTCTGATCTGCTTTGTTCTGTTATTGCTCAGGAATAATTTCAATAGTCTTCCCATTTTAGCCTCTCTGTAGATCATTTTGTTGAGTCCTGTATCATTCCTCTCAAACAGGGACATAGACATGTCCAATTTAAATAGCTCAGATTTATTGCTCGATGACCACTCATATGGAAGGACTGCCAGAAAGAAAGTTGGAAATGACTCAGTCACAGGTGATTAATGATTGAGTAGATTTAAATTTACAAAAGTAACCTTTGGAAAATATTAGTAGGGGTTGGAAAACCCCCGTGCAGCACACATTTAGGAAAACCAAGGCAATGGGTACTGGAATATCTGTCTCTAAAAATCAATCTAGTTCCGTTTCTCAAAAAGAGAGAGACCTATTCACCTCTGTCCTCTCAGGGTCCTGTTAGTGTAACAACCCTGGCAATGAGCTTAGATCAAAGGAGCCAGGGTCCAGTGCGATTCTAGTCCGACTGATGACTGTCCAGTAGGGCCTGCCATGCCAAGGGTTTATTTGGGGCATTCGTACAAGTGCCATCCCCTTTGTAGAGAAGCCATTGTTTTGGTTATAGGTTTTTGGGAAAGAACATATTTTTTCTGAGTTCCATCTTGCACTACTCACTTCTCAAGTATTACTAGGCTCTAGCAACAGCACTGTTGTGAGACTTGGACTCCTTTTAATGAGAATCACAAACACTTGTGAGTTATAAAATGATTAGAGCAGCAACCTTCTCATGGGAAAGCAAGGGCTGGCCTGAAACAGATGGTGTCCTGGGCAGGGTAAGTGTTTGCACCTTATCAAACTGCTAATCTTTAAATATTTGTTTCATATTTATTTAGTGGAGATGGGAGAAGCTCGTTTTTCTATAAATAAAAATTATTTAACCAGACACAGTAGATACCTATAATCATAGGGGGTAGAGGCAGGAAATATGAAAAGTTCAGGGTCATCCTTAACTACAGTGAGTTAGAGGCTACCTTGGGCTACTTAAAAACCTGTCTCAAAAATATGTATGTGCATATATGTATAGTATACAGACATTGTGTGTGTGTGTGTGTGTGTGTGTGTGTGTGTGTGTGCACTTTCTGGGCTTAAATCCCTGCTTGTAATTAGATATGTAACTTTGAGTTCTTGACATTTTGTCTGGCACCCTTTTCAGTACGTTAAAGAGACTTACTGCAAAGAATTTTTTTTGAACTGGGTGTTCATAAATCTTGCTTAGAACTTGGCTAGTGATACCAGTCTGCCATGAACTGGAAATGTTAGGTGCCTATGAACCAGGTGATGGGGGTGAGGTGGGGGCTGGCAGTGAAGCTTTGTTTCTGTTCATATCATTCTGGGAAGCTATGCTCAATAGGAGGGACTTGTGCTGTGAGTGACCAGTGTTTTCACTCTTCCAAGGCACCATCTGCTCAAGTTCCCAGGACACGCAGGGAGTCATGTGGAAACCCAGGCTGAGGGCCCCACGTTTTCCTTGTATTCTGTTGGCGGTTCAGTTTCCCCGTTGTGGGATGTCATCCAGGATCACTGCCGGGCTGGCTTTTTAAATCCTGCTCTGGGGAGAAGCCAGTTCCATTTTGCTGTGCCTTGAGGAGCCAAGTCATGTTTGGCCTTGTGACTGATCCCCTATGAGAGCCCCATAAAACCGGCTCTCTCGGTGTCCTTCACGTTAGTTTTAATTGTGGATTCATCTGAGACCAGCAATGCCAACTCGATCAGATCTGACCTGAAGTGTGGCCCTACGTTCTCTCTACACAGTAGCAGGCTTCTCTTGAGCAGAAAGAACAATTGTAGTTTGAGGCAACTCTGGGCATCAGCTGTCCTCAACATAAATCCCCTACGCTGGATGCAGAGGGGCCGTGTGGTTCTGTGCCCAAGGTGGGTTTGGGGCTCTCTCGTACTCCAGCCAAGTTCTTGGGGATGGCTTCTTGCTTCTCTGGTTTGGGAGGTTGAGGGAAATGAAGACGGGAGCCTGTGTATCAAAACAGTCAACCACGTCTCCCCTGCCTGGCTCTCTGACGCAGGTACTATAGAAAGCTGCTTAGGTGTGCAGGCTGAGAACCCGTTCCTTCAGACTCTCACTAAACTGACACTCTCTGGACAAATGTCTCGCCTCCCACATCTCCTTGGTAGAGAGGCAAGGTGTCCTTCCTCTGCTCGGCTCTCTGCCCTGTGGGAATTGTGGGAAGGCTTTAAAGAGGGCAAGTTCAAGTATGTGGTTAACATCAGAGGACTTCTATTGGCAGCCTTTGAGAAAAAAAAAAAAGTAAAAGACTTTCTGGGCTTGAATCCCTCCTTATAATTAGGTGCGTAACTTTGGCCAAGTTTTTAACACCTTGTCTGGGTCTCCCTGTGTCTCAGGCTGCAAGGAAGGTAGCAGTATGTATGCCTAGTGGGGTCTGGGGAACCAGCACCTAGTGAATCTTAAGAACTAGGCTCTTAACTACATACAGCACAGGAAGGAGAAGGGAGTAGAGAAAGGCTTGTTTACTCAGAGTGGAACAACTTTCTTCTTTACTAAGTGAATTGAACAAAACATATCATCTTTATGATAACGATAGTCCATCTTCATGTGTGCTCAGGGAATGCTGGGAAGCGGAGGGTGACCGTGAGGGTTATGTAAGTTCCAGATCGTAAGAGAGTTTTATTTTGTTTTGAGATGCTTGAGAATCAGACCCAGGGCTTCATGCTTGTGAAGCAGATACTTAGGCCTAGACCCTGAGTTTTAGAGAGTGACCCACTTAAAACCTGAGAAGCCATAACTCAGGCAGAGAAGGGAGTTGAGCAATGGCTGTCTAGCGGAAAAACCACGATGCCGACTTTGTGTAGATGAAGTGCTAATGGGGCTATCAGTTGTTGGAGCCAAATCTGGAAGGCAAGGAAGATGCCCATGGCTAGAAAGGGAGAGGTCTAAGAGGGCAAGCAGAGTGGGCAGGGCCTCAGCTAACTGATGAGCACAGACCAGAGTCAGTGGGTTAGCTGGAGATCGGAGCAGAGATGGGTGTAACCTGAGGAGAGTTGGGTTGCCTTAATACTTCAAGCACAGTGCCAGTCTGTAGACTAGACGCTATCTGTGGGAGCTCTGGCCTGGCCAGAGAGGACAAAGAGTTGCACTTCCCAAAGGGGAAAAGAGGAGGAGTCATCTTCTGCTCTGGAGCAGCAGGGTGCAGTGAGGGCCAGGGCAGGGGAACAGGGAGGAGAGTCAGGTCTGGGCTTGCTGTGAGGCCTCTTCAGTCTCTGCTGCTCTGGGGGCTCTGCCTCCTAAATGCTAGGATTAAAATCATGTGCCACCACACCCAGCCCCAGAAGGGTTTTTACTTTGATGATGGACTCTTTCAGTTGCTCTGTGCAAGGAACCTGTGAGTTTCTTTTTATCATGATAACCAAAAATTCTGACAGGACCAACCGAGGGGAGCAAAGGCTCCTGATTTCAGGGACTTCAGTCCAGTGTGGCGGGGTGGACTCAGCAGTGTGGTCATGGCCTAGAAATGGGAGGCAGACACTGGTCCGAAGCATGACAGAAAGCAGGCTAGAACCTGGGACAGGTCCGTCCTTCAGAAGATCACCTTTACTGAGCTTCTTTCATCGGGGGCCCAACCCTAACTCTGTAGCTTTCCATGAGGTGCTGTGTATTGAGGACCAGGCACACGCACCAGGAGCATGTTGGGGCCACTTCAGACCCAAACCATAACAGAAGGAAATAACCAGACAGAACGAATATGCACAGGGACTCTCATTGTGACTGTAAGATGCATGAGCCACTATCCGTGAATCGAGTTAGCGTTGCCATATTCTTACTTTGTGGCCACAGACTAGAAAGACAGTGTAGGATGAGTATCTGTATATACTTCTATTCTTCTTTTCTTTAAAGAAATTATGTTTTTATTCCAAACTACAGTAATCCCCAGTCACTACCACAGAGGGCAATGGTATGCGTCAGAAGTTTCTAGATGCTACCCCCACACATCCCCTCTCTGCTCTTCAAGGATTTGTCATGATCTCCTAAGCAAAACCGACTTCTTCTGAATTAAATATTGATCTCACTTACATCTCCATTTGAGCCAGTTCCATCACCATGGTAACGTTTTTATAATTTTGTGCTCCCTAGGCCTCCACGCAGGATAGACCCCTAGTCATTCTGTGGCACTGTCTTTCCAGATGTGCCCAGCACGAGTGTCTCCCAAGCCACAGGCCACTCACTCACCGTGTGTCAAAGGCAGGGGTGTCAGACATTCTAGGAAGAGCTCTTCAGGCCAATTGGCAATCTCGGTGCATTGTTGGTTCTGATTCTGCTGCAAGTTATTCCAGATGCTGCCAAAGGGTACCCAGCATCCAACACTTGCAGCCTGCTGAGGTTGTCCCAGCTCTCCATGTTAGGAATCCAGTGAAATCCTGTGGAAGAGCTGGTCCCCTTGCTGCTTCTGCATTTCAGGGGCACACTCTACACTCACACTGTGTCGCTGACCCAGTAGGGTGAACTCCAGTCCATTTTCCTCCTAATGTTTCTGGAGCCCTCGAGGGTTTGAGAAAGCCATGGAGTGACGGTGACATGGCTTCATAGGCTCCTCACTATTGAGTCAGACTCACCTCCTTCATCAGGTATTTTGGAGGCTCCATCTAGACATTAGTAAGCATTGGTGAAGACAGTATTGCATTGAAAGTCGCATGGCCAGCCCCACACAGATGTGCTGCTCTCTAGCTACTGTGATTGTCTGTGTAGCGTGATGTTGGCATTTCTACACCATTTCTACATCTCAAGGGTAAAGATGGATTTAACCTCCCTGAGGGTCAGTCTCCTTTGGTGCCACGGAACACTGAGGTACACTCTTAAAGCCAAGCAACAACCTGACACTGTTACTACAGTGTAGCCAGTACTACAGTGGGCAGGAGATGTTTGTGTGCAGCCTTCCCCAGCTCTCCAGATAACCCGTGTTTTCGCAGGTCCTCTGATAAGCAGAGAGCTCTCCTAACTTCCAGGCCACCAAGCCACCTCTCCATTCCTGATGACTCTTCTTCAGCAGGCTCTTTGTCACTGTGTTGGATATATATATATATATATATATAGATATAGATATAGATATAGATATAGATATAGATATAGATATAGATATAGATATAGATATAGATATAGGTCAGCCTGACACAAGTCTTCAGAGAGGGAGGGGACCTCAATTAAGAAAATAAAGCCCATAGGGCATTTTCTTAATTGCTGATTAAGATCCCACTCTGGGTGGGGATATCACTAGGCTAGTGACCATGGGTTCTATATAAAACAGGCCAATAAGCAGCACCCCTCCATGGCCTCTGCATCAGCTCCTGCCTCCAGGTTCCTACCCTTTTTGAGTTCCTGTCCTGACCTCCATCAGTGAAGGACTACAGTGCGGAAGTTAATCCAGATAAAGCTGATTTTTCTCCAAGTTGGTCTTGGTCAAGGTGTTTCATCATAGCAATAATAACTGTAACTAAGGCAGCCACACAGTTGAGCCTCTGGTCTGCATGCAACTTTGGTTCTTCTTCTTCTTCTTTTTTAACATTGTTAGTGTTTCTCCCCATCACAAAAAGTTCCTCATTTAAAAAAAAATCAGTTTACTCTTCCATTCTATAGATTTAAGTCAATTGAGCTTCATTTTGACACTTGCAATATTTCTTCCTGTATAACCATAAATCATAAACTTCAAATATCCTTTTTAAAATAGAATTGTTCAGTTATAAAGATGTTTCTAGGAAAACTAGATCTTGGTAGCATAAAATAGGGTTTGTTTTATGACACACTGATCAATAAGTTCATGGATAGAAGAGAATGCTATTTTATTTCAATTTTTGCACATGTTTTTAATTTTTTTTAATAAACCATGTTCAAAATAGGCAGCAGCTGGGTCTGGCCCATAAGCCATGACCAGCAAACCCCCACTGGGTAACAGATGGAAGGGCTGGGGACGCTGGAGAGTAGAGATGGGGGGGCCAACATTAACGGGTCTCCCTTTCCTGCACCTGGCTTCCTGGGTTCCAATCTCCTCTTGCAAACTTTTATTTATTATTATTATTTTTAATGAAGTCAATGTTTTGTTTATTTTTCATGATCTGAATAACAACTTGTATTTTCTCTTTTGTAAATGGTTCAGTTTTTTTTTCCAGCCATGTGCAGTTGTCATGTATGATAGTGGCAACCGTGACACGCCTTCATCACAGTCTCCTAGAATGTATAGCCTGTCTTGAATTGTCTGCTCAGTAATTGTTAGTTGCGTATAAAATTGTCCTTTATTTGGAGAACTCTGGTGTGGGCAGGATAAAGAAGCCGGAGTAGAAGTTTTTGCTGTAGCTGCTAGCATTTGGAAGGTCAGCCCTACTCAGGAAGCACCTCTGTCTGACCCATCTTACAGACCTTATGAGACCTTATGACCATCTTATAGACCCAAGCCCCCTGTTGTCTGCCCTGTATTCATAACATCTTCTGTTTCCAGGACAGATGGGATGTGACTGAATAAATATAATGTGCAGCTCTCTCTAAGGAAGGGTTCATAGACTCTCTAAGCACTTACCTGCTCTCCTCCGGATGTCTGTCTTCAGTCTGCTTAGGTAATTTCCTTACTCTTGGTTCAGTGTTTCTAGGTAGTTGTTGTCCCTCCTCTCTATGGTCCCTTTCACTCTCTGATGTAGCCCACCCTGTGGCTTGAGCTGCCACCTAGAGCCTGGCTTTCCCCACACCAGATCTCTCAGACTCCCAACCTATAAAACCAACTGTCTGTCTGTCTGTCCTTCCAGTATTCCACTGGCCCTTCTAATGCAACACACCCTCTTCTCCCCTGGACCTGTAATCCCATTCCATCAGCCTGCTGCACTCCTGGAATGAATGAATGAAAGTATGTTTTCCTAATTAAATGCAAGCTAACAAAAGAGGTAAATCAGATGCCATCAAAACACATTAAAATTGGAATTGTGCAAGGTGTGTTATTTCAGTGGAATCTATGGATTTATTGTGTGTATGTGTGTGCACGTGAGAGATGGTTTGATGTTAGGTATCTCCCCCATATTTTTCTACCTCTTCCTTCCTTCCTTCCTTTCTTCTTTCCTTCCTTTCTTCCTTCCTTCCTTTCTTCCTTCCTTCCTTCCTTTCTTTCTTTCTTTCTTTCTTCCTTTCTTTCTTCCTTCCTTCCTTCCTTCCTTTTTTCCTTTCTTCCTTGCTTTTTGAGACAGGGTCTCTCCTTGATCTCACTCATTTGGGTAGAATGAATGGCTGGTACTCTTCAGGGATTCTCTGTCTGTTTCCTCATTGCTAGGCTCATAGACACACTCTGACACAGCAGGCTTTTTATGTGAGCACTGAGAATCAGACTCAGGACTTCATGCTGAGTGCCAAGTACTTCATAGACTAAGTCACCCTGCCCTGGGCTCTATTTACAAAATCTTTATATATAAAACAAATCCTTAACTACTAATTTACTATTTCTAGAAACTTAAAAATTTTAAAGCAACTTGTTTAGTTTAAAACAGAAAACACCCTGAATTATATCTGGTGCACATTAGTGAGAAAGAGCCCCTCACAGCATTTTCTGGTTAGGGACTTTGCCTTGGGGCCTTAACATTTTTTCTCTGGGTCTTAATTGTTTCCATATTTCTGTCTGTATTGTTTTGGTCATACTGGAATTATCCCTTATTAGCTATTTTTTTTCAATTTACCTCCCAGGGATCTCAAGCAAGAAATACAAATATTTTCATAAGATTCTTTGAGGGAATAAAATTAATAGTTTTGAGAATGAAACTATGGTGACTTGTCTCCTAAGGATTGGAAGACTTTATTAAGATAGAGAAAATATTCTTCCCCAGGGTGAAGGTTTTTGTATTTTTTCAAAGGGCTTAATGGAAGTATGGTGCTGGAAGGAATAAGAGGGAATTTAATACCAAGAAGTTGGAAACAGCCCCTGAAATCCAGTCTGTTTTAGATCACACGTAACAAGTTCATTCGAAGAGATTTGAGACATCTCTGCTCTCTTCCCAAGGCTGCCAGAATCATTGTAACAATGACACAGATAGGCTCTGTGGGGACATGGTGTGGCAGTTTTCATGAATGGGATTATTTTCTATGCCTCAAGGTGGCCATTCTGCCGGCTGCCTTCTTGAGCCCCTTAATTCAAAGCCTGCTCATCCTCAAGTGGGGAAGGATGCTGCAGGCAGACCCAGATGGCCTTCCCAAATGATTGTGCCTCAGTAGCACAGGGGACCCAGCCGAGACTAACACTCGGAACCTCTGGAGTGACAAGGCTGATTGGGGGTCAGGCATTTCCTCAGCCCTAATCAGCCTTCAGAGATATAATGAGGCCTACACGGAAATTACAACATTTTCCCAAGTACTTAGATCAGGAAGAAAACAAAAATCTGTCGGAAATGTGTGAGCAGCCAAGTCTGAACACAGACTTGATTACTTGGGGAATTTCCTAGGAAGCAGAGAAGGTAGAGTTCAGTGCTGTGAGCATGCCTCCAGTGATTCCTCTGTGCCATACATTTTCTGTTCCTTGCTGTTACACTAATGTGCGGGCCTTTCAGATGCTTCTTAACATACATGGACGGTGTCTCCCAGTAGCCTGTTGGCTGATTCCTTCCTGCCATTTAGAGGATAAAGGTAAGACTGGGGGTGAAGATATCTAGTCATTTTAGCCTGATATGTGACCCTGGAGCGATGTCCTTGTCCTTAAAGACCTCCTGGTTGAGCCCAGGGCTGGTGAGCTGAGGTGTCACTGTGGTTTAATCACAGTGCAGACATAGGAGAGGAGAATGAACTCCTGCCAGCTGAGGGAGCCATCCCAGACCTGTGGCATACAAATCGGTCCTCGAAGATTTTGCCAGAGGACTGCAGGCAGAGATGGGTGTAGGCAGGTGAAGAGGGGAGAGAGCTCAGCGTGTGACCAGGAAGCAGTGGTTTAGAGAAACTTCAACAGGAGGTATAAGGAGGCAGGTGAAGTCAGCTGTGACTATCGTGAGCACCAAGTCCCTGCTTTCTTTCTCTCTCTCTCTCTCTCTCTCTCTCTCCTCCTCCCTCTCCCTCTCTCCCTCTGTCCCCCTCCCCCTCCCTCTCTCTCTCTCTCCCTCTCTCCCTCTTCCTCTCTCTCTCTCTCTCTCTCTCCCTCTCTCCTCCTCTCCCTGTCTCCCCCTCCTCCTCCCTCTCCCTCTCCCTCTCCCCCTCTCCCCCCCTCTCTCCCTCTCTCTCCCTCTCTCCCTCTCTCCCTCTTCCTCTCTCTCTCCCTCTTCTCCTCCTCCCTCTCTCTCTCCTATGCACATGTCCACATAAATATGTGTACCCACGCCCGGACTGTTTGTGTTGACTGATTGACTGATAGCCCAAGTTTCTGACAAACATCCTGCTATTGTTCTGACAGCTAAGGCAGTGGTGGTGCTTAGCATACCCATGTGGGGACTCTGGTGAAGCCTTTCAGTAGTGATGCTCAGGTGTTGTACCTGGTGTGGCTGTGGGTGTCTTCCTTGAATGCATGTTTATGAAGGTGGCCAATGTTACATCTAAATTGCATTGTACATTTCCCACGTGATTTCTGTCTCTCCGAGTCTTAGCTGGTTAGTATTTTGTTAGTACCCATCTATATTTAAAGATCTACATTTTTAAAAGAAATTATGTGTATGTATATTACCTTGCATGAGTTTATAAGTACCTCATTCATGGAGGAACCGGAAGATGCTGTTAGGTCTGTGAAACTGGAATTTCAAGCTGCTGTGAACCACCTGATCCAGGAACCGAACTAGAGGCCTCTGCAAGAGCAGTGTCCTGTGCACTTGTGATGGGTGACCACTATTCAGCTATGTTTAATAGCACATAGGATTAGCTGCTGATTTTCCTAAACTCCTCAACAGTAGCTGCCTCTCACTCACCCTTGATGCGGTGCCGTTGGCCGCGCTTGTGAGGCATGCCTGCTCTTAGAATCTCATCCATGTGGGGTGAGGAAAGTAACAGAATCATACACTGACATCCGTGTTTCCTCATCCTCCGCCACCCAGCTCAGCCCCTTTCCTCATGTGTCACAGCCCTTCACAGCTGACAAAAATAGGTAACTACCTTAGGGTCAGAAACTCAGTGTGTGACGTCCAGGCTGTAGTGCCAGTGCTCAGAATGATGGGGAGCAGGAGCTGGGCCTTCTGATGCCTTTCCCGATCTTCTGAGGATGGTAGGTCAAGTCCCGCCACTCCAACACTTGGGCTGGTAGCGCTGCTGTTACCCAGATGAAAACCTGGGGATGGAGCGCAGTGTCAGAGGGCCTGCCTAGGACACACTAGTCCTCAGGCTCTGTCTAAGAACCACAGCAAACAGAACATTACACACAAGATTTTGCCTTCCTCCAGTCCTGCAAAGGCTCTCAAGTGGCCGTTGGGTATCAAGGAGTCACCTTGTTCATTTCCTATTCCAGTGCTCTCAGAGCTTTCCCCTCCCAGGGGTCCCTGCTTCCTCTTGTATTATTTGCAGTGCCCTGCCCCCGTGGAATTCCCCGTTCCTCTGTAGACTCACTTCTATTCCAGCATCTGAAATTACAGTTCGGGATGTCTCCATAACGATTTCACAACATCAAAGACTTAGTATTTTACACCAAGAATAAATAAGTGTGAAAGCGTCTCGAGCCGTTGAGTAACATGACCAAGGGCTCCTGCGTCTTTCAGTGAATCACTGTCCGTTACTGAATGAATGAGAACAGTTAACTGTAATAAATTGCTCCAGGTCCCTCCTCTGTGCTGTTCTCAGCCACTCTCCAATGTAAGACTGAGCGCCAAAGTAAACAGGGACTTCCTCAGCCCTGGGCTTGGCACCCAATAATTCAGTGTGCTTTTTGGCTGTGTACAGACAGCCTTCTCCGTGCACAGGGATGTGGCTCTTGAATTTGAGGTAATGGCCCTTCAGTGTTCTGGTGCTTTTGTAATAACACAGATCTTGATTGTGTATAGTCCTCTACTATGGTCTCATGACCAGCCTAACAATCATTTCTTTTAACAGCATGGTGGTTATTGAAAAGAACCAATCAAGAAACCTGGTTCTGAGGATGGACAAGAATTTTCTTTCCAATTGGGAGGCAAAGTGAATGGGAGGTACAGGCTGGCAGAATATGGCCGTGGGCCCTAGTGGCTGGCTAGCCCCTTGGAAACACTTTCAATGGGTCCTGTTCTGCTCTTGGTTGTATGATTGTCACTGGGTTTATAAACTTAGACGTTTAACCACAGTGAATTTTAATATGCGTTGTCTAAGAATCAATACTTCGATTAGTATTCAGACATATTATACCGAAGAGAAAAGGCCTTGAATCTTTGTGGATTCAAATTTAGGAACATTTTTCTTTGTGTCTGAGTACTGGAGAGAGCTGTGTAGTGACCTGGTGGAGAATTCCAGTTGGTGATTTGCCAGATTCTGGGTCTCCTCCTTGAGCTAGAAGTGCTTTAGACACGTAGATGATTTTGAAGTTGTTTCCTGAGAGACCAAGCCAGCTAAAGTAGAACTGCTCTAACAGTCTAGAACTCCTGACCAAGCTTTTCAAGATGGTATTCCAAGATGTCTTCCCTGCTTCTCTAACCATATCTGCTAATGGCTGGACAGAGTGACAGGACTTATTTTTTTATTGCAGGACTGTGTAGAGAATTCAGACGTGTACGGTGGCTTTTTCAGGATCATACACAAGACTCAGTTTTTGTCCTGAGGTCCCTTTGGTCTTGGAGGGACATAGGCCACATCCTGTAACTCATGTCATTTGGACACAGTTGGGGAATACTTCCATGAACTGGTTTAAAATGGCCACAGTCTTTTTCAGCTCTTCCTGTCTCACACTTGTTAGTCTTATACCCCTGGTGCTTGAGTCTGGGCCGGTCTTGTGACCTCATGGATACTATGTGACACAAGTGTTGTATGAACTTCTGAGTCTTAATCTTAGTGACACTGGTGGCCCCTATTTCTGCCCTCTTGAACTGTATCTGAGACCTCCATGTAAAAAGAAGCTGCCTCAGGATGAGGATCATCAATGAATATAGCACCAATGGATACAGGATTGAGGTGTCCATGGACAGGCTAGCACAGTGGGTCTGCCTGATGGCAGATCCAAGGGAGTCCAGGCAAGACCAGCAGCCAACCCAGAGAATGATGAAAAATCACTGCTGTCTAGAGCCACTAAGTCTGGAGGTACCTTGCTACACAACAGTAGTTAATGGATAGATATCCTAGCATAAGCAGTAACATAGAAGGCAAGGTTACACCTCAAACATATTATGTGATACTTTCTAGACTTCTCTGGTTTTAAACTAAATTTCTAGACAGGGGTTTTCCAGTGAATAGTTAACAAGAACATAATATGTTTAGTATGTGCAAAAAAAAAAAAAAAAAAAAAAATGGTGCTTAACCCAGAATGAGTGACTCAGCAATGTTGAGCTCATACTGCCTGGGAAAGGTGGGAGTGGACTTCCCAAGGACTGACAGCTACCTAGTCTCATTTATGGCTTATGGCTTATTCCTACAGCTTGATCATCAGATTTCAGCGGACATCCGACCCACTGAAATCCACCCATCCGCTGTCCAACTGTAGGATATGAGACTTTCCCAATGTTCCCATCAAGAGCAGGCTTCATTGTTCCTGACTCCTGAGAAGCAAAGCTGATTAGCAGATGTCTGCAGGAGGGCTGCTTCCAGGAGGTACCCAGTGAGATGGAGACACAAGAGGGCATGGATGGGTAGGCAGGCCTGGCTAATGATGGCTTGGGCCGACATCAGTGGGTCCTTGGACAGGACCTCTTCTGTTGTTCTTGGTGCCTGGGGCCAGATGGAGCTGGCTAACGTGAAGTCAGGCTGTAGTTGAGCCTCCTCAGCCAGAGGTCCATACAGTTATATTTAGGCCCTGAAGCAGTCAGGCCAGGAGATCCTGGCAGCTGTCCTAAGACCAAGCTTGTCTAGAGTGAGTTGGGGAGACGCTAGAAAGATCCAGGAATCCTGGGAGTTGGAACTGGAAAAGACCTACTTGGTCTTGAATCGCCGTCTTCTGTCATGGCCAGACCATCCCTCCTGGGATTCCCCCTGTAGCGCTTTGTAAAATCTGCTTCCAAATGACTCAGTCTGGGAGTCTTCCAGCTCTCCCTGGGGAGGAAGAGCAGCCTTTTCTGAGAGGGAAATATTTTCCTCAGGATTGGTTGGGATATTTTGTCTCTTGGCTTCAGCCCCATCACTCCTGGCTGGTCTCCCTCAGACCACCCTGAACAAGTCTTCTACCTCTTAGATTCCCACACTTAAACCAGGTCGTGCTTCCGCTGAGTTGCAATTAAGCGAGGAGTGGGGCCTGCTTCCTGGCCTGGTGTTTTCTGGAGTAACGACTTTCCAGCTGTTGCAGCTCTCTGTCCCCTGGTCTGACCTGCTGCCTAATTTTCAGTCTCCATTATCCTTCATACGTTTGGAGGCCAAATTCCATAGACACTTCACCAGTGTCATAAGGAGTGACGAATTCCACCAGGAAATGCGTTTTTATTGACTATTGCTTAGAGGTTTTTTTGTTTTGTTTTGTTTTGTTTTTGTGAGTTTTTGATGATTGGGTTGACCCTGGTTTATATGCCATTACTTAGTGTTGATGAGGAACAGCCGACTGAATCTGGCTCCTCAAGAAGCCAACAGTCATGACATTTTACGTCACACACTGGGGCATAGCCACTAAATACTGATCTTAGGTACTTGGCAAGCCTTGATATAACTCAGTGTGTACTCCGTGAGAAGACTGGCACATCTTCCCACGTCAGCCATGTTGGTGATGTTTAGGTAGTGGAGCATCGTGGTTTGTATGTCTCTCTGGCTTTGTGTCACTGGAAAAGCAGGAAGTCTTTCCGTTGCAAGCTGGGTAGAGTTCATAGGCAGTAGAATTCAAGTTGGATAGCAGATTTAAATCTGTGTTTTTCTGAGCATGTTCTACAGAATGTTCCTGGTCACAGGGGCATGTTTAAGGGGTCACGTTTGGGAAAGGAGGCCTCTTCGCAACCCCCTGCTTTTAAACTGCTACGGCTCCGCTTTCATCTTTTTATGTACAGAACGGGTCTCTAGCTCGTGAGATTCTGTTTTATAAACAGTGCTTTGTGCTTAGAAGGGAAGTTAGCAAGCCACAGGTTCAGAGGCCTGACTTCTAGTAAAAACAAACAGAGAGAGAGACCTCTTCAGATAACGATTGCCTTTCTGAGATCCACATAGATCAATCCAGACACTTGCACAACAAACGCAAAGAACTAAACAAATACATGTCCCCGTGCAACGGTTCTGTCACGGGCACACTCAGCCAGTATAAGCAGGACATGCAGACGGCCACCTTTAAGTGCCAGGAAAAAGGAGACTGTTGGTCTGGCTGTGTGTGCAGGTGACTCTTGTATTATGCAAGCACCAGCAAACACCGGTGGTGAGGTTTGGGAAAATCTTGTGATAGACAGTGCCCATTGCTAAGAGATTTCCGTGTGCTGGGCACCGTGCCTAGGATGCTTTGTGTATAGTAGGAAGTGAAAGTTCTGTTACAGGTAGGGAGGTTGAATGGTTTGCCCAAGCTCATGCAGATAATAGATTAATCGAGATGAGGGTGAGTTTCTTTGGCTTGGTTTTTCCCCCTTAAATGGTCTACTGTATTGTGTCTGTTAGCTCTCATGTTTAAAAAAAAATCATTTCCATTAATTCTTTGATAATTTCATAATGTTTGTATACCATGTGTTTTGACATATTCACCCTCTTGCCCTTCCCCCTAATCCTCTTCAATCCAACCCCTTCCCAACCTATTCCCAAATACATATTCTCTTTTTTTTAATAACTCACTGAGTCTGATATGACTGCTCATATGTTCATGTGTGTGGGGTCATACACTGAAACAAGGTCAACCTAAGCACCACACCCTTAGAGAAAACTGACTCTCCTCAGCATGTCTTCAGCTAGGAGGTTAGGGCTCATGAGCCCCTCCGCCATCTTGGAGTATTGACCAGCTTGATCTTGCTCAGATCTTGTGCACCCAGCCAGTGCTCCCGGGGCAAGAGTGCAGTGCTCGCCAAGCTTTGGGTCTTTGAAATTACAACTTTTTTCATACAATTCATTTTTATCATATTCTCTGCCCTCCCCAAACTCCTCCCAGGTCCTCCCCCCACTCCTTACTCACCCGACTTCATATTTTTCTCTCTCAAAAAGAGAAAAAGAAAGCAACAGGAGAACAAAACTACAGAAAACACAAAACAATAGCAGACAGACAACAACAACAACAACAACAACAACAACAACAACAAACCATGGAGGCTTCTGTGTTAGCCAATTACTCCTGAGCGTGAGGCCCACCTCAGAGTGGAGTTGGCATAGGTACAGTGTTATTTCACTGGAGAAAACTGATGTTCCTTCTCCCAGCAGGTAACAATTACAATTATAGCTTCTTGGCTAGGGCTAGGCCTTTGTGCCCACTTCTCTTTCCCTGTGTTGGGATTTCATCTGGCTTGAACTAGTGAGCTCTTGTGTGCAAGTTCATAGTCTCAGAATTCATATGTGTAGCAGCCCTACTGTGCTTGGCAGACCCGGTTTCCTTGGAGTTATTCACCGCCTTTGGCCCTTCACAGTGTTTCCGGTTCTTCTTCTGCATAGACCCTGTGCCTTGAGGGAAGAGTTTGGTAAAAGATACCCTGGGTAGGACTGAGTGCTCCAAAGCCTCTCGTGTCCAGCTCTGGGTCTCTGTTAATTACCGTCTACTGCAGGAAGCTCCTATGATGAAGGCCAAGTTATGCACTGAGTGATATGTCTGAACCCCATTAGCAGAGAGAAGGACTTCCTGGACTGGCAGCATCCTTAGTAAGATAAACAATTAATAAACGAGATTTCATGAAGTTGAAAAGCTTTGTACTAAAAAAGACACATCATTCATGTAAGGCAGCTGATAACAAATCTTTACCAGGTATACATTGTCATGACAGAGGGTTACTAGCTAGAACAGCAGTTCTTAGCCTGTGGGTCATGACCCCTGGGGGGGGGTCACATATCAGCTGTCCTGCATATCAGATATTTACATTAGCATTCATAACAGTAGCAAAACCCATAGTTATGAAGTAGCCACAAGACACTTTTATGGGTAGAGGAACTGTACTGAAGGGTTGCAGGGTTAGGGAGGGTGAGAACCAGTGATCTAGAGTATATGAAGAGATCTAAAAACATGAATGTCCAACAACCTTACTCGTCAAGGAAATGCAATTTAAAGTACTTTGAGATGTCACCCTAGTCAAAATGGCCAAGATTACCAAAACACACAGCAGCATTGCTGGAGAGGACGCAGGAAGGGGGATACCCATTGTCCTGGAAACCTGGGGAGTCCCTCAGAAGTCTAAAGATCCTGCTCTTCCACCCCTGCACACGTACAGAAAGATTACATCTTACTTCAGAGATAGCTGCTCATCCACGCGGATTACTGTTCTAACCTCTTCATCTGTAGTGTGGACACACACATACACTCTTTCTCTTGTGATTTTGATAAGCCTCTAAGAATCTCAAGTCTGAAACAAGTTTTCTTCTTTGCCATTCCCCATCCACGCAAAGATTGCTCATACAGATCTGAGACGTCCTTCTGTGTGAAAATGGTCTTCACAGGCAGAACGAAGGAGAGGGAGGCAGCCGTCTAGCATTGCAGTATATGTTCACAATCAGTGTGCAGCTCAGTTGTGATGTTCACAATCAGTGTGCAGCTCCGAGAGTGCATTCCTGTGTCTGACATCGGGAACCTCAGCCTCCTCAGTGCCTTCGCTGGCACAGTAGAAGTTAGGGCTTTTGATTCGTGCTCAGCAAATGTTGTCGAGGTAGATTGACACAATCTGTGTGTGGGTTTTAGGTTTTGAAACTGGGTGTCTCCCCCCCCCCCCACTTCTACCTCAGTTTCTCCGCTTGGTTCTCTCACACAGAGCTCAGCAAACACTAGTGTGTAAAGATTCGTCTGTTCTCCAGAATCCGCTCTTGACTGACGTCAGGCCCTTCCATTCTATGGTTGTGTTTTCTTGGTTCCGTTGCCTCTTAAGACTGGAGCAAAGTAGGTCTCTTAAGACGTGAATTCAACAGGTGTCGGGTTTGTTTTTATAGCTGTGTTTGAAAACGTGGGAGCTGTTTGAGAAACTATTCCACAGAACACCCAGGTGGCTGCATTGGCCAGCACACACCAGGCCCCATTTTCTTGACAAGATGTAAGTGTGTATAGTATAGTGAGTTTTTCCTGGGAGGGAGAAGGCCCTGGGGAAATGTGAGCTGATGTGTGTGCTTGGGAAGTGCTGATTAATAACCAACTCTTTAAGCCACGAGGACCTCAGAAATGTCATGAACTGGGACCCTGGTGGCTTGAAAGAGTTCTCGTTCCTTCCCAAGTGCCTGTCTTCCTACAAGCGATATTTTCATTGCAAGATTTGGCAATCTTTTCAATATGGGCTTTTACAGAGAAACCTATGCACAGGAACTCCATTTTGGATTCTGTAGTGGACTTGGCAGCTGCGGAGCTGGGATTTGGTTAAGGAGTCATTGTGAAGGGTTGCTAGGCAAGACCTGCCTCGGGGCTGACACTGGATTCACAGAAGGGAAATCACACATGCACGTACTATGTATTGCACATGGACCTGCACACATGGATGTGTGGACACGTGCGTGTGCCACCCCCTTTCCAGGCACAGTCACATACCCGGAGGCAGGAAAGCACGTATGATTATCCCACATCACTAGGAAAAGCAGCTTGTCAGTTCTTTCTCCTTGAGACTTGGGATTCCTAGCAGGGAACGTTTGACTCACTGTCCCTGGGAAGAGTGAGTGGGAGGGAGCAGCCCTACAGAGAGGAAATGAGTTCACTCTCCACTTGGAATTGCAATGCAGATGAATTCCATATTTTCGTTAGGGATTTTTTTTTTTTCCAAGAGGAAAGAGAGGCTAAGTGACTGACCTAGTTTCTGGAGAGCAGACAGACAGACACACAGCTACAGCCTGTTGAGATGGTCAGATAGTGGCCTTTGGTTCTTAGTTTCGTTGTGTGCACGCATGCAAAGCACGTGCTTCATGTTTAAGGAAACAGCCCAGAACTTACTGGGGTGCTTCCCCGTCTCTGGCTTGACTCTCCTGCTAAGGTAGGTGACCAGACCGGCTGACAGGCTGCTTCAAAACTGCTGTGGTCAGCAGAGCTGCGGCTTTCTGCTGCGTCCGTGTGGCTGCCTCACTCGAGGTCTCAGGCAAATGCACCAAGCTTTTCCTGCTAGCAACTGCAGATGTATGTGGGACTGCATGTCCCTGATAAAAACAATCACCAGCTTTATATACTCTCCCCTGTTCCCGATGGTGTAAGCCCAGGAATGGGACGGCTGATGCAATCTGTTTAAAATAGACTGCCTGTGGGGTTTCAAGATAAAGGCCGAACTGTTGTGCTGTACAGGGAGATGGTGCATATGATAGGACCATTACTGTCGCTGTCCTCATGGGTGCCCATAGCTGCATAAGTAATGCAGGGACAACAGCAAGGGACCCAAAATAATGGAATCCACCCCCTCTGAGAGGCAGAGCTGGTGAGTTGGGCCTTTCGTCCTGTCTAGGCACTAGAGAGCAGTCAGCAACTGTCTGTAGCCCTCCTCAACATTCTTCCCAAGTAGATAAAAGCAAGCCTGCCCGCCTGCCCGCCTCTCCCACCTGGTCCTCTAGGTGTAGATCAACCTCCAACATTCTGAGTCTCTTTCATCTCGGCCTGGAATTGTAAGAAACAAAGGTGCGGATTCCCTCGCTCCTTCCCACACTACCAGCCACCTTGGTTATAATGTGATAGGGGCAATATGTTTGACCTGGTCTTTTTGCCCTTATCCCCACGGCCACCACTCACCACGACCCTGACCTTCCAAGTGTATGTACCTAAAGATGACCTGACTAATTGGACAAAAAAAAAAAAAAAAAAAAAAAAAAAAAAAGCCATTTTAATATTTCTGCCCAGGGCCTTGCTGTTTCTTGGAACTCCTCTCCCCACAGTGGCTGCCTTGGGTATCTCAGCTCTATGCCTGGACCCAGGGGACTTTGCTCTTGAGTCTGAGGATTGGATCTCTGGGAAGGGCTTCGTAGATCTCTTCTACTGAACTTCATCCTCAAAGAGGACACACACTGAAGGAGTTCTTAGGATGCATGCTTTCCCTCTGTAAGCAGCGCAGGGCTCCAGGGGGGCGCTTTAAGGCGCTGTAACTGGATGCTCATGGGTCTCATGGAAGTAGTGGGTGAGACCAGAAGGACTTGACCTTTGAGGGGGTGTGCCCTGCTGGGAGGTGAGGGAGAAGAGGCCTGCTCTGAAGTCCCCAGGACTGTGGGAAGGAGTCAGGGTATTAGATAAAGATTAAGTTTTCTTCAGAAGAGCAGTAATATAGAGGGAAAGTTCAAGGCTGTGAGCTAGATCTCAAAGGGCAGTTAGGGGATTAGACGGGGGAAATAGAGTGGACCCGGGTGGCCGTATGAGTAGAGCAAAGGGTGGGCCCAACTTTGCCAGAGAGCAGTAAGTAGGACCGGGTATGGTCAGGATGCACACAGAATAGCGTGGGCCAAAGGGATCTCGGAACATTCCAGGAGTCAGCTCATAAATGCCCTTTGCTGGTTGATAAGGCAGGATCAGGGCATCTGTAAGTAGTGGTGGGGTGTGGACGTGTCTGACCCAGTTCCTGAGAGCCATAGCATGTTTCCCATTCAGAAACGTGAGCCTCCCAGAGAAAGCAAGTGCCCCCTCCCCCCAGGAGTGAGGCTAATGGAGGCCTGTTAGAGATCGCTGCCTTCTGTCTTAATGCCGCATCAGAGTCACTGCTGCGGAGCAGAATCTATTTCAGAAGAGTCTGCAAGCAACTGGGCACAAGCTTAATGATAATAGTTGTTTAAACAATGTAAAGGTGGCGGAGTCATTTACTTTCTGCCTCTTCAGGATTCTAGGGTTACATGGTGGCCCCCTTCTTTTTCCAACACAGGAATATATTTTTAAAAGAAAGGTGTTTCAAAAACAAAAACAAAAAACCCAACAGTAGTCTGGTTTGTTCCACGTGCATGCTAGGGAGGCAGGAGGTGTGAGGAACTGTGGCCATGGGTTCTGCTTTCTAAGCTTTCTTTTCTTTGTTGAGGACAGGGATGCCTGGATCAAATCCAGAGCCCTATATACAGAGGCAAACACTGCATTACTGAGCCATGTTCCCAGCCAATGAAAGGTGTTTGTTTTTAGTTTTATTTATTTATTATGTATAAGTACACTGAAGTTTTCTTGACACACCAGAAGAGGGCATCAGATCTCATTACAGATGGTTGTGAGCTACCATGTGGTTGCTGGGATTTGAACTCAGAACCTGTGGAAGAGCAGTCGGTGCTCTTAACCACTGAGCCATCTCTCCAGCCCTTGATTTTGTCTTTAATGGGCTTTTAGCACAGTCATTTATGTGTTTATTTTCCATTTCTCCCTTCCCTGTGTCACTGAATCTCCCCCTCTTGGAGAGCTTGGGACCCATTTTAGTAACTTTCAGACCTCACTGCAAGAGTCTGTTAAGGGACTCCCGCTCCTTCCCAGAGCTTTGTCACTAGAGTAGCAAAAAGCCTCAGAAAGAGTGGACAGGCCACAGCAGAGCACACACAAGACGCGGCTTCTCAAATGAGACTTTGATAAAATGGGAGGTCATGGGGGCTCCAGAGAAAGTCAGTAGTAAAGGGAAACTTGAGGCATTGGTCATCAGGCCCTGGCCCTAGTGGGTGTGTTTTGGTTCGTTAATCAAGGAAAACTTGTAAAATGCTACCACCACACACACACACACACACACACACACACACACACACACACACACCAGGCATTCTTCCTTGGGGTTCCCACTGTTCCCACCCAGAGACCCTGCTGAATGTTCATGTTCAAGGCAGGTCCTGGGGACAGGCACACGGGCTGAGGTGAAGCGGGGAAGGATGGCTCAGAGGCAGATTGCAGGCTCAGAGTGATATATCAAGCAGTTAATTAAAGAACAGGCCTCCGGCTTCCAAGTGGGAGGCAGAGCCTTCTGTCCCTTTGTTCTTCCTGCCAATATTGGTGCTGTTTTCCTTCATGGAGACCTCGGGCTCTGCCCAGACTCTTTGATAACTCTGTTCGCTGCTGCTAGAGGTCAGCATTGTTCCTTCCCAAGGCTACAGGAACATCCCAGACAGCGGGAGTTTTCTTGTTGCCAAGGGCTAAGGATGTAGAATGCAAGGGTGGAGTCTGCCTAGAAGACCTGCCGTGCATTTTGGATGTCAAACCTTGAGAACCCATTTAACAAGGCCTCCTCCAACCCATAGGGGAGGAACTTGTTTGGGGTATAGCTTAGCTACTTTTCAAATGTTGTGATTAGATACCATGGCCAAGGTAACTTATAAAAGAAATCACTTAAATGGGGGCTTGCTTACAGTTGCAGAGGGTGAGCCCACGGCCAACATGGCAGGAGCACTGCAGCAGGCAGACGTGGCGCTGGAGCAGCAGCCGAGAGCTTACGCATTGGGAAAGCCATGAAGGCGGGATTGGGGGCATGAGCCAGTATGCTAACTAGGAATGGTTTTGAAACCTCAGAGTGACAGGCAAGTGAATGCTTAAAGAGATGCCACAGATAAAAACTTTCCCAGGGACCTCCCAGCTCAGAGATGCTGGATACCACACGCTTCTGAACAGCTCCTGCTGTTGAACAGGAGGCCCTCTCAGTGACTGATATTTTGTAACCGAGAGGAAGAACTTACTCAGAAACTGTTTGGAAAGACACATCATGTTTCTTCTGTCTGTTTTGCCGTGTTGGCAGATACAATTCTGAGTCCTCAGGATCACCAGTTAGGTCCTTTATAAGGAAACAAACAAGACAGTGACCCAGTTCAGTCCCTCTTCATTTATAATACATGGACCAAACAGTACCAGGGATGTCTGGAACCTTTCCATGCCATGGCTTAGTTAACGTATAAACACGCCACTTAGCACGCAGACCATAGTCATTGATGTGGACCATGCTTGCCCGTTTGCTTAACATTTACTAGTATAAAATAAATGCAAAAGGGGGGTGGTGTCTGTTCTCCCTTAAAGAAGAAAAGAGCGGGGCTGGAGAGAAGGCTCGGCGGTTTAAGAGCACTGACTGCTCTTCCACAGGTCCTGAGTTAAATTCCCAGCAACCACATGGTGGCTCACAACCATCTGTAATGGGATCAGATATCTTCTTCTGGTGTGTCTGAAAACACCTACAGTGTATTCATATAAATAAAAAAAATACTTAAAGAAAAGAGCTTCTGTGTGTGGGGGGGGTATCTATATGTTTTGAAGACCACTGTCCTGATCAGCTTTGAGCCACTCAATTTTTCTGGAGGGTCATACAGGCTGCATGACATACTAAGAGATCACTCACTGCTGAGCTGTGTGGTCCCTGTGAGATCAGAGAAAGGAGAGGTTTGTGTGGGCCGACACAGGATGAAAAGTAGTTATGAACTTTGAAGAGAGACAGACGAAAACTTACAAAAATAACAACAGTGAAGTGTTTGGCAGGTTCTTACAGAAGCTTGGTGCCTGGGGTGGGGTGGGTGGGGTGGGTGGGAACACCATGCATGGATGTAACAGCTGTGTGGTTTTATGACTTACTCCAGCCTGCATCCCAGGTGCTGATGCAGACGCCTGGCCAGAGCCCACCTCAGGCTGAAGTACCTTATTGTCTGACCCAGGTGGGGAGCATATGGCAGGTCTTTTCCAGAGGGGCTGAGGGTGGTAGTCAGTGGGCCAGATAACAACTGTATTAACAAGTACCGCCTTCCCCGAGCACATCCCTCATGGTACCAAAGCCTTTAACTTGTGTTTCCTACAATGCCTCAGTGAAGGGATGGGTTCACTGCTTCAGGTCTCTCTCTCTCTCTCTCTCTCTCTCTCTCTCTCTCTCTCTCTCTCTCTCTTTGTTGTTTCTACAAAAATGTGCCTTAGGACTGGTGGTGTAGCTCAGTGGCCACACACTTACCTGGAATACTTTAAGGCCCTGGACTTAGAGAGAGAGAGAGAGAGAGAGAGAGAGAGAGAGAGAGAGAGAGAGAGAGAGAGAGAGAGAGAGAGAGAATAAGATAAACAAATCAAATGGACAAACAAACAAAGGTCCTAGTCATTTCCATAGCTCTGAGGCTGTGCTAGGTGGCACTCCTGCCTGTGACTGCTCCTTGCTTTTGAGATAGCATCTTGCTGTTGTATCCTTGCTTGGTGGAAGGTGAAGAGAATTCCTTTTCACCTCTGTATCCCTTTTATCTTTTTCTTTTTTCTTCGTTATTCACTTTACATCCTAATCACAGCCCCCCTCCCCCATCCCCTTCTTCTTTGAGAAGGGGGAGGCCCTCTCCTGGGTATCACCCCACCCTGGCACATCAAGTCATGCAAGACTATGTGAATCCTCTCCCACCAAGGCCAGACAAGTCAGCCCAGGGGAATGGGAGCCACAGGCAGGCAACAGATTCAGGGACAGCCCCTGCTCCAATCGTTGGACGACCCTCATGAAGACCAGGCTGCACATCTGCTACATAGGCGTGGAGGCCTAGTTCCAGCCCCTGCTTGCTCTTTAGGTGGTGGTTCAGTCTCTGGGAGCCCCAAGGGTCTAGGTTAGTTGACTCTGTTAATCTTCCTGTGGTGTCCCTGTCCCCTTCAGGTCTCCCTGGAGCTGTTTTACAAGAGGACCAGTCTACACCTGAAGGCAGAGCCCTGTATGATCACCCCTGACCCCCAGGCCCCTGCCATTTTTCTCTCTATTGTGGAACATTGTGTAGGGGCCATGTTAATTTTCTCTATATTGTTGCAGCATTAGTGTATGTACTGTAGAGGCTGGTACCAGCCCTGCTTCTTGCTCCTGTTGCCTTGGGGATTGTTGTGCCATGAATTAGGAGGGGATGCTATCATTCAAACCATGGCAAGGGCCTAACCATCACACACTCAACTTAGAGGCAGGGCTACAAACCTGAAGCCAGTTGGGGGTGGGTAGCTCCTGCTCTGAAGGGTTATGCTTGCTGGGGTGTGCCTGGGACGACCATATGTCTCAGGTATAGAGGATTGGTGGCTTCTCCACAGGCCATCTTCTTCCCAGATGTGTCCCCTCAGGCATGGGTGACAAGGCAGGTGTGGCTGCTGAGAGGTAAGTTTGGTGGTACTCCTCATGTTGAGTTTTTGGAGGTAAGTTCTCATTGGCTAGGTGTTTGCAGATAAGGTTAGGTTGGTTAGCCAGCAAGCCTCAGGGATCTACCCTCTGGCCTCCTCAGTGGTGGGATTACAGCCTGTCTCTGCCTCTTCAGACATGAGATTGCAGGCTCACTCCAGTGTTGGGGGATCAAGTCTGCTTACACAGTGAGTCCTTTATAGACTGCTTATGTGTCTCGTCCATCAGCCCACATCTTGGTGTGCAAGTGAATGGCCTCAGGAACTTGAAAAAGTGGACCCTGAGTCAGGAGTTTGGGGTGGGTTTGGTATACTGCAAGACTAGGCCCTTATGGAGGAGTTTTAGAGCAGCTCTGAAGTGTGTGAGGGATTAGTGCCCTCTACTGTGAGGAGAGCAATGGCCTCTCTGCTGGTGAAATCCCCTTAATATGCAGAACTCAAGAGTGCAGGGTGAGAACTTGTTAAGCATCCACTGTCTTCACAGCCCTTCCACATTACAGAACCACAGCCATAAAGTCTGGAAGTTTTTGTCTGTACCGTTAAGCCTTCAACTTGGGTGGGATCAAGGGACAGTTAACTGATTGGCTGTCCCTTTTTCCGCTGTGGTGTGGGGGTGAGGATATGTGCTACAAATGTTGGCGCTCTATTCCTCGTGCCTGGCCTTGGCATCCCTTAGGCATGGGGTCTGTGGTGGGAGGGAAGGGTGGGTGCTGAGGGAATGCTTTGAGCAGAAATCATCTTGTTTCTGTTCTCGTCCCCTGCTTTCGTCCAAAAGCCCTTGGAGTTGTGGGCCAGGAAACAATATGATCTTTCTAATCGGGCAAGTAGGAGGAGAAGGACCCTGTGAGCCCGGAGGGGCTGGCAGATGATGCCTAAAAATAGATCATTTTCCTGATGAATAACTATTTTGGGCGGGGCTTTAAAAATACCTCCCCATTTCAAACCCTCTTGGACCAACATGGCCTTGAAAATTAAGGAAGGAGGCCAAGCCAGGTGCGTGAAATGGTGTTCAGTTTGAGATTACCATGTGACCTTCCAAGGGAGGGTGACCTCAAGTCTGGCCAAGGTATATGTATAGGAGATGATCGGGACAAGGGCAGTGTGGCCCAGTGAATGTAAAGTACGGATCCTGATTCAGCTGTTCTGGGGTAGGGTCTGGTCCAAGGCGATGACTGTGGGAGCACATCTGTGAGGTGGTAGGAGCACATCTGTGAGCTGGTGGGAGCACATCTGTGAGTTGGTGGGAGCATATCTCTGGGTTAGTGGGAGCACATCAGTGAGTTGGTGGGAGCATATCAGTGAGTTGGTGGGAGCATATCAGTGAGTTGGTGGGAGCACGTCAGTGAGTCTGTGGGAGCACATCTGTGAGCTGGTGGGAGCACATGTGAGCTGGTGGGAGCACATGTGAGATGGTGGGAGCACATCTGTGAGTTGGTGGGAGCACATCTGTGAGCTGGTGGGAGCACATCTGTGAGCTGGTGGGAGCACATCTGTGAGTTGGTGGGAGCACATCTGTGAGTTGGTGGGAGCACATGTGAGATGGTGGGAGCACATCTGTGAGCTGGTGGGAGCACATCTGTGAGTTGGTGGGAGCACATCTGTGAGTTGGTGGGAGCACATCTGTGAGTTGGTGGGAGCACATCTGTGAGCTGGTGGGAGCACATCTGTGAGTTGGTGGGAGCATATCTGTGAGTTGGTGGGAGCACATGTGAGATGGTGGGAGCACATCTGTGAGTTGGTGCTCTCTGTTTCTATGAAACATTATGAGGATGTTTCCCCTGTGTGGCAGTAATGACACTTTCATAACGTCAAATGTTGAATATCATATCATATTATATCATTGGCAAAAATGCTTACAGTTGAACAGAATCTGAACATTATAAATATAATGACCAACTAAAGAAAACAGCCCTGGAATAACTGAAGTTCTTGTAACATTATGGAGCAGACATCACCAAAATTCTGCGGACAAAGGATTAGCCCAGACTAGACATTAAAACAATGAGATTAAAATTTCCTTTGATCGTTTATTAAAGCTTTCTTGGGGATGTAGATACTTTGCTACTCAGGGGACTGAAAAGGCATTCTCCTGGAGGACAGAGGAGTTCATCCTGCATCCTGAGAAGGTTGACAGAGAAGCTCAATTTTGTGCTGTTTAAGTATTTGCAAGTTATCCAGGGACAAGGGTTGAAGGGATAAACCAGTTCTGAAAGCAGCTTCTCCGGCCATGGTGTTTTTATTTTTCCAGTGAGGGACCCCGTATGAATGGCAATGGTAAAAGCCGCTTACAGGGTCCTGGCAAAGTGCCATGGCACCCCACCCCCACTAAGTTCTCCCCCATCTCTACCCTACCCCCCCCACATGCAGTTTTTTATTCCTTCCATCCTCCGTGGCTCTAGTCTCCAGGCTGTTTTCAAAGCCTGAAAAGGTTTCTGACAAACTTGAGTTTGGATGGACGCCATGACTAGGTGATCTCCTAGGGTGATCTCCCAGCCAGCTACATTTCCAAGATCTGTGACATCCGGGAAGGACTCTTGCACCTCTGGAGAAAAATGCTTAAGTCCCTCTGGTGGTGTGAGTAGTCAGCCTGATTCTACAACTCTGACACCAGAAGGTTCCAGCCTGGGATTCTAATTATAGCGGAGATATTTATCACGCCGCGTCAGAACCGGATGCTGTCATATGCACATGTAGTGTTAGGAGTCTGGAGGAACTTACAGTCAACCTGCCCCTGAAGTGTGGGCTCCTCCAGTAATGTAGTCTTGTGATCAATACAATAACAACAGTAGGTCTAGTTGGTGCTCAAAGGATCCAGAGGCCACCAAAGCCGCTAGCTTGGCACAGGAGCAAGGTTACAGACTCCTCAACCTGAAAGGGAGGTCTGGGGCCTGGGAGATGTCAGCAGAGTAGGGAGGCCATGGGTTCAAAACCGGTGAGCAGAGCTGAGGAGGTGAAACCTGGAGTTGCTATGATGGGCCTGCCATTCAGTCTGGTGCCTGTCCTCAGCCTTGGCTGCGCTAGTGTTGTGCGGTGGGGACAGGATCATTCTTGCGTTTCTTTCCCCTTCATTAGACCACCAGGGGCAGCGCCCTGCTCCCTCCGGGAGGCACTGTGAAGAAGGGACAAGAAGGAAGGAGTGGGATAGGAAGAGAGGTTCAAAGGGGGTTTCTCAGCATCAACCATGTCTTTTTCTCTGACAGTTAGTGGTGTGGGCTGTGAGTCTGTGGAAGGGCGGGGCTCACTGCTCACGCTGAGCATGGAGTCAGTGTAGGACTGTCTCCATGGCAGGCCACCATTCCCTACCATGTCTCCTGTGTCCTTGGAAATCGGATGAAGCCTTACTTCCTCTTGTGAGATCCAAACAATAGGAACAGAGTGGTAACTCTCCTGGGACAGGGCAAGGTGGGCTGTTCTCTTCCCCGGGGGTTCTGATAGTCTAACAGACTTGATCAGCTTGCAGTGAGATGCCACAGGAGATTGTGCAGCTGTCTGCTGTGATTTTGACAGTGTTTGTCCTTGGGCCTTACCCCCACCCTTCTCCCTCTTGCCCTGGTGTGGCAGGAATAGAGAGAGTTCCCAGATGCGCCTTGTGGATGGTGGAGATACTTCATGGCACCGTTTACGGCTCCCACAGCCTGGGTAAAGGAGCCCCTGAGCCTCACATGACCCCCTGGAAGTTAACGCTCAGACCGTTGCTTGCTCTAGACATCTGAGTCCATTTTAGTGACATGAAATATGAGGAAGAAGAGGCCCCATCTCGGGTTCTGCCTTTCCATTCCTAGTTTTCCTTGAATGGAAAGGATGCTCAAAAAAGGGAAACGCCAGCAGTCACTGAGAGGTAGGGTGAGTCAGTGCCGTGGAGGGGTGAGGCTCCAGAGTCATGGAGTAATCATAGAGTCATGGCCTTTAGAGATGTTAGGCCGTCAACGACGCCCTTTCTGATGGATGGCCTCATCATCTGTGGAGGAACTAACTCCCTGAGCAGTCTGACCAGGGACCTCCAGCCCATCTCTGGGTTTCTAGTCTGGCCCTCCCTCCTCCATATGTAGCTATTCTCAGGGAAGCTCCTGGCTTCCATTTGTAGCCAGGGAGTTCCTGCTGAACCCAGGCCGGAGGAAACTAGTCCCTAGAACCTTTGACCTGACAGCCCTTGGTGACTGTGGTGGATCCCAGAGTGCTTTGAGTACAGTATCTGTCACCACACACGCATTTTAGGCCAGGGGCCCGTGTGCATGAGCTTCCTCTACCGCCGTTCTTTATCCTGTGATTGAGTTAGTGACAGTCCCCAGCCTGTCATTCTCAGAATTATCCCTGCTCTCCTGAATGACCCTGATCTCCTGATTTCCCAGAAGGCCATGGAGGCTCTGAGAAAGAGCATTTCTTGACCATTTCCACTGGCCAGGGGACAGCTAGATGAGGTTTTATTACTTAGCCAGCGTAAGAGGAGAGAACATCGGCAGTTCTTGCTTTCACTCTGCTGAGGAAGGGGTGCTGCCCTTCATTCCAGAGGCTCCTGTTTAAACTTCCCATTGTCCTGGTCACAGAAGGCCTCCCCTCTTCTGTGTACAGATGTCAGGGGCTCCAAGTTGGCTCACCCTTTCCCTCATACCTTATGCCCCGCCTCCGAGCCCCAGAGTAAACTTCTTGTCGCTTCTGATTTTCTCTTATGTGCACCTGTCACAGGTGTTCTCAGAAAGTGCACCGGACAGTACTTGGTACCTATGGTTTGAGTTACTCTTGTAAGGATTAGAACAAAGCTTTAGAACGAAGGATAGTGTTCACTCCCAAGAGATCCTCCTCTAGAGCTGTGCCTCTGGTATAGGAAAGTATCAGGAATAGGAAAGATGTCTCCTAGATTCATTATTTTGACCTAGACCTATGTGCTTGCTCCGGTAGAGAGGTGGGCCTTAATGTGCTGAGGAGGCAGTGGGGGACTTCAGTCAGCTATGAGGGGACACAAGATGCAACCCCCTGTGATCAACTGACACGCCACCCAATCTGCACCAGGATGGATGGCTGGTAACTCGGCATGAAGTGAGGTGCCCACCTGTCTGTATGTACCAGGCATCAGTGTTTCTTGTCACCGGCCATGGGACATTTCTGATCATTGGCCTGCCTTGAGTTTTGTCCCTGTCACTGTTTGGGAAGCAGATGAGAAGGACTTGGCGGTAACACATTGACCTGGTTTCATTAGTAACATGGAAAGAGACGCATTAAAGACAGCACTAGCTCTAGAATAGCCCGTTTAACTAAAGCTCTGGTTTTTACCATTGTGTTTCGCTTTTTGATGATTGTGTATCCATTAAGAGCTGCCTTTATCCATTATTAACTAAAACCCAGACGCCGTGCTTTAAGCAATTTAAGGTTGAATCATTTTCAGTTAACCTGAAGTATCTGGACCAAGACCTCAGCTCTGTGGTGTCACCAAGGTCTCAGGTCTTGGTGGCCCTAAAATACCTACCATAGCTTGCACAAGGTTTTTCTTTTCTGAGTCCTTCTGTTGTCTGAGATGGGCACTCGGGCCATTATGGTCCCTGGAGAAAAAAAGACCAGTGTCAGCACTGACTCATATTCTATTTATTTATTTATTTATTTATTTATTTATTTATTTATTTAAGATTTATTTATTACACAGATCCCATTACAGATGGTTATGAGCCACCTTGTGGTTGCTGAGATTTGAACTCAGGACCTCTGGAAGAGCAGTCAGTGCTCTAACCACTGAGCCATTCCTCCAGCTCACTGACTCACATTCTAACTGAAATTTTCGAGGGGCCTCTTCTCAGCTCTTCCATTGAAATCCCATGGACTGCTCACCTGCAGAGGCACTCCAGAGAGCTCATCAGGGCCCATTGCCACTTCCTCCTAAAGCCTAAGCGAAGACAAAGAAAGTGTCAGATTCAAAGGGCACTGGAAATCCTCAGCATTTGCAGTCTTCTGGCAACATCTGGAGGCTGAGGTCAAATGCTGTCTTAATTTAAAACTTTGGTATTTTGTTCATTGTTAAATTTTTAAATTCTATTTTTAGGAATAATACATTTTGAGATATTTTTCGTGATTTTTTTGTACCCCCCTGACGTTTGTACCTCCACTAAGCTAATTCACTTACCAGTTCTTGTGGCAAAGAAGGGGAGACTGATCAGACGGGAGTCCTCAAGTCTGTGCCAACAAGTGTCACCTTGAGTCACCCCTCCTTAATCATGGCTGGTTGTAGAACTGGTGACTGAGGTTGAGAGACACCATGGCAGGCTGGCAACTTTAGGACATTATTCTTAAGAGCCACTCAGACTCGATCATAGCCCTCCAAGGAGAGACTCATTTTTACATGGGCCCCATCAAAAGCGATACATCCAAGGTTCCAAGTGAATGTCTGAAGGCTCAGCTAATACCAAAACCTACACAGAACACTGTTTTCTTCTGTGTACAGACATATGATTATTTGTTTTACAAATCAGGTACAGGGAAAAGCTAATAATAATGAATAGTCAAATAGAACAGAGGGACATCATCATGAAAATCATGGGAGTGTGCGCTGTCTCTTTTTCTCTCAATGTTACATTGTATCCATATTAGAAAGGTACCACATAGAGTGGTATATGCCAAAGGAAGGAACACCCACTGCCTGCAGGCAGACAAAGTAGAGCTGCACCATTCCATCTTACCACTCAGAGTGACACACGGTTTAAAACTTAGGTCTCATTTCTGGAACTTTGCATTTAAGATTCTCAGACCATGGTTGACCACAGTTAACTGGAAGCAAAAATCCAGGCTAAGGAAACAAGTGTGTTTGCCCATAGCATTCTAGGCAGATGCAGCGCTGTCAGCGACCAAGGATGAGTTTGCGTGGTCTAAGTCTTGTGGTTGGTTTGAGGTTCAAGTTATAAAAGTAGCAAAAAAGTCTGACCCAGGAGCTTCAGGGTCAGTAGCCATGTTTTGAATATGAAACTTGTGCGGGGGAGACCCTGACTCAGAACATCTGCTTAGTTGCTGACAAACTGAGAGCAGATAATCTTATCCCATTAGAGAGCTGTGTCAGGACATGAATAAACATGAAAGTGGAGTATGGCAGGGACCCTGTCTGCCTCCCGGTGCCACACCCACATGGATTCCTTGAAATGGGCAAATCATGGGGATCCTTGGCTTTCTGTGACCCTCCTTAGAAGTTATGCCCATTTATTGAACACATTGAAGAACCAAAATAACTACCTCCCCCCCCCCAAAAAGAAAAACACCAAAAAAGAGCTACCTATGAGATTATTAGAGACTAGGTGTGGATTTTTTTATAACCTTTGCTTCAGAGAAGCGTACATTTTATAATTCCAAAAAGTTTCTAAATTATTGCTAAAATTGTTTCTAATTCCGGCAACCTTGCACTAAGTGGTGTTTAGTTTTCCGTTGGATTGTCCTTGGGTGGTATATTAAAACTAGCGTGTGTGCTGGCTGTTGTGATTCAGGCTGCTCTGGGGAAAGTAACTCTCACTTGAATCAGTTATTCTTGTTTTCTTTTCTGCACAGAGTAAATTTCGTGGGGTTTGTTTCTTTGCTTCTTTTTATTTTTGATGCTTTTTTTTTTTTTTTTTTTTTGAGACTGGAGATCACACTATGTGGTCCCAGTTGGCCCGAAACTCACTGGAACTTGCCTGTCTCTGCCTCTAGAGTGCTGAGATTAAAGATGTGCCCCCACCTTGTCTGGTCTAAGTTTTGTAATGTCTTAAATCAAATTGTTCAGTGAGCTAGTACTGGAATGGATGACTAGAGGTTTTGGAAGAGCCGCTACATTCACAAGGTTGGGTTTTACAAAGATATCCAGAGGTCAACGTTTTGTGGCTATGATTCCGGCGATGCTTTTATAAACCCTTCCGTTTTGCAGATTCATGATTCATGCTGTCAGATGATCTCGCTTCCTGGGACTACAGCGTTGCAAAAGTTCAGCGATTTGTTTCCCAAGTTCTTTCACATTAGGGCCTTCTCTTTCCAAGAGCTTTTCCTGCCAGACTCACCACACAGCCTAGCTTCGACCTCCATTGTCTTCAAGATGGGAGAGCGCTCTGGAGGCAGCCTGTAGCTTTCTGCTTGGGGAAACACTGCTGCAGTTTGTCACGTTTATTCCAGCCTGTCATAGGAGCTGTGCCTTAAGGATGAGGTCACCAGGAAAACCTCTTCCACTTTTACGAAGACACCTGCTCCAGAATTCCAGTTGTTGATACTGGCAAACATTCATTTTAAGGAACAGAGGCGCTTGCCTCGAAGCAGGCTCTGCCAGTCAATGGGAGGTTGGTTGCTTCCAGTCAGAGAATGAGTTTTTGAGGAGTATGTCGTCACTGGTTAGCACTGAACTGGCTGAAATGGAAGTATCTTGATTCTTAGTATTTATCAGCATCTTTCAAAGGGATGCTGTATCTGTGGCCTTGGGAGAGAATGGCTGGTACTGTATCTCCCCATTTTTGACACATGATAACAGTAGGTACCTGGAAGCTGTAAGGGGCTTAGCATTTAGGGCAGTCTGAGAGTAAAGCTGGAAGTCTGGGAATGGGGCTGGGCTGGGACCAATAGACTCCACCTTAGAAGGGGCAGCCGACAGCAGGTATAGTTTCAGAGCTAATTGCTCATAGCAAACACATCGGCTTAAACGTCTCAGTGCTGTTCTCTGTGTCTAAGGGCACAGTTATCTGGAGGAGCTGCCCACTTTCTGACTGATCATGTGGCTCAGAGATGGAAACTTCTGGTAGCTTCAGGTTCAAGAAAGAAGAGAGGCTTGTCAGAGCTGAGAAGGCAGAGACCAATGGTCTTGGATGCCGTGTGGCACCATTGCAGAGCCTGTCCCTTGGGCTGTGTTCTCTGGGCAGTACTGTGAGCTACTGAGTAACTGATCCAAGAAGGGGATGGGGTGGGGACCAGAGGGGGTGTGCTCTACCTTATGATAGGCCAGAGGCTCATAATACTAAAATTTGAAAAACTGACAATCTTTTTTTTTTTTCATGGTTTTGGTATGAATGAAGTAATAGCTAAAAGCCATCACTCCTGGTTGGTTCCCAGGAGAAGAGCAATGAAGCTGGCCTAGCATGCTCATTTCCAGGCAGGGGACATGGTCTTTGAAAAATGTTTAAATACAAAAGAACCATGTCCAAGCCAAACTGAGGGTGCTCCCCATTTTCTAACCGTTTTGAATTAAATAGGATCTCAAGCAGGAAGGGTAGACCAGGCTATCCCTTCATGTTGTCATTTTCCTCCTCTCTCCCTAGGCTCTCTGGGACTTGTCATTTGAACTTCTGAGATGGAGCGGGGGGTGGGGGGGGAGACAGTGCATGAGGAGCTGTCTCCAAAGCCCTACGGAAGTGAGTTAGAACCAGAGTAACTGGGTCCATTTTGTTGTTATTATTTGTTTTGCTCTCCAAGGTGGCTGGGCCCCTGGTGATCGTCCCAGCCAGGGTGGGAGAGAAGCCACTGGTCACTCACACTGAATGGTGTAAACTCCATGGCAACATGTCTAAGGAGCACACTGTGCAGAAGGCTGTCTGTCCGTAGTTCCCAAATGGATTCTGACAATGTGAGCTTACCACGCAGCCTTCTGGAGTTTCTCAGAACAGCTAAACAGAGCCTTCGAGTCAATAACATGTATGTTGCCTTGTTTTTCAGATGTCTGACTTCTTCACCTGTTGTATTAGTTACAGTTACATTGATCTATTTCTTTACACCAAATACTCTACTTTCTTAAAGTTGTGCTGGGGGGATTTTCAGCTTGTGAAAATGACCCCAGAAAGTCTGTGTCATAGTGACATCCTTGATTAGTGTTGGGGTCCCATAGAGGAAAGAATACAGGGTTGTCTTATTTTCCTACTTTGGTTTTTAGAACACATTCAATATTACCTGGGAGTGAATTAGGGCAAAAAGTTGCTCGCCTCCAGCGGGACTTTGTTCAAGCACAACTTGGGCTCGAGATAAGAGCTGAATAGGTACATTGTTCCATGTAATATATAGTCTTACCCTGAGCTCTGCCATTCTGAGTTACTGTTACTAATTTTACCTTGATATGGAAAGAGAGACATGGTCCATGTGAATATCTTAACAGACAACTACATGTTCTGTGATATACATGTGTATCATATGAGTTTATATATTTAAAAAAACAACAAGAGAGTATTTTTTTAACTATTGAGGAGCGGTGGTTCTCAACCTTCCTAATACTGAGACCCTTTAATACAGTTCCTTATAAGGTGACCCCCAACCATAAAACTATTCATTTGCTTCTTTGTAACTCTATTTTTTCTATTGCTAAGAATCATAACCTAAATATCTGATATGTGACCCCCCCCAAAAGGATTGAGACCCATAGGTTGAGAACCACTGAGTTAGAGGCTTTATCTTTCTTTTTAAAAGATTTATTTATTTGTTTGTTTGTTTGTTTGTTTGTTTAATGAATGTGAGTAGCTGTCTTCAGACAAACCACAAGAAGGCATCGGATCCCATTACAGATGGTTGTGAGCCACCATGTGGTTGCTGGGATTTGAACTCAGTACCTCTGGAAGATCAGTGAGTGCTCTTAACTGCTGAGCCATCTCTCCAGCCCTAGAGGCTTTATCTTAAGGTTTGAATATATTTTAGAAATATATTTGGTTCATTTGGGGGATAATTTCCTTTGGTATTGCATTTAGGTAGAAATTCAAGATGGATTTTTTGTTGTTGGACAGTTCTAGACTCTGGCTGAAGTTGTTGGGTAAAGTCTCAGAATGTTTTCCAAGCTTGATGTTTGGATGCAAATGTTCACAGTTCCTATATTCTGATGATCGGTCTGCACCCAGCCTACAGGTGAAACAGAGCTGAGGAGGGCACACTATCTGGTGTCCTGTGGAGGCCTGGGGCTGGTGAGGGACAATGAGGTGGGACTTTTCAGTTCCCAATTAGGCAAGGGGTGGGGGTGGGAAGTAGTGGCAGAGGAAGATTGAGCTGCCTAAGAAGACTTTCAGCTTTTTTCTAAGTCCAGGATGGACTCTGGGTATCTGCCATTTCTACTGATTCAGCTGTGTTGACAAGAAGACACTGGGGGACAGCTGTTTGCCAGTCTCAATTCCCCTCCTCCTTTGATATTTGGTTACTTTGTTTTCTCTCTTGGCTGAATCAAGTACATGCTATTGTAGTAGCAGTCTCTAGCTTTACAGTATACCGTGACTCTTCAGATGCTCACCACCTTCTGATGTCCTAGCTGCTCTCCAGATTCAGACTGGTTATTTTATCTAGTAACTGAAAGGACTTTTTATAGAGTATAAAATTGGACCTTTTCTGTTTTGTATCATTTTTCTTTGGTCTGTGTCTATTTTTTCCATTTTATTATTTTTCTCTTATTCCTGTTTCCCCTTCAAAGAATTAAAACAGCTTGATTTCTTTTTTTTTCCTTTTTCTCTATTGGATATTTTTAAATTTACATTTCAAATGTTATCCCTGTTCCTGGTTTCCCCTTTAGAAACCCTCTATCCATTCCCTCTCCCCCTGCTTCTATGAGGGTGCTCCCCCACCCACCCATCTACCAGCTCCCTCCTACCCCCCCACCCTGGCATTCTCCTACACTGGGACATTGAGCCTTCATAGAACCAAGGGCCTCTCCTCCCATTGATGTCTAACGAGGCTATCCTCTGCTACATATGTGGCTGGAGCCATGGGTCCCTCCATGTGTACTCTTTGGTTAGTGGTTTAGTCCCTAAACCTGGGGCGTCTAGTTGGTTGGTATTGTTGTTCTTCCTATAGGATTGCAAACTTCTCAGATCCTTCAATCCTTTCTCTAACTCCTCCATTGGGTACCCTGTTCTCAGTCCAATACTTGGCTGTAAGCATCCACCTCTGTATTTGTCAGGCTCTGGCAGAGCCTCTCAGAGGACAATTATATCAGGCTCCTGTCAGCATGCATTGATAAGTGGATATTAACCCAAAAGCTTGAATAACCAAGATACAATTTACAGACCACATGAAGCTCAAGAAGAAAGAAAACCAAAGTGTGGATGATTCAGTCCTTCTTAGAAGGAAGAACAAAATACAGGAGGAAATACAAAGACAAAGTGTAGAGCAGAGACTGAAGGAAGAGCCATCTAGAAACTGCCCCTACCTGGAGATCCATCCCATATATAGTCACCAAACCAAGACAATATTGCTGATGCCAAGAACAACTTGATTTCTATCACACTTAGTATAGCAAGTGTTTGTGTCTAAAGCCTGAGCCCTGGTGCAGACTCTAGAGTTAGGAACTGGGTGAGCTCTTTGCTCTGTGGTTGACTGCATAAAAGGCTCTTCCAGGAGCACAGATCCAAGGCTCTCTTTTTGTGATGGTTTCTATATACTCTGCCCAGGAAGTGGCACAATTAGAAAGATAGGCTTGTTGGAGTAGGTGTGTCACTATAAGCATAGGCTTTGAGACCTTTGTCCTAGCTGCCTGGAAGCCAGTCTTCCACTAGCTGACTTCAGATGAAGATGTAGAACTCTCAGCTCTTCCTGCACCATGCCTGTCTGGATGCTGCCATGTTCCCACCTTGATGATACTGGACCGAACCTCTAAACCTGTAAGCCAGCCCCAATTAAATGTTGTCCTTTATAAGAGTTGTCTTGGTCATGGCATTTGTTCACAGCAGTAAAACCCTAACCAAGACACTTCTTTTTTAATCCATTGCTTTGCTACCATGTACTGTGTGCCAGGCTGTCTACAAAGCATTTGCCTGTGCCTTCTGTTTGTCTTCAGATCACCCTATGAGGATGGCTGTACCATCCCCATTCTACAGCCAGGGAGATACAGGCATGGGACAGTCAGTTACTTGCCTCATGTTGCTGCATTAGTGGGAAACAGAGCTGAGTCTTGACTCTTGGCTTACCCCAGAGTCTGTGTCTTTCTTAATCTCAAGTGGAACCTCTTCTGTAGCCGATCTGTTTTCCGGTGCGATGTCTGTAAAGACTTTTACTTTTTTTTTTTTTTTCCTTTTTACACATCTGGGAGGCACTAGTGGCAACCAGCAGAGGCTGGAGGTTCCACTGCTAACCACTGTCCATGTTCAGGCCAAGTTCCATGCGCGGTAGGAGAAGCAGAACTGGGAAGAGTGTTTCATAGGATGCAGAAGAGCATTCATGTTTAATAGTCAAGGGGTACACCATCCCCATGGTGTTCTGAAATTTTAATTACCTCAAGAAATACCCCATATTTGCATAGTCATAAACATTTTTTTAATTACTTATCAGGGGAAAGGCATGCAAGTATAAAATTAGAAAAAAAAAAAAAAAAAACCTTTGATGTAACCCTTAGTTTTTGAACCGTCCTGTCCCAACCGTCCCGCTGTGACAGAGGTATTGGGAAGGGCATGTCATTTGGGTCATTATGCCAGCTGGGGTCTCTTTAGTTTCCACGAAGAGGCTGCATACGCATAAGCCCTGGTTAGGTGTCAGCAGGAAGTTTTAGAATTGTGAAATTTGATGTCTTGGCTTTGTTTGGGTCCCATGGGTGAATGTCACTGTTGTGGTCCTACAGACCATGTGCTTCCCCCAACCCCCAGGAGTAGTCAGCATAATAAGGAGCAGGACCTGGCCCCTGGGGAGCTGGGCTTATGGTTTTCTGCAGAGGAGGCTGGATGTAGGTTGTGTGCATACTTCTTGTAGCTTTAATCACAACCCTCTGTTTGTGAGCTCCAGTCACGTGCTCTGCCTCTCTGCTCATCGGACAAAATAACCCAGCTTTCCCAGTTGGAGAAGTTGAAGGTCTTCCTGTTTGTCTGAACTCCTGGCTGCAAAATGTAGACATCTGTGCATTGTCGTGACGCTGGCTTCCTTCCCCGAAGCCCTCTGAGCCCCTGGCAGTATCTGCACCATTGTGCCGTTCACACATTCTTCCTCATTTTGACCTCGCGATGCCCGTTTACTGGAATGGTGCCTCAGATAAAGCACTCCTTGGGACTTTTTTTTTTTTTTTTTTTGGCTAAATACTTGGAGGTGAAAGATTGAGGGTCAGGCTAAAATGCTGCACAAGTCATTTTGAAGCCTGTCCCAGGCCCCCTCGAGGCTGGCTTTGATTCTTGCTCATCATTTGCACTGGGACTTCTTACGGTAAACTGCTTTGTTTTATAGGACACGGATGTCAAGATGACCTCTGGTCTCTGATACCCATTGCTGCACATCCCCCCCTCACCCCAGTCTGCCATCTCCTTCCAGAACACACCACACTCCCCTTATTCTTTCCCTTGGGTCTCCTTGTCTGCCCTAAGCTGGTGCTACCCCAGGGTCCATCCCTAGCCCTTGTCTTCTTACTATCCATTATCACTGTGGCTGAGCTCCTCCATCCCTTTGGCTTTCCTCACCCCTGAGTTTGTGTCTCTCCTGAGTGTCTGACTCAGGTCTACAGGACTCTCCAGTTCCTGCTGACATGGACCATGTTGCTTATCCCTAGAAAGCCGTCACATAGAAATCTGGGTGTCATCCTTGATTCCTGTCTCAGCAACTTCTGTGGTAATTATTCCTCACATCTGACTGTCTCTCCCAAACATTTCTGGAGCCTCACTCTCTGCTGCAGGGAGCAAAGCACTTAGCTTTCATTCCCTGGCCACAGTGGGAGCTTCTTGACCCTCAGGTTGTTCCTTGTTGGTAGTGATCCTGAGCCTGCAGGTGTGACCCTGAGCAGCCTTGGATCATTGCTCTCCCTGGAGTTTGGCTGCCCCTTGGATCAGATCTTGTGCTTGTATGGAAATGGCTGCATATATGTAGACACACTCAAAGGCACAAAGACACACTTGCCACAGATGGATTTTATTCCTTCTGTCACTTGACTAACACTGGCAAGTATCCTAAGGGTGACTTTTTAAAATATGAGTACCTGATCCTGTCACTTTTCAAAATGTTATTTGTTTATTTGTTTGTTTGTTTGTTTTTAGATGCTCTCCCTAGCGTCTAGCTGTCGCTCAAATGCTTGGTGCTGTGGAGGTCAGAAGTCAGTGTCAGGGGCCCTGGAGCTGTAATTATAGATGATTGTGAACCGCCATGTGGGTTCTGGTAACCCAGCCTGGGTCCTCTGCAAGAGAAACATGCGTTCTTAACAATTGTGCCATCTCTCCAGTATGAAATTTGCCCCCCTTTAAAAAAAAAAAAAAAGAGTTGTTTATTTTATGTATGGGTACACTGTCGCTGTCTTAAGACACACCAGAAGAGGGCATTGGATCCCATTACAGACAGTTTTGAGCCATCTTGTGGGTGCTGGGATTTGAATTCTGGTTCTCTGGAAGAGCAGTTGGTGCTCTTAACCGCTGAGCCATCTCTCCAGCCTTTGTCACTTTTATATAGATAAGTGCTATAGTCCCTCTTATCACAACAGAAGACAATATCACCAATCTTAAACACATATCCAGCCCCCACACCATGACTCCTCTTCCTACTTCTAGCTTCCTAACTCCTAAGAGAGAATGCATTCAACATTTTCTGTCTATAGTCTTCTCTCCGCACCCCATGTAGAATAGAACATGGGTAGCTTCTAGGCTGTAACTCCCTTCTCTCACTATGTCTGGACCCCTTTGTGGATAGAAAGCTGTCATTTTGTCACCTAGGCCATGCCTCAGAACCAGGCACATGACCATGACCAGACCTTGGAAAGTTCCTGTGTGCAATACGTGAATGTGGTCTACAAAAAAAAAAACAAAAAAAAACAAACAAACAAACAAAAAAGACAAAACCACACTGCATTCCTCACAGAGCTGGTCACGTGGCTTCCGGAGACCCCCTTCAGAGGTCTTTTCAACTTTGTTTTAATTAGGATGGAGGAATATGGTGCTTGTGGTGAGAACTGAGAGTTCAGTGGGGATGGACTGACTGCAAAAGGACTTATGGACCCTAACGGGGTCGCTTGCTTGCGCCATGTACAGTGAGTACCTGTTCTGTCAGGTGCAGGCAGACAAGGTCAGTCTCTACCAAGGGAGGAATCGATGCTGTGGGCCAAGTGTCAGTCCACCCTCCTGATTCACCCACATTTAGGCTTGACAGCCAACACAGTCTGTTTTCTCTTCAATCCGCCTGACCCCCCCCCCCCCAACCCCGAATGCTTCCTGGGGACTTCTTTCTTGTCAGGATTTGGATCAGAAAGCTAGACTCCTGGTCGAGGCCACCCTGGCTCTTGAAAAATCAGTGCAGACGGTTCACAGATGATTCTGTGAGTTAAAGTGAGCAGGAATATGCCAGAGGAGCTTTGGGAACACACAGCTGTGATTTCACTTAAAACGCATCATGTTAAATAGCAAATATCCCGTGTATTCCTTTGTAGTTACTATATTCATGCACGCATTCGCGCCGACGTATTCTGCTCAAGATGTAAGACATGGGCAGCCTGCACCTTTTGACAGTTTTAAGAAGGAAGGGTTTACACAGCCTTCCAGGTTACCCAATGGGAGCTGGAAAATGCTCTCCTTTTCTCTCACTGTAACTTCCCTCCTGCAATTAGCCACCTCTTGACTTCCTATCAAGTATCTTCCAGGCAGCACCTCCTCACGTTTTCCAGGCTATACCCCCCACCCCTTACCACCCAGAGTTCCCCCAACGCCTGCTCAGACCCTGTGTGCATTCTGATTGTAGTTTTCCTGACAGCTCCGGGGTGGAACCTGTCTCATTTGCCCGTTGCCCCTTTGGCCACACTCATTTCTTCGGACTTTGAACAGTCCCAGTACGTATGGGATTTCAGGTTGTCTAGGCTCAGCCAGGCCCCACCTCTTTAGAACCTCAGGGTGTGGTCCAGTAAGCTGTGGATACCACAGTACAAAGATCAACAGAGGCTTTGCTCGATGGCTTCTCCCTTTGGGAGAACCGCACCCAGAGTCTCCCTTTCCAATGAGTCTGCTTTAGGAAATGCTTCGTGGGCATGGTTCTCAGGAAGAGCAGGATCTGGTGAGGAGATGAAGGGATGTGGTGAGCCCTTTTGCAGTGTGAATGTGGTCTCATCCCTGGCCTCAGACATCCATTACCTGCGCAGCCTGAAGGAGTCTTAGCAACTCTCTCCTTCAGGCAGAAGTGGGATCAGGTCCTGTTCTCTACGCTTAGCATCCCCTAAAACCTCCTCATCCCTTGATATCAGAAACCCTAGTCCAGTCAGCTCCTGCTGTTAAAAGTGCCACCCGCACCGCTGGTGCCATTAAACTCAACAGGATGGGAACAGGGCTTTATTTCCTCAGCTCAAGCATGTGGCCCGCTCTCCCACCAATATATGTTGCCAATCATAATCATTGATCTTGACAGAACCACCATCCTCTGGTCTTTGCTATTCATGATCAACATGTTTATGAGAACAGGTTTTAAAAGGCTTGTAAAATACTGCCTTTGACCAAAAGTTGAAAAACAAAAATTTCAAGTCTAGCCATATTCTCTTTCGGCAACCAGGACCGAAAGTTATGCTTTTAAGTGTCAGTTGAGTCATTTGGCTGATTATCACAAGATAAGATATTTCATTAGGTAATCAGTGGGGAGGAATTAATAGTGTCTGCTGCTGGGTGGATATAAACGAGCCTTCCTCGGCATTCACAACCGATGAGAGAATCACACTGCTTGGTTTTCATAATTCACCAAGGAACCGAAACAAACAGTAAACGTTAACAGTTTCTATGGTTACTGCTGTGATGTCAGAAAGAGATGGTTTTTGACTCTTGCTGGAAACTAAAGGACCTAACGAGACGTCCTTAGCTGTTGATTTCTCATCTGGGGAGTCTTATTAATATACATTTACTTGTCAGTAATTTACTTATGTCTTTCATAGCATGAGACCAAATACACTTAAAGAAAACAGAAGTTTTGTCTGCCACCCCACCTGACCTGTTCCGTTAAGCTTCTCCATAACTCTATGCATCTCATTTTCTGGACGTGTAAGCAAAAACACATCAAGAAGGAAGGGTCTCCTTTAGGACCAAAGCTTTTCAGATCTGAGAAATTGCCAAGTTTGTCTTTGATGCTAAGTGCAAAGGGGACCTTGCCTTTAGCCATTAGCCCAAAGGCCTGTTCTCCTGTATTCTCAAGGGTGAATGTTAGAACTGGGTCTCCCATCCACAAAAAGAGATCTGAAAGGGGAGCTGGTCTTTCCCTCTGGCTATGGCTCTTGGGCAGTTTCTGTGGAACATCTGCACTTTATCCATTCAGCTCTGTGTTGGGTGTGATGTGCCCTGCTTTTGTCAAGCGTAAGGCGTCTTATGACCTGTCTCTATGAGCCCTTTGCTCCAGGAGAGCCCCCTTGGAGTAGGTGATTAGAGGTAGTCATGTGCTTGACATGAGTAGAAAGTGGGGGTGGGGTCCCTCCAAACCATCACCTTCCTTGAAGGAGTAGCACAAGATCACGTGACAGTTAGTCAGGAGCCTGGGACTGGACTCTTGTTTCCCTGGATCCCTGCCTAATACTCTCCACCAATTATTTTGCCATAAGACAAACTTCCGGCAATTGCTCATAAGAGAAGATGGTTTTTGCCTCATGGAGATAAGCCACTGGAAAATAAATGTTGGCGAATATGTAATGTTGACTCGTCCAGTAGAGCACTACTTACTGGCTGCATCTGCCGAGTGTTTGCAAACCACGTGAGCTGGCTACTCCCTTCATCCTCATTCCCTTGGGGATGAGGAAATGGTTCTTATGATCCCAGCTTATTGCTGGGAAACACAAAACTAGTTAATGATAGGGCGTGGCCTATAGAGTTGAGGCTGCATGGAGCACAAGCTATACTGTTCGAGTCACATGACTCTTTTATGGGAAATTAGTATTTGAATATGAAGCTAAGGCACCTTTAGACCAAAGGGCCGGCCCACAGCAGGATGCCTTGGCATGACTCAGAAGTGGACTTTGAGAAACTGGGTGGAGGCAAGGCTGCTGGGTCTGATTCTGGAGGGTAGGATCCCCATCAGGGAGGACCAGACGTGTGCTGGGTTCTGTCCTAAGCTTGTTACTTGACCCATAGAGTTAGTCCTCATGATATCCCTGTTTGAAAGATCCTAGAATTATCACACTCTACAACAAGGAAATAGGGAAAGAAGCATGACCATACCCAGGGACATCACTTAGGCAGTGGTAGAACTTGGATTCAAGTGTCCAATCTGGCTCCTGACCAAGCCTGGTCCTGAAGCTGCTGTGAAGGTTGAGAACAGCATCAGGCCTATGTTCCTTTTCATAACCTAAAGAGAACATAGTCCCATTGTCTTTGCTGACTCGTCCTGTGGATTACTACTTACAGTTATCCCTGGCTCCATCTGCCCAGTGTTTGCAAACCACATGAGCTGGTTACTTCCTTCACCCTCATTTCCTTGGGGATGAGGAAATGATTCTTATCAAGGGGAAACTTGTTGCTAGGCTCTCTTCCCTTGTAGCTTTCTCTCTTTGCAGAGTGTCTTGGTTCGGTTTCTATTGCTGTGATAAACACCATGACCAAAAGCAGCTTGGGTGGAAAAAAGGTTTCCTTTGGTTTACGATTCTTAGGTTACACTACATCACTGAGGGGGGCAGGAGCCGAAACGGAAGCAGAAGCTAAGGAGGAGCTCTGCTTATTGGCTTGCTCAACCCCAAGGCCTGCTCAGTCTGCCTTTTAAGACTTAACCCAGGACCACTTGGCCAGGAATGGCACTGCCCACAGTTGACTGGGTCCTCCTTTCCCCCCATCAATCATTAGCCAAGAAAATAGCCCCCACAGACTTACCTCCTGCCCAAACTGATAGAGGCAATTTCTCCAATGATGTTCTTCCCAGGTGATCCTGTCATGGATCTCTGTCTCTGTCTCTGTCTCTGTCTCTCTTACACACACACATACACACACACACACACACACACACACACACACACACACACACACACTTTAACCAGAATGGGGGCAGATGACTTCTTGGGATACTGTCTGTTCTGCCCCGGATTGTGCTAGAAAGCAGAGATGGTTAAACCTGCTGGAACCCTGAGTGTTCGTAGTACCACATCTGTGACTTCCAATGATTATCTTCCTCTTTGCCTACCTGTTCTGCAGCCCTTCCAGTGTGCGGGACCAAGAGGTGTCTCTCGTAGGGAACTGTGCCTAAGGCCCTTTCTGCCCAAGCCTTTCCAGCAATGTGTTTCTGTCACTAACCTCTCCCCTGCTACACTTTGTTGTTATGAGAGGCTGTGATAAGAAGTCCCTATTCCCACAAAGAGGATTCCGGGTCATCTGAACAAGTACACGAATTATAGATTTCTAAAGATGGGCTGGGAGGGCTGTGTGCCCCATGATGCTCTGGAACTCCAAGCCTGCAAGTGATTTCAGCTAGGCTGTCCCAAGGAAGGGGGGGGACACTGGGCTTTCTCTTCGCAGTGGCACATTCCCCAGCCCTTAGGCCAGCCAGTGCTGCAGGCTAAGGATGCTGGGGAAGATTAAGGATTGCTCTGGGTTGGCAAGGACCTGAAACTTCTGAGCCATGATCAAACGTAGTGTAGTGTTCTCTCAAAAAGTGAGTATCCTTTCAGGGTCACACTTAAGCCTAATTGTTTTCTTAAAATCATCTGCTCTTAAAAGATACGTGGAATCCTAGCCATCTGGGGATTCTTTTTTAGTTAATATAGAAAATTTAAACTTTCGTTGTTGAGGGTTTGAGATTAGTAGCCCCCGTCAGGGAAAGCTGGGAAATGCTAGATGGGTTGGATCACTAATTATGAAATCATTGAAACACACCAAGTTGAATAAGCTGCGTGTGAATGATGTTTACACATCTGCACACACAAATATTTGTGTATATGTAGGTCTCATCCTAGATTATTTCTACGTATTTTAATGAGCATATCCGGTACATTCCAATAAGGCATATTTGTCCATATCATTATACATAATCATTGAATCTTTTTATTGCTGTTAAATCTCTGACAGAACTGAACTAGCAGAGAGGAGACTTTCAGTACATAAATAAAAGCCCTGAGCCTCATGTGTAAACACTTCCCTGTGAGTATTGTTCTTTATGGTACGTGTGTTCAACACACAAGGCTTGGGCTGTTTTCAAAACTTTGCAAAGCTTGCTGGGTCTTGGGAGTGGGGACCTGTGAGGGTGGCCTCTTAGATGTGAGGCTGGAGTTTGTGTTATTGGAGGTAAAAAGCTGGCGGCCACTCGATGGAGAAGTAAAGAAGAGACGGTATTTCAGCACCTCACTCAGAAGCAGGAACTGAGCTGAGACTAGACGTCAGCTGTGGCGTTGTCACATTCTACTCTGTCCTGGTGAAAAGCAGAAGTGACCTCAGACAGAGAATCAAAGTTTTGGTTTTTTTTAATGTATTTATTTAAGAATAGGTGAATAGCCGCTAGCATTGTCCTGGTCACTGAGTAAATCTGATGGGCTCTGGGCCGTAAGGACATGGGTTTCTTACACCATCAGGTCCAGCTGGTGATTAGAAATGTGCTACTCCACACAGGGTCTGTGAGTGACTTCAGTGAGGCTGGTGGCACTGGGGTCTGCTTGGCATGTTTGCTTCAATGGAGTCCAGGTTGGGGACTCTGCTGGGTTTGAAGGATGTTCCTGCCTCTGCCTCCCAGGAAACAGCTAGCGCAAACTGGTGTTTCTGCCTTAAGCTGTGGGTCCTCTCTGTGGATGATGGCGAGAGTCTGTCCCCTTTACCACTTTCCCCTCCTCCCCCTGCTGTACTTTTGGTTTGAGACAGGGTTTCTCTGTGTAGCCCTGGCTGTCCTAGAACTCACTCTGTGGGCTGGGTTGGCCTTGAACAGAGATCTGCCTGCCTCTGTCTCCCAAGAGCTGTCTGGTGAGTATCTCAACCACTGACTCCGTTTACCACTTTGGAGAGAGATGTCTGCCTACTTCTTTCACACCCGTGACCGCTTTCACGGCCACCAGGGACCTGCACCCTAACGCCAGGCTGCACGTCAGCTGTGGTGTTGTCACATTCTACTCTGTCCTGTCACATTCTACTTCAGCTTGCTTCTGTCTGCTATCAGGCAGTGACAATGGACGAGAGGAATTTTTAACTTATCTGTGCATGCGTCCAAGCGGGCATTTTTCTCTATTAGTAGTTGTGAGAGCTGATAAAGTTTTATCAAGTCACTGCCGTAAGCAAACACAGGACTGTGTGAGGGAAGACAATGGCCAGATTAAAATTGTTCTGAGCGTAGTAACCTTGTGAGCTGATGAAAGCCGGCATATGGAAGACACCATTTCTGTACACATACTTGCTCTTCCCCCTGGCCTGTCAAATGACTGTCTCTCAGAGGGACTATTAGGAGCTTATGATGGGGGTGGAAACGTAGGGCAGGTGGCCATGGTTAATCCCTACCGGGCTCAGCTTGTCTCTCCCCCGAATGCTGTCCTACTGTCCTACGGCTGTCTCCCTACTCTGTGATCTAAGTTGTCTTTGCTGCTCCCGTGGATGGCTTCTTCTCTCCCTCTGTTAGTTGTTGTCCCAGTTGTCCCCAATTCTAGGAAAGACTTGGCCTGCTCCATGTTGGAGGCTGGCCTCTAGGACACCCTACGGTTTTGTTCTGTGATGACACCTGGTACCAAATGGTTCTTGAGATGTCTTTGGAGCTGCTCTTGGGGAAAGCCATCCTTGCCCCTGAGACAAACACACAGTCCCTGACAGGAGAGTGCTAGAAGCAAGCTTCTTCTTAGTCATAGCCCTGACCGTAGAGGTAGGAGATGAGCCATAACTGATCCACCAATGATGATAACTCTCAGAAGAACAGTGAAGGAAAGGACAGGTAGACTGTTGAGGCGTTTTCTGTGGCCTTGAAATCTCAACCTAGTTACAGCCGAGGTTTGGTTTTTGTCACCATCACATGTTCGTAGAGAGTGGCTCTTCTCTTGATTCGTGTTGTCAGAGACACAGCAGAGGGGTCTCTGATGTCATAAAAAAAAGGAAAGGAAAGCTGGTAAGCTGTGGATTGGGACTGACACATGCAAAGGGCAAAGTCCTGCAGTCAATGGGGTGGAGCAATGCGTTCAGGAAAGACAGGACTTCGTGAGACAACAACTTCATCTTCATGGGAACCGTTCAAGAACCTTCCAGGCAGGGAGTGGCTCTTGTTCAAGTTGATCCTTAGATTTTTCTGCTGTTTGCTGAAGTTGTATGGGAGTCTCAGAAATGACAGATGGCATAATCCTCTCTGCTTATCTTGTTCGGGGCTTTGACACGACTCGGAAGGGCCTGTCTGATGGCACTGTGGCTGAGCAAGTGGTATTTCTCTCTGCCTGTACGCGGGAGGGGTCGAAGCGCCTGCAGTCGCTGTGTAAATGATGTCAGTTTTCCCTGAGCACAGAGCTGCCCGGCTGTCCCTCAGACAAGTCACTGGCCTGTTCTTTTAGGATCGTGCACTGTAGACTGCAACAGCTTGAACAGGGGATGTGCGGTGGTGCATGAAGCATCCCCTCTGCTGTGCCCCAGAGTTTACTCCTGAGTTCTCGATTTCCCTGTCCTTGTGACCTTTTTTTCTGTTTCTTTCCTATTGATCCTGGAATGACACCTGAAACCACATTAGGACTTTGGCCTGACACAGAATGCACTATAAATTACAGAAAAAAAAATACCTGTGTCTTTTTAATGATATAACACAAGGGCATAAAAAGGCACTAACTTGGAACTAACTTTTCACTCCGTTAACAAACCAAAAGTAGCTTTGGACCCACAGAGGTCCCTAACCAGTGATACCTGACTGTCTGGAAGGCTGGTTTGCTCAGTCCCACCCTCTGACAGACACAGCAGCCAAACCCCTGAGGAAGACCTGCCTTCTCAAGAGTTAAAATGGACATATGTAGAAAAAGGGAAGAGGAAGGCAGATGACCTTCCGTAGTAGATCTAGGGACACCTGTGTGTGTGTGTGTGTGTGTGTATGTGTGTGTGTATCTGTGTGTATGTGTGTGTGTGTATGTGTGTGTGTGTGTGTGTGTGTGTTTGTGTGTGTATCTGTTTGTCTGTTCGTGTCTAGAATGGTCTCAGATTCATTATCCTCTGCCACAGTCTCCTGGGTGCTGGGATTATAGGAGTGTGAACTATGCTTGGCTTGAGGAAGCTCCATTTTCCCACTTGCAGAATAGTGATTCCTAAAACTAAAAGCCAACTTCAGTGTGTGACTAGGGGAGGCAGAGACAGGGTACATAGCTCTGGACCTTGACAGTCCTTCGTAAGACAGTTTCCACCCTCTTGACAACCTGTTTCTCAAACATACAGACTAGTGTGGACTTTTCAAACATTCAGAAACCCAACTAAAAACACATTGAGTGTGTTAAGCCATGTGTCTATCCAGGTTATAGAACAGGAGATAACCCCGAGGTGCAGTGTGCTGGTGGTAGAAATCTATTTTAAGTTACACCCCTACATGTCAAACTGTGGGAAGTTATCAGAGCAAGGCTTCTAGATCTAGACCTCTGGCATCCAACAGGACAACTCTTTATTGTTTTTGTATGACATCTAATAGCATCTCTGGCTCTTGAGAAATAATTAGCATATATACCTCTCTCCCAAAAGATCTGACAGGCAATCGTGTATCTAGACATTGGCACAATCACCCCATGAGCAGGGCACAATCACCCCAGGCGAGATGAGAACCCCAGCTTCATTGTCTTCCCAGAGATCAGAGATGCTTGTCCTAGGTGCTTTAAAACTTTATTGGCCAAAGCTGGTAGGTACTGAGCACCTTCAGCTCAAAGAACACAGCACTTCCTGGAGCATTTGACCCTTCAACACTCAGAACACCCATTTCTCCATAACCAGTATGTTTTATGGGGCCTTCAGAGCCAAAGGCTGAGAAGCCTCCTCTGGTCTATCTTTTAGAATCTGAACACAACAGCAGCCCATGCAAGGTGCTCTGCATTTCTACCAGCATCAGCCTTAGATCTATCTGAAGGCCATGTTTGTGCTTGTGGGGAAAGATGCTAAGCCATCAGGGAGCTCCCTTGATGTCCCAGGATTTGCTGGAGAACAGCTGCTCTGCTGATGGGATAATCCCGTGTTCCCGTTTACTTGCGAGCCATCCTGAGCCGGTCAGAGAACAGGTGGCTAGCTGCCGGCCATGTCCTGATCACACGGGGTCATACCCCTTTGTCTTCCGCCTGCCTTCATAAACTGTGACAGAATGTGGTGGGAACTGGTTAGAGATGCTAGTCTCCTCAACACTTCCCTGCAGAGGCATAGGTCCTTGTCCCCTACCTTCAGGTAGAGGAGGGTCTTTTTCACTTTCAGGCTTTATCCAACTGTCTCATGCTTGCAAGAGACCTGGGGGATGAGGGCCAATTTGCTAAGCTTTGGGTGGGGTTCCCGTGTCTAGGGGAGATGGCAATAATGCAGAAGTGGGCCAAGAAACAAATACAGCTTCTCAGAAGCACGTGATTAGCTGTGCTCTCCCTGATCAGGGTAGTAAATTTACTGATATTTGAACCTTATATTGTTAATTTAGTATCTTATTCTTCCATATGGACAGTTCACCAGTAGAAAAGCATTCTCCCCATCCCCCCTTTGGTATTTCCAGTGTGAAGTACGTAAGCTTTGTGCTATGAAACTTGCATAGTATTTCTTTGTGTATAAAGCTCCTGAAGGGCCACCAGGGACCCATGCATCCTCGGTCCTTCAGAGACCAAAACTGGAGTTGGGAGCATCCTTACAGAGTCCGTGCTAAGCAGGTTTCTCAGCTAAGACTGGGCCATTAATTTTTTTAATTATTTATTTATCTTATGTATACTGTAGCTGTGTCTTCAGACACACCAGAAGAGGGCATTGGATCCCATTACTGATGGTTGTGAGCCACCATGTGGTTGCTGGGAATTGAACTCAGGACCTCTGGAAGAGCAGGCAGTGCTTTTAACCACTGAGCCATCTCTCCATCCTCTGGGCCATCAATTTTTACCAGAGCTCTGACCTAGGGCCACCGATTTGTTGGTCCTTGCCTTTCTTTGCCACTTCCTAGAGTTTTTCTTTTCATCATCCTTGGGTTGTATCACAAACCTGGAGCCCGGGAGACCGTGTAGTCTCAGTAGGATGTGGAACAAAGGGATCCCTGCCCCCCTTGCTGAAACTGATAATTGTGAGAACTCCCTGTGCCCCATGTTTTGTGCTAATCCCATGGTGGCAGTGAATAATAGCTGGCACTGTGGACTGGGTGATGTGTTTCTCATCATCCAGATGCCCACATCTTGCTCTTCACTGCAGCCTCAGGGAGCAGGGCACTGTTCTATTCTGGGGGACGAGGAAGCCAGACATGCAGAGGCTAAATACAAACAGCCTGTCTGAGGCCACAGCTTTTGATTGGCAGAGCTGAGCCGGTCTGAGGTCTGTGTATTGGACAAGCACTGCAACCACCCTGCCCTGTGGTATGCATGCCCTTCTCCCAGTATGGTGTTGCTTGCTGAGGGGCGCAGGGGGCAGAGAGCAATGTCAGAGGATGCCGAGTCGGTCATTTTCCAGTCACGTCTCTGGATGCCCGGGGTCTCTAGGATGCTGTTAAACGAGAGCCTTCCTGGTTGTGGGGGAAGCTTTTCTCTGTGTGACGTGTGTCTTCTCAGTTCAAGGAAATTCCCCATTTGGAGTTTATCTCCCTTCTTAGGTCTGCTGGGCTTTTTAACTGTTTGCAGGTTATAAACAAAACATGGTTGTGTTACGAGGAGAGGCAGAACTCATTGTGGCATCCCCCTAGCTTCAAAAGTGGCATCTCTTAGACTAGAGCTTCCCAGCCTCTGCATCAGGACCTTCCAAGGGCTCCCTCAAACCTGATTCAAGGTCCATATCAGCTAGGGAGAACCCTGGGCACCACGTGCTTGTGTGTGTCCATGGTTACGTGAAATGGATATGCATAAAGTTGTTCTGGTCCTGAAGTCTGAGTACTGTCCTCCCAGATACACAATAGGGATTAAACGTATCACCTCCAAAAGATGCTCAAGGGAAACGCTCACACTGAACTTCTTGGAGTGAGCATTCATTTCTGTGATAAGACAGTGGGAAACAAGCTTAAGTGACAAGGAGAAAATGTCAAAAACCCTAGGTTGTTGGGTCCTCAGTAAGATAACCGTCTTAGAATCTTGAGGGATGTGGGAGTAAGTAGGTAGGGAGGAAAAACAGCTCTTATCTAGAAAATAAGCAAATGCAATTAATTCATGAGCCTTGACTGAGTGACAGCTTAAAGGTGGGGAAATCAAACTAAAGATGGAGAAGGCTTGGATGTGAGTAGCCTCTTTTCTTAAGCAGATTGGTTGTCTTGTAGCTGTGCAAGAAAATGCCCTTATTTTAGGAGGTCTATGCTGAAAGCATTTAGGGATGAACTATTAGACATATCGTTTGCAGATGGCTCAGAAAACGTGTATGTATGCTTTAGAATGGGAGAAAAAAATAAGAGGGAATGTTAGGAAAAAATGTTGAATCTGCTGTTGGGTAGGCAACTGCTCCTTGCCTTTTCTTGTCTATTTACATCTGTGTTCGATATTATTTTAATATAACTGAGAAGCAGGTGCACGTGAGTAAAGACCCTGACCTCGCCTCATTCCCTGTTGGCCTCTTGGGATGTAGGATGGGATGCAATGTTGATTGACACCCCCCCCCCTTTCCTTCACCTTCAGAGTAGAGATGAACTTTGTTCCCATCAGTCCCTGGGCACCGCCTGATTCTGGTTTTGTGTGCACTTCTTTCCCTTCTGACAATAGGGACTTGGGAAAGACTGGGGCCTTGCATTCTAAGGTACACACTAGTTCTGCACAACCCTCTTGTACAGTCAGAGCGAGTGAAGAATACATACCATTGTAACCTCCCCTTTGCTCTCTGTTTACGTGACGAGATGATAATCTTGTGTCATTTTCCTCTTTCGTCTCCCTTCCTCCCCCCAGAAACTCTTCTTGTGGGCTTTCATCACAATTTTGTAACATTTTCTATAGCAGGCTTTCCAGGTGACCCACAATCACTGTGCCTGTGACAGTAAGGTCAGGTATCCTGACAGAGATGAATTTATTAGCTTTTTTTCCCCCAGGTGGTTTATGAGGGAATGTGGGGGCTGAAATAGCAGTTAAGGGAGGAGAGTGCCCTGCTGAGGAGTAGGAGCCTGGGGCCTCTGTGGTTAACTGAGATCTATAATGAAGATCTATTTCCCCTTTGACACCTGGGAGGTTGTCTCAGCAGGTGCCGGCCTTTCAGTGCCTTTAACCAAATGGGGACACTTCTGGGAACACTGCCTAGTCATGTCCCCTGCTGAGTTCCTGGATTTTCCCTTGTCCAGCTACTCTGACTTTGCTCCCATCTGGGGAAGCCACCTCGTTAGTCAGCCTAGAATGACAGCCCGCTGATGTAGCAGTTAGGAAACTTGCTGGGAACCCATGAACCTTATCTCCTAGTTCATGGTGGTTTCGTCTCAGCCATTCTGTTATGAACTCGGGACTTTGTTGGAGAGGAGGGAAGTGTTCTTTGGGTACAGATGGGGACCGGCATGCTTTAGTTGTTAAGATCAAGCACATGGATCCCTAAATAATTTTGCCTTGACTTTGGCATGGACCATTTACCAACCCCAAGGCCTGGAGTTTCTCACAGCCTTTCTTTCTCTTCAGAGAAGACAACCTCATCTCTCACCTCTTCTCTCAGAGCACAGCTGACACACAGTGTGGCCACTGTGAGAGAACACAGCATCCCCGCAGTTCAGTAAGGGATCTAATAGAGTCTGAAAAGCCACATTAAGAGGGGCCAAGGGTGGGGTTGGGTTGGAAGGAACAGCAAGTTGGGTTTTAACCAGCTTGGGGAGGGGGCTCCCCAGAGATCTTACCACCTCCAGGGAGCCCTCCTCCTGCCCCCTGTGCAGGTCTCATCCAGCAGGATCGGTTTCATTATCAACAACCCCTGAGAAACGTTTGTTTCTCAGAAGGCTTTTGGGTTTCACGGTCTGTGCTTGGGAGCGACACCTGCGTTTGCCCTTAGTGCTAGTCTTTTCTCTCCAGTCGGATTTGGGAGTCTAGGTTAGCCGGTGCAGAAGTACGAAATGAGGTGAGGTCCACATGCCTGTTTTTAGTAGAACACATGACCTCCTCCCTCAGCCAAGTGCACCACAGCCTGGCAGCTTTACACGTGTCACTCGTGTTGTACAGACCGTGTCTTAACCACATGCCCTGTGACTATTGTGATGCAATTTGAATACGTCTCATGGGCCGAGTGCAGTCACCGACAGTGTCAGCCAGCGGGCAAAATGCTGGTGTGTGGCACACCAACTGCCATTTTAAGCAGTGACACTGGCCTTTGCTATTTCCACATTTATTTCCCTCTTCCACTGTTGCCTGCCTCACCCAAGCCCAGCATCTCAAGGGGCTCTTTGTAGTTCTCACGGAGTTCTCGTGACCTCGGTGAACGAGATGGAGCCATTCAGATCCGGGTCCGAGCTGCAGGAGCCTGCCTGGCCCTGGAGAGCTTGGGGCTGCAGACCAGCCGTGCCAACCCCGATGGAGGCTCTGAAGGGTTGAGTCCTCTGGTAATGAAGTCATGTGTCCTCAGGAGCAGAATGGGCTCTCTGTGAACTCGCAAACAATGAGCATGCTGAGTCCCAGACCTGGGGTGAATGAAAGCTCAGGCCAAGGGACATGGGATGAATGGGGACAATTCAAGAGATGCATTCAAGGACAACTTCATGTTGTCAACAAGAGGACCCAGCTATAACGACACCAAGTTAATGGTCCTCAGTGTGCCATTTTGAATAATTTTCTCAAGTCATGACCTCCTTAAGGCTTAAAAAAAAAAGTTTTAACTCGCATAAATTAAACTTCTCTAAAATAATGTGAGGAACGCATGGGAAATAAGTTTGGGCAGCAATGTCTTGTTTATTTTTTTCTCCCGGGATCATTTTACCCCCCTGCATCCTTACGAAGCTAGGAACCAAATGCTTGGCTGGTAATTTGATTTCCAGGCAGCTGAAGGTTTTTACTCTCTCCTGTTAAAGAGCCAAAACTGTCGGCGTTTCAGAGAACTCGGTGTGCTAAGCACAGCCGTGGCCAGTGCCTCACAAACTCTACAAGGGGCAGTCAGGGAGCTGACGAAGGTCCCGCCTGTCTTGCCTGCATCTCTCCATAACGGTTGGCTGCTGGGGCATTGCTCCAGGTAGCTAGTGTCCCAGCGAGGTTCTGGTGGGAGCCTGATAAGGTTCCCTGTCGCAGGGCCACTCAGTGTCGTCGCAAAAAAAAAAAAAAAAGAGGAACTATGGCATCCAGAAAGCGCCCCGGGCCGCCTGGCTGGGAGCTGAGCGCGGGAAGGTGGGCGGGAAGGTGGCGGGCGTCCCGGGTGGGGGTGGCGTAGGGCGGGGCGGGGCCTGGCCAGCCGCTCACCCTCCTCCTCTCTGGACATAGGTGAGGCTGCTGGACGCTGGGACTCAGCACTCCGTATGAATGCCGTCAGCCCGGGATCCAGACCTCACTGCTTCTGCTGCCTCGAACGGGACTGAGCGACCGTCGCCGAGACTTCCTTCCCGGACCTCCTCGGAACTCGCAGCTGTCGTTCTGGATTGACCCCCGTGGACTTCCAGCCTCGCTTTCCCACCGTGAACATCAATATGTGTCATGTCATTGTCACCTGCCGCTCGATGCTCTGGACCCTCCTGAGTATCGTGGTGGCCTTTGCTGAGCTCGTTGCCTTTATGAGCGCCGACTGGCTGATCGGGAAAGCCAAGACCCGCAGCGGCGACGAGCAGGCAGGCACGGACTCGGAGCCCCACTACCTGGGCATCCTCTGCATCCGCACCCCTGACATGCAGCAAGTCCCTCGGGACACACTGTGCGGAACCTACGCCAAGAGCTTCGGGGAGATAGCCAGCGGCTTCTGGAAGGCTACTGCTATTTTCCTGGCCGTGGGGATCTTCATTCTCTGTGTGGTGGCCTTAGTGTCCGTCTTCACCATGTGCGTGCAGAGCATCATGAGGAAAAGCATTTTCAACGTCTGCGGGCTCCTGCAAGGAATCGCAGGTGAGTGCTGGGGTAAGCGGAGGTTCCTGAGCTCGGGATTTAATGCTTGCCTGTGTTGAAGAGGGCTGGCCAAGATCCTTTTCCTCTGGTCGCACTGTCTCACCAGTACGACCCAGGCTTGCGATCTGGTATCTCTCCTCTTTGTTCGTTTTCTCTGGGTATGAGGTGTTTGAGTAACTGTTCTTACTTTTTGTTTTTCTCATTAAATTAAAACGCCCATGCGCGGGTGGTGAGGACATATCCGAGGGGTTTGGTCAGAGCTGGTCTTAATTGCAGCAAGAACTCTGCTAACAGGGAAAGAAATTGCCTTGGAGCTGGTGTTTAGTGAGAATGCAAAGAGGTTGTCCTCCCACCCTGGTGAGTTCAGCCTTTAATTTTTTTGGGGGAGGTGAGGGACTCCAGCCTCCTGGGAAGGGATTAGCATCAGCAGCTCTGGGTTTAATAATGTTCCACTTAAGTTGTCTCCTGGAGCCTGACAGAATGTTGTGTGCAGTCAGATCAGAAGATGAAGGCTAACTAACTTCCACGTGGGTATTTGTCACTAGTGGGCTTGCTGAAAATGGATGGGAAAGTCTTGAGATCTTGGAGGAAAGGCTTCAAGAAAAGATCTGTGGACCTCGGCACGGCACTACCTACCTTCCCTCAAAGGGTTGAAAGGAAGACCCTGATCCAAGACAACAGCAGTTAGCCTAGGCTGAAGGGATAGTCTCTGTGCAGTTGAGTTAGACCACATCCCCTCTCCGCCCTGCATAAGTAAGGCCTGGGCCCTTCATCCTTAGCTGAGCCCTGATCCAGGGAGGTGGGAAAGCAACAGAGCTTACTCACACCAACTGATACCGCCCAGCCTCACAGCAAAGTGCTCAGCTCAGCGGGGCTGCTTTCAAATAAACTGATCAAATGGCAGGGTTTTTCACAAACAGCTGATAAGATAAGGTTTGTTTTTTTCTGTTCTCAAACCGTAGGGGGCACTGTATGCAGTGACCGAGGATGGGGTAAGGAGGGGTGACACACCCTGCCCTGCAGCCTGAGTTATTCTTCATGCGTTGACTGTCTTTGAGGCACTTATTTATCTGAGAGAATCGGCTGAGTGGCCAGGCAGAGGCAGACACTCACAGAATCTGTTAGACCAGCTTCCTTCTTTTAGCTTTGCTTCTAACTAGCAGGTTCTACATGGGACCGGTTGTGGTCCCACCTCTCTATGCAAAGTGGGGAGGCTGGAATGTGATATCACCTCTGTGCGTGTGTTTTCACCTTAGGCTTCTAATTCTGTGCAGCTCTTGGTCCTTTAGATTCACCTGTGAAATCCGGAGCCTGTATCCTTTGGTGATTCACCTCCCAGAATCCTTAAAGGCAGAGGAGCTGGGTCCTTCTTGTCGGCTTGCTTCTCCGACATACTGCCTCAGGTGTCTTATCTTTAAACCTTTATGAAGTGGTACCAAAGTGTTTTAAAAAGTCAAACTAAACACAGCCTGCACCCAGGGTTCACCAATCCTTTGGTTATCTAGAAAGTAGGGTTTAACTTTCTGACTAGGTCCAGGGTTCAATGCCTTGCTTTGGGGGATTTTTAAGCTGGTCTGCAAGAGACTCCTAGTGTGTCTTTCTAGGAGCTCTTTTTTACCCTGAGAAGCTCACCTAAATATCTACCTTCTGGCAAATGAAAAAAACATAGCCATTTACAGCGGGGGAGGAGGGGCATTCTGGGCTCCAGCACATCTTTTGTAGTCTTTGGGTACAAAGTAGAAACATCCTTTATCTTTCAGTCTTAAAGACTGTTCCTGTGCAGCTTCTTTTAAATTTCTTTTTCTTCACTTGAACTCATGGGAATCCTCCTGCCTCAGCATCTAGGTGCTGGCATTACAGGCACTGGACTATTACATCTAGCTTCGTGAATGGTTTTTAAACAAGGGCCATCCCAGCAAATTCTGTCCCTGGGATGTTAGCCCAGCAAATCTTGTTATGCTCTTGTTTGCTGCGTCTCATAATTGCTGCAAACATTTTTTACAGGGTTCATGTGTTATGATGACCACGAAGTTTTCTGACTTCTCTCTCCTCATAGACCGTTTGAGAAGAGCTGAGGAGGATGTTTATATACCTCATGGGCCAGCCTGCTAGAGGGGATAGTTACAAAGGTGATCATCCCAAAGAAATTAGTTTTCTCTTCATCCCTTTGACTTGGGCACATTTCGGAAATTCTGAGGCTACTCACAGTTTTATATTGGCGGGAGGCGGACACCGTCCTGTCTACAGTCTATTCTCTAGAGGTTATGGGCTTAAGGTGAAGCTCTGAAATACAGGAAAGGCTGGCTGCTTTATCCACAGCCGGGCTCACAGCATATCCCAGCGAGGTGATGATAAACCTCAGGGAGTTCTTCCCATGTTCCCACATCTGCCAGAAGGGCTAGTAGGTGCTTTCTCCTGGGGTCCACACCAGGCAGACAGCCCCCTGTAGGCAGTAAGCCTATTCCTAGAACATTTGGCTACAAAAGTAGCCATATCTGTGTGGCGATAGTGACTGACCTTCTCTTTGCCAGAGGTTGTCCCACCTTTAACACAACATGAATGGCTGCCCTGAAGCGTTCCTCTGTTGTGCCCCTTGTGGTCTGCTTACCGTGAAGCAAGGGCGTACTTGTTAAGAGCTGTACAATACTAACTCTGGGGTAGTGTTTCTTGCTCCGCAGCCAAATAACACTTTAAAAAGTGACTGGATATAAGATCATGAGAGGACATAAGCATATTCTCCTGAGACAAACCTCATTTTGACAAAACAAATATTCCACAGTTTATAAAGAAATACAAACCGTGAACTGTGTGTGTTGGTTCATATCTGTAATCTGAGCATTTGGGAGAGGGAGGCAGAAGGATTGTGAGTTCAAGGCCAACCTAGGCTATGTCTCAAAACAAAACCTTTAAAACATTGGTATTTCGGCGTTAGAGTTACGTGTGGAATATACTGTCGGCTCAGTAGAAATGTCTTACCTGTTACTTTAAAAGCAACAAGTACAGTTGACTGAAATAGCAGGATTTGTTTCAAGGCCTGACCTGTTGGCAGCCAGGAAGCTGGACATTCTGCCTTCACACAGAAGCCTTGGTGCTCAGCAATCACCTCTGACCATCACTGGAGTTAGGCCTTACCTCAGAAGGCCTGAAAATCACTGGCCAACTAAGCCCATTTCTCTAAACTCCAAGTCTCCCCACTCATAAACGAGTCTAACCATAGTGCTTAACTGGAGTCCGTTTTCAGGTTAAAGTGGACTTGTGTTAGCAGGACAAGCATGACCTTTGGCCTCTGGGAGAATGGTGGTAGCTCTGTGGTGATCATGAAAATGTTGCTGCTTTCTTGCCGGCTTTAGGATGCTTTTGTGTTCTAAGGAGCAAGGTAACTGTCATAAGCCGTTGTGACTGGGCCGTATTGTCTTTAAGTCCCGTATTTTCTGGATGCTACTGCTCTGGTTCCTTGATCTCCTGCCTCAGATGAGGCTGTAGGGCGCGGCACTGAGGCCTTGGACCGTTAGGTCTCCCACACATACACGTCATTAGGCTTTCTCTTCCTGGGGCCAGCTTCCACACTCGAGTCTTGCAGGTGTCGGCTCACACTCCCCTGGCCACAGACACTTCAGACTGCTGTGCACTAGAGGAGAGCGTGTCTGGGTCTTGGCAGAGCCAGCAGCGCACATGGGTTCCGATTCCTCTGGGACTCATTTACAAAAGCTGGGTAGTTGGCCAGCAGGGCTGGCTTTTGCCAGCTGTCTTCCGTAGGTTGTGACCTGGATGTAATCCATACTGAAATTGTAGAATGCAAAGAAGCAGGTTTTTCCATGACAGCATCAGGCAGTTTGTTTTTGGAAATGCATACAGTGTGGACATAGAAGTCCGTGGAATCCCCGGTGACTCAGGCTTGGGACAGAAGCCATTCAAATGAGCTCAGGACTTGGCCCAGTTGTGTTGGCAGAGACCTTTCTGCTGGGATTTGCCATGAGGGATGCTGGGCCTGGCTGCCTGCTTGTCTTCCAGCCCTGTCTCCCAAACTCCTTTCTGTCTGTTGGATCGCATACTCTCTACTCCAGTTGGCCTCTGTGTGATCAGCCCCACGGCAATCTCGGTGCTGTCTCTCTGTTCTGAGCAGGCAGACTGCTGTGGGCTGGCCTTTGGGCTGTGGTGGAGAGTGTAGCCATGGGAACCCCAGCCTTGGCCATGAAGGGCCTGGCACGTATGATCCTGCGTCTTTGGAAATGAGTGGAGTGGTAGAGAGTGGACGTGACTGTACGAAGGAGGAGCAGTGACACAGTGAGGCGATGAGGGCTTTAATGACTGTGACACCAAATCTAAGTGTAAGTGGCTGTGTGCGGGACCAGCTGCCACGCAGGCTTTGTGCTCATGAACATGAGTGGGCAGGTAAACACCACCATGGCCAGCCAGGTTGATCTTCCCCCATGAACCCGAATGGGAGTGGAGGTCACATCAGACACCTTGAGTTTCATCCAGAATTGGCCTTCCTGAACCAGTGTCTGTGAGGGGCGAGCGGGCATGAGATACGCCATGGCTGCCATCTGGAACTGGGTTCATTACTCTTCTCCTGTTGTGAAATACAGCAGCAACACCAACAGCCCGGCTTGGTCTCAGCCTCCACATACACTTTTCCTCTTCCTGTTTTTTTTTTTTTTTTTTTTTTTTTTTTTTATTTAAGATCAGGAGGAAATCACTCCAGAAAGAGGAGAGAAATGGAACCAGGGTCTTGGGACAAAGACGAGCCTGGCCATAATTTTACCTCTGAGAAAGTCACCTGCCTTATCCTGAGAAGTGACCTTGGCGAGGAACCTTCGGCTTCCCCCAGGAAAAGGAGACTTAAGGAGATTTATGTGGACAAGCCAGCTTTCCTTTTTGGTGAAAGCCAGGCATGGGGGACATCCGGCCTCCAGGGTGAGGGCTCTTGGTTTCTCTACTCAAACAGCACCCCTGTTATCAGTTTCCTGTTTGAATCAATTTTAGAACGTCACAGGTTGGGCCTGCAGAGACGGGTTAAGAAACATGTGCTACTCTCTCAGAGATTGCAAATTCCATTACCAGAACCCATATTGGGTGGATCACAACAGCCTCGGACTACAACTACAAGGGGAATACAACACCCCAAGTCTCTCTAAAGGTACCACACACATGCATACACACATACAGAGACACACAGACACACATATACATACACACACTTAAAAAGTAAAAATAAATTAAAAAAAAAAGAGGATGCCACAGATGGATACATTTACAAATTCACCAGCCTTTAGTAACCCCTTGGTAGAAAACAGAGAATATATGTGTTATTAAGCAGCCATAATTAAACATCAATCCAAAGAGATATCGTTGGATGCCCACTAAGTGCAGAGATTTGTACACTAAGGTTTATAAGTTTCTTGAATTGCTACTTCTAAGATGTTACCGTTTCATAAACTGTACTCTAAAGAAATGCAAAGATGTATGTAGATATATATATAAAGGGAACCAAATAGCTATAAGAGCTCAGTCATAACATGAAATAAAGTCTAGTATTTAACCACAGATAGACCAAGCAGCCATTAATTAAATCAGGGACCAGGATGCATTGAGGAATCCGTTGTAAGGGCCTAAAGACAATTGCAAATGCTCTTAAAATTTGGATACAGTGTTTGATTTGCAAGTAGAATCTGAAAATGATTTCCCATGGCACCAACTTCATTGTAGACATAAACTACCATGAGGCTGCTGATGTTCTGAGTTCCACCTACATTAGCAAGTCATAGAATGATAGCCTAGACATGGCTCTGAATATTTATTTACCTGAGCAGTTTAGGCACCTTGTTTTAAGAGCTAAGGCAATGGTAGTATTTTCCAAAGCCATAAAACCACTTTAAAAACAATCTATATCTCTGTGTTATAGTACAAATATGATTTTATTATTTAATCATGTTCTTTCACAAAGACACACACACACACACACACACACACACACACACACACACAATACACATACTGAAAATCTAAAGCCAGTATTAAATTCTGCACATACTTGTAACCCTAGGACTTAGGCAGGAGAATGATAGTTTCCAGGCCAATGTAGTTGACATGGTCTGATCACGTCTAACAGAAACAAGGGCAGCGCCTAGGACTCGGCGTTAGTAAGCTGGTTTGGTATGTTAAGGTTCTATCTTCAACACTGTTTGCTTTACAAACAGAAAGAAAAACAACAAACAAACAGTACAAAACAGTACGTACAACTCTAGCTTCAGGTCAGAGTGCTGAGTGGCTATGTGCAGTCACAGAGGACAGTCCCGGTGGCCCAGTGTTGGGTGGTGACATCTGGTGTGCCGTGGGAATTACTTAACATTTGCACTTGGAGAGACACTGGCAAGAAGTTTCCTTATATCTGGAAGATTTCACTCTCAGTCACTTCAAGGTTTGGGCTTTGTTTGTTTGTTCGTTCTGAGGTCTTTTACTCACTTGGGGGTGTAGCTCCTGAAAGTATATGCTTAGTGTGTATGAAGCCTTGGGTTTGATTACCAGCACTAGAAAGAAAAGTATTTTTAGCAGGACATTTTATGTGCATGTGGGAATGCCTGGTGTACATGTGTGAACCATATGCATGTGGAGGTCAGAAGAGGGCATTGGATGCTCTGGTTACAGGCAGTGGTGAGCTGCCTGGTGTGGATGCTGGGAATCAAACTGAGGTCTTCAGCAAATATAGCACACGCTCTAACTGCTGCTCCATCGCGCCAGCCCTGTGCAAGCTTATCTTGAATGGTCACACAGGAGCTGTCGTTCATGATGGACGAATACTTTATTAAACACTTCATAAAGTTCTCCTAGTAGCAAACCCGCAGTTAATATGCAGGTTCTCACTCTGAATGGGAAATAATTTCCCATTGTTGGGAAGGAATAAACAAAACCATTTGTGGGATGCATGAAGTGGAAGCTGCCGCCGCCGCCGCCGCCGCTGCTGTGTCTGTGCTGGGAAAGTTCTAGAAAAGCCTGGACAATGAAGAGACCTCACTTCCCTACAGACTGTATCTCCATGTCCTCTCAGGGCGTCAGAGGACTCTTAATTGGTAGCCATTAGTTTTCAGCAACTGCCACAGCAACTTCTCTTGGGGCCTTGGCTATAAGGTCCTTTTATCCTCACTGTCATGCAAGAGGATGCCATTTAGGCTGCTGAGCCCTCCCATCCCCCCCCACTCCTGCCATTGGAACACATTTTCCTGCCAGTTACCCTGCCATGGGAGTGCTGTTAGAGGGAGCTAGCCTACTGGACACCTGGAGAGATGGTGTGATCGTCCAGACAAGCCCTTTTATTATTGCTTTTAATTATTAGCATCTGAAAGTATCACCAGTTCCTCTTTTCCTCTCCTTTCGTTATTACTATTAATCACATGCCAAGCTGACAGGCAGGCAATATTGTTGCACAAAGAGATGCCAGCCATCAGCTGGTAACCCTTTTCCTTAGATGAACTCTGACTATTGGTTTGTTCTGGGAAACACTCACTCACTGAACATCTGCTTTCTCCATAAACTCAGTGTTTTCAAAAGCGATCAATCCAACATAGGGGGTTTGTAGCCAGACAGCAAGAAGACAGAAAACTCAAAAGTGCCCTCCTTCCCTCTTATCTCATAAATGCGCAGGCTCCTCAGGTGTCCTCACCTTACACAGGTTCCTCCACACATCCTCTAAAGAACTCTGGACCCGTAGTTGCTGCCCGGGAACAAGTGTGGTGTATTCTGCAAAGATCCCTGCCAGTCCACGGCAAAACCAGAAAGCTGAGGCCAGTGTGGCGAGACTTCATAACCGCAGATACATTGATTTTAAAGAATAATCCTTTATTCTGTTTTCATATTAGTAAAAGAAATACACTGCTCTCTCACTAGTTGTCTAACCATTCACTCACAACTTTTATTCAAAGCTCTTGCTTTTGTATTTGTTTTAAAATCCTTCCATGTCTGTCTCTTCTCTCCAGGGCAGAATAGTTGCAGCCTTGTCTTCGGTCTTTACTAAAGAACATTCCATGGTCACTGTCATGCCAGGGAGTTCACAGGGGACAATCTAGGCAGCCAAGAGTGGCTTGGGAGCCAGCTGCGGCCAGTCATGGAGTATCCTTGTCAGTCTTTGTCTTGTCAGCCCTTGAACTCATACAAGAAAGTGGCCCCTCCTGACAGCAGGTGTGGACCGGAAGGTAACTCTTGGGGGACTGCTAAGTGACTTGTGGCATGCAGGAGAACTTGGAAAGAAGAGTCAGAAGAGGGAAGCACACAGGTACATGGTAACCAGCACAGGGATGCTTTTCACACCAGCAGGAACTAGATGGTCCCTTATGTTTAGTGACTTAACTCTCAGTCAGTGAGCTTAAGTCAGTTGAACTAAGTTCAGTCACTAAACATGATCTTCCTCTATTACACACACACACACTCTCTCTCTCTCCCTCTCTCTCTCTCTCTCTCTCTCTCTCTCTCTCTCTCCCTCTCCCTCTCTCTCTCTCTCTCCCCTGTGAGGTGCATCATCTCCAGGCAGCTGTGCAGGAGGGAGTCTCTGCCTGATCCCAAGCTCGTACTGTTCCTAGGGAGCACTTGCTCTTTCATATCTACCATCTTCCTGTCTTGTCATGCCCCCCCCCCCAGCTTTCTCCCCAAACACTCCCCTCTCAAAGTGTCCCGGCTCTCCTATGGGCAGCCAAGCAGCGCTGGAAAGTTCGAGTTATGTGGGTAAACTGAGACTGGCCTCTGCATACCTGAATCAATTACATTTAGTTAACTGCTCTTTTGTGTGTGCACCTCTCAACAAAAAGGCTTCTCCTGTAGTCAGGGCAAGGATTTCAGTACATGAGGAAGAGGCCAGCCAGTGGTTTGGCCCTGGCGCAGGCTTTCCTGTTGGCACAAACTGCCAACCTCTGGGGTTCATGTTCTTGACTGAAGGTCTTCCTTCGGCTCTTTCAAGAACTTGGCAAGAATGTTCTATGATGGCTTCATGTAACAATGCAGTGAAATCTGACAACTGTAGTTTTCGTTCATCCACTCTGAGCAAACACTCACTGCGCATGTACGACATGTCTGACATTGTTCTAGGCAACTGAGACACAAAAGTGTAGACAGTTCACTCACCCACATGGGATTGGAAGGAACTCAAGCTGATAAAGATGGGAAGTAAAAAACGGTAGTGGCTCTCATGGGGAAACAAAAGTTAGAAGTTAAACGTTTGGATTAAATGTTGGTTAAGGGGGCTGTAGGGACGGCTCAGTGGTTAAGAGCACTGACTGTTCTTTCAGAGGTCCTGAGTTCAATTCCCAGCAACCACATGGTGGCTCACAACCATCCATCTATACTGGGATCCGGTGCCCTCTTCTGTTGTGTCTAAAGACATTAAATTTAAAAAAAAGTTGGTTAAGAGTCCAGGAACCCTGGAGTAGTATGGAGAAACTGTGTGGGTCATGTTAGGTCACTGAGGAGAGAAGATTAGCTGATGCCTCAAAGAAGGAAAGAAGAAATTGGCCAGGAGGCTCTTCAGAAAAAGAGCGCTCCAGACCATCAGCAAGGCCAAAGAAAGATTGGCAGGTGTTCCTCACAGAGGGACTTGACCTGAAACTGAGGTAAAGAGAGGGTCACAAGTGACAGGACACTTCAGAGCTGAGCAGGTGTAAGAACTGAACCTGAGGTTGCACAGATGCAAGAGTTCAGGTTCGGACTCGAGTTCCATGTCCCTTATCAGACATCCACCCGCACCTGCGGCTGTAGCCCCAACTTGGAGGCAAGAGCACCGGGTGTATTGGGAGCTGGGACCACAGAGGATCAGGAAAAAGCATGGGCCCGGGCTTTCAGCATATGGGCTGTAGGAAGACTTGGGAAGAAGCACAGGGTCCTGAAAGGGATAGCCTGGGCACCTCTGGCCTGAAAGGGATAGCCTGGGCACCTCTGGCCTGGTGCACACCAGCTCATGGCTCAGATTCCTTGCAGGAATTCTAGTCCTGTCGTGGTTTGCTCTTAAATTGTCACTGACAGCGCCCGTTGAGCTTGATGGCTGGTACGAACACCTCTCACGGGCTTAGGACAGTTTCTGAGCTGTGCTCCAGAATGCAGTGGGTTTCTGCAGGTTGATCAGTCCTTCGGGGTAGGAACCCCGAGTGGTCTTCTGCTGTGTATGCTGATCTGGATCAACATGGACCAGGCCTGAAGCTTAAGTTAGGGCTCAAGTCCAGATCTCTTGAGTCTCAGTCTAACTAGGTAGGAAAACACCACACAGAGTAGATTCCCCTCCATACTCCTGTGCTTCTTCAGAGCCTGGGAAGGGAAGGGCTGTTTGATGGGTTAGACTGTCTGCTGTGTTACTGTGTTGATGACTGTCATAGTCTCAGGAATGTCATGGACTCTTTACAGTGGTTAGTCAGTGCTGACGATGAATTGTCCAGCATGCTTATGATCGAAACTAGATTATGATGTCTCCTTAGGACATGAGTCAGCCAAGAAATACTTAAGAGCATGTGTCATGTGTGTGCAGTATGGAAGATTCTATAATGGGTAATACTTTCATATGTTCAAGCAGCTTAGAGGCCCGCCCAAGAGGCGACCTTATCCCCAGAGCAGAGGGAAATGAAGTACATATGATAACTTGGCATATAGCGGCTGAATAGATTAAAATAGTAGTGTGACAAAGGGTGGGACAGACAGGTCCTCAGGGCAATGGAGAATAGAGAAGCTATCCTAACAAGACTCGGGTGGTGGGGACATCTCTAGGTGAAAGTGAGTCAAGAGCTGGTAACCTACAAGGTCTGATCCAATTCTTGGATGTCTCTGGCTTCGAGTTGCAGAAAGTCTACGAAACTTCAGTGACATCTGCTACAAACATGGGCACGTGTGCTCATGCACATGTGTGCTAGCCCTCCATGCAATGCCAGTGTAAGGACAAGTCCACGGTGTGTGTGCACGCAGTGGTGTCCCTCCGTACGTCCTTCTTCCAGGGATTCTAGGGTGTCTGGTAGCTTCATACTGGGTCTCTGGATTCTTGGTGTTCTCACTGTGGTGGTCCACAGGCAGCCGTCGTCCCTGCTCTTGGACAATTTACTCTGACTAGAGATCTCAGTTGGCAGTGTTCCGGCTGGAGGCCATCTGAGGAGCAGGAGCTTGGAGATCCAGCTTGCACAGACATTACATAGGGCAAGACTGTAGCGTTCCCTGAGCGGGCATGGAAAATGGGCACCCATGTAGGTAGTAGGTGATCCAGAAAGATGAGGCTGGGTCTGGCAGTGGAGCAGTTTTATGAATGGGTGGAAGGGAGGTGTCAAAGAAGATGTAGGAGAGGCATCACGGCAGCTACCAAGTCTCCCCCCCTTCCCTGATGTGTTCCCTCTGGCTCCCTGCCTTGTTCTGTGTACCCAAACAGTCTAGGTAGCTGCCTTACGGCTCAGTACAGCCGTGCCCCTCATATTTGTGAGCGTCCAGTCTTTCCACAACTGAGTTACGGAACGGGTTGAAAACAGTTTCCTTCCCCAAAGGGGTCAGATTAAAATTGATACCAGCAGTGTGTGTTCAGTCCCAGGTAGACAGACATCAGGATTTCTAAGGCACAACTCTGCCGCTGGTCTTTACCCAGCCTGTGCTGACTGTTGCTGAGGAAACAGGACTGTGGCTTTATCCTTCGGGTGTGTTTCATTTGATTTTAGCATCTTCTATACATTGGACAGTGATAAGGCACAGTTGGTACTCACGGGTGGGAGGGTACACTGGAGATAACCCAGTAAGACTGCCAAGAAGATGTGGCTAAAATACGGTGGGGGGGTGTCACAGTAGGGGAGCTAGTAACCCACAAGGGCAGCCAACAGCCCTGTCTCTAGCCGCAGGTGGCATCATTAAGGCTGAGCCGTGTACCCTGGTGACCACGGTCATCAGCTGCTGCCATCTTCTAACCTTTTGGTCCAGTAGACTGGGAGGCTGTGAAAAGGTTTTAATTCCAATGAAAATGGGACCTTCTGGGACACAGCCCTGTGAGATACAGAGCAATAGCACAGGTCCCCAACAGGTGACAACTCTCCACAATGGGTCCGTTGTCTTCAGCTTCTGGCTACAGAATTGCCTCTGTATTTCTTCCTGGTCTTACCACACCACTGTAGGGAGGTACTACATTAAGGATCTTGTTAGAAGAAAGCAAGTGAACATTCTCCATTGCTGTCTGAGGGACCCTGTGAGGGACGTTGGGACCTGCTCTCATCAGAACAGTGGAGACCCAGGGCTGTGCTCACCACACCAGCTCATATGGCGTCACATGAAGGGGCCAGCAGAGGCAACACTTTCTGGAATTTCTTGGTATAAAGGACAATTGGAGAGAAGAGAGGGGAGGTGTGTTAAGCTACATGAAGGACCACAGTCCCTCAAGCAGACCAAAGTCTTGCATTTTCACGTCACACCCGGCTGGGGCAAGCAGGTTGCAGCTGTTGCTTCCTTTGAGGGATATACCACAGCCCACAGGCAGTTTATCACTTTGCCATGTAGACTTTTCTCTGATCCTGAACCCTAGCTGAGGCTTTGATAGAGTCAAGCTTTGATGCCCTTCTGCAATGAGGTCCCCATGGTCTTTATTCAGAAATTAAGTCAGAAGCCACCACAGGGATTTCGAGCCGCGCCACACTAAGGAACAGGAAGATGTTTTTCTGCCTGGGGCTTCAATGCTACTAAAAGAAGGATGTCTTTAAAAACCCTTCCCAACAGGGTCCCCTCGGGCACATTAAGGTTTTACGTGCTTTTCATGAGTCTGAGCCTAGAGCGGGGTGCCCAGTGCCGTGTGCAACTGATGTTTCCTTGGACCACTTCAGTCTTCCAAGGGGAAGAACAGTGTCCTTGTGTGGATCCTGAGCACGAGCCCAATACGTAGGCCTGCAGGAAGAGGCGCTGTGGTCTGGCTGGTGGCCCATTAGGGTTTAGCGGTGGTGTCTCTCAGGACCTGGAGTACACTATTCACGCTCTTTGGTGCCTTGCAGAAGGCTTCATAAAGAACATGGTGGGTCTCTCCAGGTTTACTGAGTTTCTCAGGGGCCTTTGATATGATTAAGAACAAGGAAAGTCACCTTAGATCTTGACAAGCAAAGGTCCATTCAAATGGAGCATGCCCTTTCAAGGCTCTACATTCTAGCATCCTAGCCGGTAATGTGACAGGTGGTGCCTGTGCTGACGGCTTTACCCTGAGCCACCTGCTGGTCTTTGTCCTGGTTTGTCACGTCGACCTTTTCTTCTTAAATCGTGGCTTCACTGTAACACTCTGTACATCATAATTCAGTCATGTCCCCCAAAGCTACCCTGTCCACCCCACAGTGTATCCCTGGCTGGCTTGAAACTCTTGCAGACACCTCCAAAGTGTGGAGATTAAAGGTCTATGCCACCATGCCCTGCCTCCTTTTCTCAGACTGTCCCCACCTTCTTTCATGTCATGTGTGGGTTTGTCCAAGTGCAGTCTAGACTCCATGTGGAAAAAATATGGATATTTGTATTTCTGAATCTGGCTTATTTCACTTGGTATGATCTTCAGTGCAAGCCATTTCCCCACAGTGACACGTCTCATTGCTTGTCATACATACACATCACTTTTCTTACCCACTCATGTCACTGCCAACATGGAGGTACAGGTATCTGCTGTCTGCAGTGGTGGAGCTGGGTAGCTGTTTTCAGTTCTTCTGTGAAACTTGCATGACTGACTTGGTATCTGCAGTACCTTACCTTCCCACCAAAAATCTCCCCCTCGCCCCAGTCCTAACCATTTGTTTAATGATAGCCATGTGACTGAATTGAGATAGAATCTCAAAGTAGCTTTGCATGGGCGTTTCCCTGGTATCTAGAATGCTAAATGGTGTTTTGTCTGCAGTGTAGGTGCACATGTGCAGGTGCCAAGGTATGAGGATGACATTGGGTGTCTTGGCTTTGCTGTCACTCTCCAGCTCTGGTTTCTCACTGAACCTGGAGCTAGGCTGGCAACCAGCAAGTGAATTACAAGGGCGCTTCAGCAGCCCTGGCTTTTTGCAAGAGTGCTGGACCCAACAGCAAGCCCTTTACTCCCTGAGCTGTCTCTCCAGCACCCTCGCCCTTCTGAGAAATACTTGCTCATTTATTATTATTTGGTATTTTTGAGTTCTTATGATCTGGGATTAATTCTCTGTCCAGTAGGCAGAAACTCCCATTTGCAGGCTGTCCTTTTGCTGCACAAAAGCTTTTTAATTGCAGATAATCTTGCAAATCAATTCTTGCTGCCGGAGTGCTCAGACAAGCCTGTACTTATGCCTGTAGTTGGAGTCTTCTTCCCTTCTGGGTTCAGGTCTCATGTTGAGGTCTCTGGTCTACTCTGAAGTAGCTCCTGTATAGGGGGAGGTGAGAAAGAGGTGTATTTTGTTCTTTTACATGTGGGTGTCCAGGCTTCACACCGTTTGTTGATGAGAACATCTTTTGCTCCTGTGTGTGTTGACACCTTTGTTGGAAACCAGGTGGGTACAGTGTGGGTCTGTTTCTGCATCTCCTACCTAGTCTTTGTCTAGCTCCCGGTGTGGCTGGAGATGGGGGCAGGGCCGCGATGCTTCCCTCCAGCATTGCTCTTCCTTCTTGTGTTCTGGCTAGTTGGGGCCATTTATATGTGCTTTCATTTGAATTTTAGAACCTTTTTTTTTCTATCTATGAAGAATGCCATTGATGTCTAGATGAGATTCAAGCACTTATCAGTTCTGAACATTTTCTGGTAGAGGGCTTAGGGTTTTGGTTTGGACCAGCTTTGATAGCAAGGATCAACTGAGGTGGAACGTAAAGTCTGCTTTTAGAAAGCTGGTAGTTCCTGGCAATCTGACTCTTTTGGGGCCAGAGCTCATGGCTTCTGGCAGTTAAATCTCTAACTCTTCTGGACCAGAGCTGATAGCAATCGGCTCCTGCTGACAGCAGCAGGGGGTTAGGAAAACGTAATTATTTAGGCTTTGGAGAAAGATAAAGAAAAAAGATGCACACATTCAATGGCTGAAGCAAAGGGGCCCCAACTAACCCTTATTTTTGCTCCCAGTTTTTATACCTTCTCAGATAAAAGTTTTCTATGTACGAAAGAAAACGACCTCACCGAGGAAGTTACAGTTGTTTTATCTGTGTGTTTCATTTCATAAGCTCAGTATAAGTTCATAAGCAATAGTTATGTATATTCATGCCCTTTATCATGGAGCACATCCGTGGCCTCATCCTTGGACCTCACCTAGAATGAAGGTTGTCTTTGACCATTAATTTCTCCCAAGCCTGTTCTTCTTCCTAATGCAATGAGTGTACTTGTAACCTAGGGAAGCTCCCTGTGCTTCCTCTCACGCAGCCTCTACTTATACTCTATGGAGAGGGGACACATTTTATTCTTGATTTTCTATCAATTATTCTAACTTCCTAAAATTACTTATCTAAACAGCATTAATCCAGGAAAGTTCATGTTGATCTGCAGAAAATTTGCCCAATAGGGTGGGCTAATTAATACCCAGTTAAAGGCCTTTTCCATACCACTTGAGACAGTGAAGGTTTTTGTCCCTTGTTTCTACATTGTAGTTCACATTTGGACTGTTCCTGAAGCACTGGTGTTGAGGACTTTGGGTCTGTGACTTTCATTCACATCCATGTTCTCATACCTGGTTTTGGCATCAGGGAAATACTGGCTTTTAAAAACGAAGCTGGTCGTAGTTGTTCCCTTTTTAGTTCATGAAATAGTTTGGAGAGCATGTGTTAATTTATCTAGAAACACATTCGCCCGGTGATGGGCTTTTTTTGTTGGAAGACAGTCTTGTTGCTCTGTTTGTTTCAATAGTCTAGATTTTCCAGTGTTCTAGTGAACCTTCAATGTCACTGGCAAGTGTCTTTTTTTTTTCTTTTGGTCTGGCTCGAGTGTGTCAGTCTTGTTTTATTAAGAAAGTACTGTCCACACACTTTAGAAACCACACCTACCCTCTGGGTATAAGACTGATGCACTTAGAAGAATCTTGATTCAAACCTCTACTCCAGTCAGGGCTCAGAGCAAATGGCCTGCTGGTTTGTGGCCTCATATCATGCTGTCATGAGCCCAGGCTAATCCTCTCTCCGTCCATTTGTGAGCTGGGGATTGATCCCAGCTCCTGCTTCAGACTGCTGTCCCCAGCCAGGAGCAGCGCCTTGTCCCCGTGAGCCTTTCACTTCCAAAGGCCTTGCTCTCTGCTGCTGACATCTTCTTAGCTAGAGCTCAGTCCTGGCCATAGAATAAAGCCCAACCTCCTTTACCGCACAGGTTGTCAGCTGAAATAAACCTTCCACAGGGCGTCATGGTTTCCCTCCCCTTCTTCATGAGCAACTTGCACTGGTGAAGTGGCCAGGCCTGGGGTAAGGCCAGTGGGTTCCAGTCAGCACACACCTACAAATGAAATCTTGTACCTAAAGTTGTTTATCTAGTCCTAGCCTAAGTCTAGACCAGGCAGTAAACCGCCTCTCAAGTTGCTGAAACACAGTGACTTGTGAACATGCAGCCCTGAGGGGCAGAAAGGTGCTGGCCAAGTGGGGCCCACACATGCTGGTCTGGATGCAGGGCAGAGCTCACTAAAAGTCAGACAAACAGAAAAGTTCCATGGCATTGGCAGTTTGCTTCTACAGAGGCATAGACATATACCTCTTTCCTTGGCATGCAGTTTATCTTCAAGGCACTTGTCTTTAACTAGGCTGAGGCCACAAGGTTCTGAGTGAATTACCTTATACCAGTGACTGACAAACTGTCAAAAGCTAGATCATAAGTATTTTGTGTTTTGCAGGTCATGTGTTCTGAAGCAAGCATGGCTCTGCCCTAATATGTTCTGATAAAAGTTGATTTATCCTGTGTTATTATGGTGTTTTGCATGTATGTATACCATATGCATGCTTGGTACCTATGGAGGTCAGAAAAGGCTGGCTGTCTGGAGTGAGCTATCATTGAATGCCGAGAACCAAACCCAGGTGCTCTGCAAGAGAAACAAGTGCTCTTCCTGCTGAGCCATCTCTTTGGACCCTTTCTAAAGCCATGCTTGGCTTTCGCAAGCTCAAGGGTGGACATACACTCCAACATACACAAACTGGCTGAAAAGGCTTGTAGGCAAGCTCTCTTCCCCAATCTCACCTCATACTCGAAAGTGTGCCCAGGAACTTGACACCAGCTATTCTGGCCAGGCTTAGACCAAGACACAAACACTTTCTGTTGCAGTGTGGATGATACGACCCAAGGCTAGCCACCATAAGGGCACAGCAGATGCTGCAGGCTGCGGAGGCACCAAGGGTTTCATCTGTTTTCTCTTCTGTCCCTCAGGTCTGTTCCTCATCCTCGGCCTCATCTTCTACCCTGCGGGCTGGGGCTGCCAGAAAGCCATAGACTGTGGACGGCATGCATCTCCCTACAAACCCGGAGACTGCTCCCTGGGCTGGGCCTTTTACACTGCCACTGGGGGCACGGTCCTCACCTTTATCTGTGCCGTCTTCTCCGCACAAGCAGAAATTGCAACCTCCAGTGACAAGGTCCAGGAAGAAATTGAAGAGGGGAAAAACCTCATCTGCCTCCTTTAGTCTGGAAGATATGACTGCCACCATTACCTCTCTTTATGGCCTTGTGACACAGTCTTCATCATTTGAATCAAGTGAAGAACAAGTCTTGACCTACTGGAGCTACATTCCACAGCCCCGGGCCTTCGTGGGACCAGTGAGGGGCATCACCCACCGAGCAGAGCTCTTGGCCATGCCGGCTGCAGTGCACATGAGACCAGACAAGGACATGGCATGGCCCCTGTGGAGTCCTGTCGGAGACCCCTTCTCCCCGGGGCTCAATGAGGGATAGTGATCTCACCAAGGCAGGTGGCAATCTCTGGCAGCAGAGGAGAGACTGGCCAGCCTCAGGTAGTTTGAGGCAGGTTTATGAGCACCTCAGAATGGCAGGGGCAGGTGGGGATCTTGGCTTTTCTTCCTCGTGCCTTCGTGTTGTCTCACTTAGAGACTGAAAGGAAGATTACAGACTCACTGATGACAGGTTATATGCTGAAGGTCACAGCAAGATGCCAGATTTGGCTTGACTACAAAAAGGCCTTAACAGGGGCAGAGCAGGACCCCACTGTGGAACTACTCTAGTTTGAGTTCCAGGGTAAGAGGTATCAATGGAACTCTCCTCAGGATTTGAGTAAAGAAAGACAATCACATAATAATAAAAGTACAGCCCTCTGGCAATAAGGTAGACACCTCCCTGCAGCCAGCCTAGTGCCTGTGATAGCCCTGTCTCCTCTGGTAGTTGGTTTCCTCCTAGGGTTACAGTTGTGCTTGGCAGCCCAGGGAAAATCTCAGTGTTCCCCACTTCCAAAACCTGCAGCCTCCAGACAAGCTGTGGCCCATGCAGATGCTCACAGGGAGGGGCTGCCAGAACCTCTGCATTTGCAGAGGGAACTTTTCTGTCTCATTATTGTGCTTTCTAATCCCACTGGCGTTGGTCACAGAGAAAGCAGGAGCTAGCCCGGAAGCTTCTCTAGCTTCTGGTGTTGATCCGCAGAGCAGGCTGGATGACTCTGGCCCACTGCCCTGTATCAAGAATCCCATCCCCAGGTTAGTGTGAAAGCAGGGGCTGAACCAGCTCATCGCACCTAAGCAGGTCACAGAATCACCAAATGCCTATAAAAGACGACTCAGGGCTTTTAATCCAGTTTCCATAAATTACCCATTTGACCAAAGCAGTCAGAACCACCAGAGTCTGGGGGCATATGAACCTTGGAGATACAGAGACCCTCCACAGCGGTGCAGGCGGAGTAGACCTGTTTGGTTTTAGAGATATGTTCAGCTGAGGGGTTTGTCTATAAAGGTAAATAGGGAAGCACCTTCTACTGGCAGATGTTTGTTTGCTCATTGGGTATACAACCCTCTTACAACCTTGCCCCAGTGAATCACAGAAGCTATGTCAGTATAGAGCCTGGTTCAGAACAACTCCCTTATATATAGATGGGCTAGGCCCACTCAAGTTTAATTATAGTATATTTACCAGAAACAATCTTATGCCTCATGCAGATGAAGGTTATGGAAGGGTACTGAATCAGATCTTAAGCTCAGTTTTGGACCAGTATTCAAAATAAGCAAGGTAGAGACCCCGTGGCTTCTTTGAAAGAGGAGGGGGAAGTACCTAATCGATCCTAGGGACGCTCAGGAAACAGGAACAGATCACTAAGTTCACGTGCCATCAGCATATGGAGAAAGCGCTCATCTTTACTGGGTAGCGATGACATCCTAAGCAGCACAGTAACTGTATTCCCAACCTAGGCAATACTTTGCACGAAACACAGTTAAGTTCGTTAGGAAAACTGTGACAAAACCACTTCATCTTCCTTGAATTTACCAGATTAGCTTTTCCATCTTGATAGTCTTGACTAGCCCTAAGCCGCAGATCCCGTGTGCATGCCCGTCACCTGCTCTTGGGGGGTCAAGCGGCAGTGGACTCCTAGCAACCTGGTAACAGTCACCAGTGACATGGCCTCTCTGCCACACTGTAACTCAGCTGTCTCTCATTAATTGAAACATTGGAGAACACAGCCCCAACACAAAAGGGCACAATGAAAACTGCCTACACACAGACTTTGTGGAACGAGATTGCATTTTATAGCAGAGAGACCGTCAAGCCAATACACAGACTTTTGCAGGGAATGAGAGAACCATCTACAGTTGTCCTAATAAAGAATGAAGCTTTGCTCCTGGCTCCTTAAAACCACTCGCTGGCCGGTACCCATTTCTCTGGTAATAGGGGCATTGCTACTACCAGAAAAGTTCTCATTTTGCCTGCATTTGTGCTCAGCTTTCATTGAACTCTAAAGCGGAAATACTTGGGAGTCTGTGGCTTCTTTAAACCTGTGTGGTAATTCAACATTACATTTATAACTGTGGAAGGGTCTTTGAAGTATCTGTGGTGTAACGAATGGCCTTTGTTAAACATGTATTCTGTAAAGTGCCATAGTCTTTTTATGTGTAGCATATTTAAATATATTTATCACCCATACACAAGTTTGTCTGATAGATGTGCAATAACCAAGGTGTATGTGTGTTTTCTTTGGGGAAACTGGACAAGATTCAAAACAGGGATGTTTCTTTTTGTGCAAAGGAGAGAGTTAGACATTTTTGCCTTCGTGGCTAAGTCACTAGTCTGTAACATTTTTAATGCTACACAAACCTTATGTGAAGAAAAGACTGATATGAAGTAACTTTCTCCTGGGTCTATAAAACAATCACTATATTTATGGGAGACTCGATCCAGCCAGCCAGGCCCAGCCAGCGCTAGTCCTTCCGTGTGAAATGTGAAGCTGCAAGTGCCTCTTCTGTTAGTCTGAACACTAGACGCTATTTCTTCCTATGCTTATAGACCCTGTTAAAGCTAGACCACTGTCTCTAAGGGCTGGCCTCACACCTCCTTAGCATTAAGCGTCTGGCTTAGGACAGCCCATTCCGTGCAATAACACATGACTGCTGGAAATCCCAGGCCTGTACTTGTGCTTCGGGGAGCAAAGACTCAAGGCCAAAAGAGTTCAAGGGATGAGTGGGGGCTTCTGAGCCTGTGGGGAAACCGTCACATGGGTCCTCGGGTGCTGTGAAGGAACGCTGGCACCACTAGATGTTCAGTAGCCACTTGAGCCAAATATAAAATTGTACTTGGAACTGATGGACTGAGCTGGGGCCTTCAAATGTGTGGTTACCCTGTTCCATGTAAACTAATACATTTTCTAGCATTGATTACTATTCTGTACATAAGGATTTTCACAGTGTCCTCCCGTCCCCTCTTGACACCTGAATTAAATCTGATTTTGCAAACTCATTCTTTCAAGTTTGTTGGCACATAATTTGATTAAAAAAAAATGTAAAGTTAACTTACTACTGTCAGTTCTTAACCCTGACTATCATAGGTTGTCTTTAATTTGCAGGCAAGGTTTTCTTCCTTGGAGAAGTATCAACATAATTATAGGCATCTTCATTTTAAAGTAACATGTGAGACAAAATGCTTTAGAGCATTTGCTAACCAAAAGATACATACTCCTTCCCTCGCCAAAAACAAAACAAACAAAAAAAACCAAACAAAAACAAAACAAAAAAAACAAAAAACAAAACAAAAAAAAAACAAAAAACAAAAGCCAGTCCAATGGGGCCTTCTGTATCCACAGTCCCTGGAGGAGACCCTGACCAAAAAAGACACCTAGACTTTCAATCTCTCAACCCAAGGAAAATGCCAAATATAATTTCCATAAATTCATTCAACTCTGCACATGCCCAGGAACACACATTGTCAGAATAAACAAGAGAGGGGCCATCTCCCTGATCTAACTTCTGATAGATGAAAGGCACACACGTACTTTGGTTTCTGAGCAGAGATGATCAGGTTTCAAATTGGAATAGAAGTTAAACTTCACAAGGAAATGTTTTTGAAACAAATCATCTGACTAATTCAAGGAACACTGGAACCGCACTGTTTTCAAAAGTAAATCCAGAGAGAGCACCAGGACTTGAGTATGGGCAGAACCTGGGACAGCCGTGCGTACCTGCCGTCCTCAGCGTGTCTATCTGTGGAATGGGCAGAGGGCTGATATGCAGAGGCCAGAGAAGGATCTCGGGTGTTTTCTTCTAGCACTTTCTATCATTTATTTACATTTCAGGTAGGCTGGCTGGATAGGAGCTCCCGGGATCTGCCTGTCCCCACCCCCTAACACCTAACATGGGTTAAAGCCCATGCAGCCGTGCCGTGTTTACACAGATCCAAACGTAGGTCCTCTCTGTTTACACAGAAAGCACTCTTGCCCACTGAGCCATCTCACCAGCCCCAATCTTAAGTTTTCACAGGGAAAAGTTCCCACTATATCTTCTGGAAAACACACTCAAGTTCCTTTGTTAGAGCCCCATAAGAATCTTTCTTACCCCGGATATTCCTTGTAGATTTATGTTAAGGCAATACAGGATTAGACAAGGAGAGGAGGTGGGGGGGAAAGGAGAGGAAACAGAAGAGGAGGAGTCAGGGAGTAAAAGGGAAGAGGAGGAGTCAGAGAAGGAGAGGACGAAATGGGAACAGGAGTTCTGTTCACAGCAAGTGAGAGGGATCTCCAAGGAGGAGAATAGAGTGTAGTGGTAAATCTGCCAAAATAGACCACAGCTTGTTTTCATAATTACTGAGTCCTGTTTTCATTGAATGGGTTTATTTGGGTTAAAGAGGAAAATGCAACAAATTGGCATTTTGGTTGAAAAGGATATCGCAACAATTCCTTGTTTCTAGCTCAATTGCAGACATTTAGTGTGTGGACTCTGGGTGGGAAACAATAAAGCCACTAAGGTAGAGAGGTCAGAGGCGTCAGGGACAAAGGCTGCCACTGGCAGCTACTTGCATGTACCATGGAACAGATCCAACAAAAGGCGAGGTCAGAGGCAGAGACCGGGAGTCATAAGTACCAATGGAGAGGAAAGACAGCTTTGGCGATGTGCTCATTCTACGGTGCTTTGCAAAAGTCATCACAGCTTCTAAGGTAGGACGTTCTATACATACATACCTGCCACTGATGTAACTTTGGTGAAGGTCTTTGCATCAGGTAGGAGCTGGGAAGTGACAAAACCTAGCATCAGGTACAGGTTTGAAGCCAAGTCCCTTCCTGAAGGGAGGGACAAGGGTAAGCATGCACCACCTCGCTGTAGGAAACATGACATCAGCCATATCTCCACAAGGGTCATATCCCTGCTCCCTCTCGGGAACCTAGCAATTTTCACATTTGAAGATGACACCTTATATTTTAACTCGGTGATCACAGCTCAGCTCAAACCTGAAAACAGATAATTCATCAGATCCATGACAGCGACTTGGATGGCCTCCCTCGTGTCTTAGTGATAGAAACCTAAGTCATGGGTTATCCCATACAAAGAAAGTGGCACCACAAAGGCATAAATAACCTAAGAATTTGTCCTCAACTTTCTCCAAACACAAAAACCAAAGACCACTTACCCCAACACACTGCTAAGAACAGGAAGCAGGAATTTGCTAGCACATTTCAAACAGTCAAGAAATGGAAGAACAATGTTTTGTGTGTGTGTTGGGTAATGACCCTTTTTCTAAGGTCCACTGTCTTTAAGGATGGACACAAGTTACCAGAAGTGTGGAAGGGTGAGGGGGAATTTAAAACTGGAGAGGAGCCACCTCTGGACAGAAGCTAGGGGACTGGACCTTCACCACCTTTACTCACAGGTACCTTGTCATTTCCTAATCAGTTAGCACTTACATCATAGATTTGGTGCAAGGATTAAGGAGCAGACAGAAAATCTTAGTGTAATCTCTTCAAGTCCTCAACAGTGAGAAAACAGAGAATTCTGTCTTTCCAAATACTTACATGGTTTCTTTTCTTTTGTTTTATTTACCTTTTTAGGACAGAGTCTCTAGGTAGCCTTCGCTGTTTTGGAACTTGCTATGTAGACCAGGCTAGCCTTGAACTCACAGAGATTCACCTGCCTCTACCTCCTCAGTGCTAGGATTTTAGAAGCCACACTTTGTAAAGGATAATACAACCTGTTATCAAAAGTGATCAAGTTTTACTTACTATAAAATTAGCAGCCTGACTATTTGAGGCCAGTGTTTGCATCTCGTTACAACAGGTCATTCAGTTAAACATCTTTACCTTACAGCTCTCTGGTGATGAGAGGTTCCTCTGTGGACGCAGAAGACTGTTATTCTCACATAGAAAATAAAATAGGTTGAACAAATCCACAGACAGGGGAAACCAGAATGCGTACACACCAAACCCCTTGGTTACTTACGCAGTCTTATGGGAATGAAGTTTTGGAAAAGGAAAATCCTAGTTCTGGCTAGGACTCCAAATGACAGAAGTATAAATTGATAAATTCTTCCTGGAGAGCCCAAAGTTACCATTTTATTTTTATTTTTTTAGCACACACATAACTTTTAACTCAGCAAAGTTTTCCTAACAGTAAAATCCTTAAGTCCCAAGATTTAGCAACAATATTCTCTGCTGGCAGATCATTTCTAATTTTTTTTAAAAAACTTGAAAATCAGAATCTAAGAACATAAGACTTGATGATAGCTGCATGTAGTCAGAAATATTAAAAAGGCAATTTTTGGTATATGTACATAGCAACTGAAAAAAAGGCAAGGAGCCATTGTGTGACTTAAGGCTCTTTAGTTCAAAGAGAAAGGAAAATAATTCAAGCTAGGTCAGGGCGAGTGACGCCTGGAACAGACTGAGGGTAACATGATGAGCAGAGGCCTCGTAGCTCAAAGAGCTGACGGTCTGTCCGTCTGTCTGTCCTCTGTCCGTCTGTCTGTCCTAAGCCCGTACACCCTGTTCCCAAGCTCTCTGCTGTCAGCCATGTTGGCTGGTGGTTCCTTCTCCAGGGCTGCCCGTGCTGAGTGGTGGTAGAGCCCCTCTGAACACATCTACACTGAGAATAAAGATGCGAGGTGGGCTCATCACAGTGTGCACGCACTCTGGCTTAATAGCATCCAGTTCCAGGATCCTTCGGGAGCACAAAGTAGTGGGCTTGTTATAGGGAACAGCCATGAAGGGTCGTGTGCAGAACAATCTCATTGCCTAGTTCTAGAGGAAGAAGAGAGTTTCCCTGGAGAAATGCATGCCAGGCCTTAATAAGATTTAAAAAAAAAAAAAATAGATAAAACTGAGAAATTTGAAAGAAAAAAAAAGAAAGCCGCCTTTTGCTTGTATTGTCTGTAACTTAAGAGTAAATTGTGTAATGAACTTTTATAACTGAAGTCAGTATGACTGAGGGGGAAACAGTTTGGAGAATGTGTGGTCATTATTCCACTTACCTCCATACAACTTGCACATGCAGAAGAACAGAAGCAAGCAGGCACAGCAAAACACCAGCAGCACTAGGTGAGGCAAGGAAGGGCTTGTTTCCCCTCGTGTCACTTTCTTTATTCTCCAAGTGCTCTAGAGCCAGGATGCAGGTACGGCTCTTGTACTAGGGAAGCAACTTTTTAAAAAGACTTATGTGCTTTACACCTATGGGTGTTTTGTCTGAACGTATATTTGCACACCAGAAGGGGGCATCGGTCTCATGGGATAGTTACAGTTACAGATGGTTGTGAGTCACCATGTGGTTGCTGGGAATTGAACTCAGGACCTCTGGAAGAGCAGTCAGTGCTCTGAACAGCTTAGCTATCCCCTTCAGCCCCTAGGGCAAAATATTTAAGGGTGTGTAACCCGCAAGGTCTGGTTTCTGTGGAGGAGACTGAGATACTGTTGGAAGTCCTGTGACCAGAGAAGGGCAGTGCTTTTGCTTTTCTCCTAGACCCAAACACATCAACAGTAACAATGGTTTCAACCACCATCTTGAGAATCTCTAACCACAAAAAATAAATAATAATGAGGAATTCAAGTATAGAAATAATTAGGACTCAAAAATAAAACCTGCATGGCAGGGTGTGTGTGTGTGTGTGTGTGTGTGTGTGTGTGTGTGTGTGTGTGTGTGTGCGCGCGCACACACACACGCACGCATGCACATGCAAGAGAGAGTGCTGCTTTACTGTAGAGAAGGTAATATTATAATGACCTTATAGAAATATGTAATACTAGCACTATAAGAAAATGAGATCTTTTCTAATTCTCCAGGGTAGAGGGATGACATGTTTTAGCATGTTTGACTATACCATGATATCACAGTAAGCCCAGAAATACCAAGCTAAAAAGGAAAGCAGAGCTGGGAGGAACAAAATAGAACTCTCGCCGCATCACCCCATCCCCTGGCGGCTTCCACTTTCTCTCGAAAAACAACCACTATGCTAGGGAAGCTTCTGCAGGATGGAGATACTGTCCCATCCAAATCACAGAGCTAAGAGGTATATGCAAAACCCACAGGGAGGGGGAGGAAACTGATTCTAGGAGCCTTGGATTAGTGAAATGATCCTATCCTAGAGGTAGGCAGAGTCATGGTGGTGGTGTGTGTGTGCGGCACAGAGGGCCTTTGGCTCCTCAGTCTGGGAAAGAGTCTGAAATAAGGTTATAAAAACCCACCAATGCAATATGCATATTGTCTTATAAAATGTACCATAAACTTCTTACATAACGATTTCATTTTCCTAACTATGGAAATGCAATTTACAAGTCTAATAAATAATATGTATAAAAAAAGATGTTTATGTAACCTAGGAATTATAAAAAAAAAATTAAAAACAGCTACAGTATTTTAAAATGTATTATCCTACTACACATACATTTATAATATGATGCTTGAAAAACCTATCAAGGTAAGGTCTAGAGTAACTTTAGCCAATTTTAGACTAGCCATTCCCTCATTTGCAAATGGCGTATTAACACACAATCACAGGTCCCTTTAAGGATTTTTTTCCTTAAGAGAAAATGGAAGGGAACACAGCAAAAGTGTGTCCCAAATGTGATAAACTGTAGACTGAGCACAAATGTGACTAGGGATCTGACATTAGTGTTGAGTGTCAGGACCGGTGCAGGGATAAACTGCAGGACTTTCACAGACTGGCAGGAGCTAACAACAGTCGGTGCAAATCTCCAGTGTAACCACATCCACACGGAGTACAGAATGGTCCCAAGTGTCAGAATCCAAACTCACTTTTTAAAATGAAAAACAGAAAATGTGGTTTCTTAATTCAACATATAGTTCTCAAAATAAGATCTGCTGTGAACACAACTTCAGGTTAAACTTTACATCAGCGTTGGTCACCAGGTGAGAAATCCAGCACACAAACAGAAGGCCCATTCGTGCACACAGCGGCAGAGGAAGTGTGCTCAGGAAACGCAGCACAGGTTTAGTTATCAATACAATGCTGGCACAGAGGCACCCATTTGAACCCACGAGGAAAATCCTAAACCAGAAATCTAATGAACATCTAAGTAATCTGGTCTACCCCAAAATAGTTGTCACATTTAATGTGGTCAAGCTCGCTGTCAACCACCTATCAAGGTCAATGCAATGGAAAAACTGTCAGATTGTATTGCTGAGAGTTCTACACTCAACCTTTAACACTGTATTTAGCATGGGATAAAATGGTACAAAGATTGGTTTTAATAAAAGTCAAGCACCTATATTTAAGTTGCAAGTAAAATGTATGCCTCAACTGCTAATACAGTATTTAAAAATTACAGACAGACATCCAGTAAACATTATTTTATTTTATGACACTCTGCATTAATACAATAAATATACAAAACTTCCAAACCACTGAAAACATGCAACATGAGAGGGCCACGTGGAGGGCGTTTACAAAGACCCGTGACATACCACAGGGGCAGCGCAGCAGTACACGCACCTACACAATACACAAACATCCCTAGAGCAATGAACCAAGCCCCGAAACACAAATCACCAAACAATCATTTTCCAGTGATCGGACCATAGTTTTAAGCAAAGTCACCAATTACTATTGCAAACTAAAAAGTGCCATGAAGCTCCTGCACATGGCTGTGCTGACACTGTATAGAGATGTTAACCAATCAAATGCACTGCTGACCGACCGAGGGGACAGCAGATGAGGTTGTCCCCGCCTGACCCAACCAAAGACCTCGCCGCCGCATTAGTGCTCCTCGGTGTTTGCAAACAACATAATCTCTTTCAAACTTGTATGACTCCAAACAATGGGGTTGAAAACAGCATTTTCCTTGCTGATACACAAAAACATAATGTGAGTTTCAACTATTCCTTGCCATGTAATAATACTACCTTAGGGGACCTCCGAGTAACAGAGAGGGAACATTCCCAATTTTGAAAAAACTCTATTAGCATTTCTGAATCTCTGATGTGTCTCTTATCTGTGCCTCAGAGAAGAACAGCCATGGATTTGGACCTAAGTTCCTGGTGTTTATGTGCACTTTATGTGCACTTTATAGTCCTCGTGACCTCGTGCCCATCAATCCATACGACATCAGCACAGGCTCTCGGTGACACCTCAGCGGTGAGAATGAGGGAATCCTCACTGATCACAAGGATTTAAAAGTAACCCCAAAGAAACATCTTTGAACTCCTGTACTAGGTCAGTCCCAAGCAAACCTACCATGGCCCTGCAGGGGCAGATGTGTAACCAGCACCCGAAGGCCACTAAGAACTGCACAAAAGTCCCTCTGACCTCAGGAAAGAGTAAAGCGACTCAACCAGCTAAGCTCATCTTTAAAGGGCCCCCTGTCTTCAACAGCCGGTCTTTATCTAAAGTCAGTGTGGGTAAGTCACAGCCTGTCTGTCAGTCTGCAATTTCAAACTAGTGAGACTTCCAAACTACGACAGTCTGACTTACAAAGGTTCTTGAGATATTAAAAATGATTAAAGGTCTGAACCCCCTTTAGTTTGTACTGCACCATAACAGTGTTAATTTGATTATATCAATAATAAACGCATCGCCTGAAGTTTCACTGTTCTCCTTGGTGCAATGTTTCACATGTACTTAGTCTGTCTTCAAAGTAAAAGACAGGTACATTAAGAAATCAAGTATATTAGAAGTGTAAGGGTCTTTTATTTTTAATGCAACTAAAAGTGAGAGGCTAAAAGAGAAATCCCTTAAATACTGTATGTTCTTTTTATTCAAGGGTTAGGCTAGCCTTTAATACCTGTGTCAAAATCTTTCTCTCTCTCTCCTCTCTCTCTCTCTCTCTCTCTCTCTCTCTCTCTCTCTCTCTCTCTCTCTCTCTCTCTCTCTCTCACACAAACACACACACACACAGCTGCCAAACACAAATCCCAGTTCAATTAAAAAGATCAGCCAGAAGAATATACCAAAGTTTCCATACAGTAGAATTTTACTATATGAATACTGAAATTAAGAGGGAAAGAATTATCACTATGACGTCAACTCACTACCTCTCTTTTGGATAATGCACTGCACATTATATTAAAGTCTTTCTATTCCAGGAAATTTTTACTTAAAAGAAACTATTACAGAAAATCTTTTGATTCTATAAAGAGCCCCAGATCCTACAACTATAAGCAGTACAGAACCCAAAACACTAATTCATTTCACTTAAGATACGAGGTACCCATGCAAGATCAGAGATTGTTATCAAAATATCAACTAGTCTAAAAATAAAATAAAATAAGGTAAAATATACATTATCTACTACCGAGCACACAGGCTCTTCTCTGGTGACTGAACCTCATATAAAACGAGCCAATTTAAAAACATCCAAGCTTTCGCTGACCTTGTTCCTTCCATACTAATAGAGGGGAAAAAATAAAGAAACAAACATGGTTTCGTTTCCAGTGTATAGTCTGTACCTCTGCTGCCTCTTGGAAGAACTTCTGTGGTTAGACTGAGTGCTTTTTTAAGTCTAAGTCACACACTCGTTTCAGTGTGTCTCCACTGAAATAATCTCAGGAACACCATCCCCCAAAAATATGGAGAATATTTATTTAGCAGATGATAGTTTTCTTCTGTGAGGGGCATGGAAATATTAAGAAACTATTAGGCAAAGTAATAAGAAGGAAGTTTCTCTGGTTTTTAGACCATGCACATGTGGATAGGAAATACCCATGCTTTGTGTACTGTGTGTTTCCAACATAAAAATATCTGTAGAGTACAGTAACTGGAGAAAAAGATACAGTCATAAGGAAATAGAGAACTGCTCCGAGGCTTGCTACATCTGGTTACCCTTGAAGGCATTCTGCGCTGCGCTGGTTGCTGCGGTTGAGGCGGCATTTGCAGCTGCTGTCTGAACAGTCTTATTGGACATCACTCCCGTTGCAAACTCCTGCTGGGCCTTCTCGAAGCTAGCACCTGTTGTGCGATACAGTCCATGCACCTGAAGGGGCAGAAACCCACGTGAGCTAGAAGAGCAGTCCACACATGCTGCCTGCTGGACTTACTGCGACCATCCGGCCGAGTGCCAGGACCAGGTGGAGGTCAGCGCGAAGACGGGGGAAGGAGAAAAGCAAACCCATGGAATCAGCTTTCTACCTTAGGTCCACGATAAACAAGGGGGATGAGCACGGTGGGATTAACAGCAGCACAGTGCTTTCAGAGACAAACGCTCTAACCGGCTCTAACCGGCTCACCCTTCATATGCAACAGAGGATCCTCACCAGCATTTGCTGTAAGACACCAGTTTAACGGTCAGCACGACTCCTTCACCACTAATTCTAAACCACATGCTTCCAACTCCACACTCTATACGTGAAAAGAACATCTGAAGATCAGATGCTCAATAGTTCAATAAGTTTTTTAAAAATTAAAACACCTAGATTATCTTGGTTCTTAAAATGAACTAACTTCAAAAATTCTTTTGAAATAAAAAAGTCATCAGTAACTAGTGTATCAATATGTGCATGAAATGTATGGACAGGTGCCCAAACTCCACAGAAGACATACTAGAAACCAGGCTCTCAGGGGACCCACACTGTACGGCCTACTTGTCCCTTCAGTGTCATGCTGTCCCAGCTCTGAGTGACCACTCAAGGGAAATGCTCCGGACAGCTCTCTGTGGCTAGTTCGAGTCTTGCTAACTGGCTCCTCTGGAACATCTACCACCTGAGCTCTGAAACACTCCCCGTACTCTGATGGTTACTATGGAAACAGAACAGCACAGTTACAAACAGCTGATAGAAAATTAAGCCTATTTGTGAAAGTGAAGGATTTCTGTCTATGAAGACGCTCGGGAGATGGATTTTTTTCAACACTTAGGCAACACGGGCTAAAATTCACCACCATGGCAGAAACTAAGGAACAGTGAGCATCCAAAACCCAACAAAAACCTGGTCTGTGTAAGGTTTCAGAATGATAATGAATTCTTAGTAGTACATTTATTTTCATCAAAACAAACTAAGACTGCACAGCATGTTTACCGGAGTGAGGAGAGGCCTGAGGAAGCCTCCGGAACTGAACTGCACTTGGACCTTCCTGAGGGCATGAACCGTCCATGAAGATCCTGACCCCTAGTGGTGACACATCAGAGCTACACACTCTCAACAAGGGGGTTTGTGTGCTGCTTTTTGCTAATTTATTATTAATTTTTAAGTCAGCGTTGAAGAATCAGTTTTCAGTTTATATCAGAGGTAGAGAGAATAAGAGGATTGTGGTTGCTTCAAATTGTAGTTTAGTTGCTATTTCCATGTATTGCATTTCAGCGTATCATACAGAAAACTGTGTCATCTGAGGTCCTCAACTGCATAGGTTAACCAGCTAATAGTGGGTACATGAGAGTCAACTAGTAACTTAATTATGAGTTTCAGATTTAACTAATGCAGAGTATGCACCAAAACAGAGACTACACACAATGCTGATAAATACTTGGACTTTATTTGGAGATTATATTTATTTTGAATGGCTGTCATGTGACTCTAAGCTCTGTTATACAACTATCCCTTTCATGGAAAAAGGTAAAAACAGAAGGGGAGAAGACTCCCTGAGCCTGCCCAGGACTGCCAGGCACAGCCAGTTTGTGAGCTGACCTCCCAGTCTCTCTCACACTGGAATGTTCTGGAGTGTTCTGGAATGTTCTGCCCTTAGGCCTCTTCTGGCTCTACACTTCGATGTATATATAGAAGTTTCTCAAGCTTCACTCCCCTCAGAAAACCAGAACTAGAACATCCCCCAGTCTGAAAACCCAGCCTAGATTTCTTTGCTTACCCCTTCTTATCTGTCTAGAAGTCTACCAAGCTTATTCACACACATGCTCTACTAGTGAGTGAACCCCACGCCCCAGCCATGGCATCAGCCTAACTCCACACCTGCTCCTTTCGCTTTGTGCGTGTTGGGAGCATGCCATCGAGCACCTGTGGAGATCAGAGGCTAACTTGCAGGAGCTGGTCCTCTCCTTCCACGTGGCTCCTGGGTCAGACACTCTTACCCACTGAGCTATCTCACCAGCCCCAAACCTGTTCTTCCTAAATGGCCATCCCCTAAACCATATCGCTGAGTGGAGCCCAACTAGAATGACCCCTGACCTTCTCATAGTGGGAGGAGTTAACTCAGTCTACCAACTGTACTGGCTGGCTTCCACACCCTACACCTGACCCATACATCCTGTATCTACTTCAGAACCTCTTCCAAAGCTTGTCATACCGATCCAATCACTCTGCTCCCCAAGACTTTTCTTTGGTGAATTACAACTTTTTAACAAGGCCTCCTAGTTCTCACAACAGCCCTGCAGGATCTAAGGATACAACTGTGTTCAAGCTCATGTCTACCCTCCACCACCGTTCCTACAACTTTCTCAGCCTGTGCACCCACTCGCTCCACATCCATGCTAGCCTTCTGTAAACCCCTGGATTTGTATTCTTACAACTGGTCCTGCTTTTCCTGCATGTCCCCCCTCTTATTCCCTGTGTAGAGGGTCAGTTGTCACTGTCTCTCAGCTAAGGCTTTATCTTGGCATGCTGGAACCAGTTGGTATTCCCACTGCCCTGAAGCTGAGAAGCAGGAGAATGACCTGAATCCAGAGCTGAGGCCAGCTTAGATAGCCACAGTGGTACTGGGTGGAAATAAACGGGGCTGGAGGACTTGAGTTTCAGCAGCCCTGTGCTGGACACAGAAAAGTCCAGAACCTCTGAGAGGAAGCAGCAGTGAGCTCAGGAACTCAGAAGGAGGGCAGCTGAACCCACAAGGTCCCAGGACACGGGGGGGGGGGGGGGAGAGTAAAAGTGGGCACTCGGCAGATCGAACAGAAAAGCTCTTCAACAGAGCGGCCAGAGCTGCTTCTGTGTGTATTCATTCCTTATGCGTGTTATAAAACTGCCCAGACAGTGTAAAGAAAACCATGAAGGAAATCTAATGCTTAAATAATTCAATGTCTTTAAATTTTAAATATGGACAAAAACACGTACCTGATGCAATACATCTACCTGTATTTACCCACAGAGCTAATAAGCTTCATACTGGAAAAAGTACATATTGGTAAGAGCACAGTCTCTTCTGAAATGCTCGCACCAAAGATGTTTGTTTTCTGAATGTTTGCATATATAGTGTGAGATGTCCTGGATGGGAGGCAAGCCTGAACAGGAAACACGTATGTTTATGCATACCGTATATACATACTTCTGTGTAGTTTATGCATTTTAATGTATTTGCTTCAGATAACTGTAATCATAATCTCTCCTGTGAGGTCACGTAGGGAACTTTCCTCTTATGGTACCAAGTCCACCAGTAAAATGTTTCTTATTGTTGAGCGTTTTAGGTTCTGGATTTTCAAGTCAGGGATATTTTCATTTATGTCAATCACAAAATATGATACAATTCTTAAATACGTCTACAAGTGACCATAAACCATAGTCCTTGGAGAGCAAACATGCAGGACTCCAGGAATGCGCCAGAGTCGCACTGTTCTATAACAGCAGCAGGGCTAGTGGGGCCCCGCGAGACCCTCCTGGGGCCCTGTGGGGGACCCTCCCCGGGCCCCGAGGCCGGCTGGCACTTACCTTTTTAAACATGACAAGCGAGATGACGGCGGACGCCGTAAAGAGCGCTGCGATGATTATCATCATGATTCCGACCGGAATGTTCTTGTTGAGACCAGTGAGGGACGAGATCCAACCACTAAGGGACAGCAGACACGTCATCAGGCATTGAGTCAGTGCAACTCTCAAAGCAACAACAGGGATCCCGCCAGCATTCTTCACACGGGATAATTTCACACGGCCTCCCGGAGACGCCGCCTATACTGCAGGTAGTTCCCTACAGCGGAGCGGCGCGGTCTGCACCCGCAGCACACCGTACTGAGCCGCAGGAGCGAGCGCACCAGACGGTCACACTTTTTAATAAACTCTTAAAAGTGTGGGGTCTTCACTGCATCGTAAATGCTCATTTTCAAGTAGGAAAAATATATTCAGACCACAGATCCAACAAATGACTCACTTTACAGCTCAGCCTTAACGTTTGAATGTGAAATGTCCCCAACATACACGTTTGAGTGCTGAGGCCCAGCAGGGAAACTGTTTTGGAAAGTTATGGACATTTTAGGAGGCAGAAACTAGCAAGAAGAAGTAGGTCACAGGCCTCAGGACCTGTAGGTTTGTCCCTGGCTGCCTCCTGTCCCATTCTCTGCTTCCTCAGCCACCACTGAATTGTGCCTTAGGCTCTGGGACTGACAGACTGACGGACTCCCGTGCTCTCCCTTCCCTGCCAGACAAATTCCTGAAACCATCACCTATGACCCCAAACACTTACTCTCTTAAAGTACTTTCAGCATTTTCTCACATAGGTAAGAAAATTATTCAGTAATACCAAAACCAAACAAAAACCAGAACAATACCAAAAACAAACAAACAAACAAACAAACAAAAAAAACCCCACAACCCAATAACTCAAAATAGGCAAACACTGTGAGACATTTCAACAAGAGTACATAAAAATGAAGGCAAATAAGCAATAGAAAGATGTCAATGTATTAGTCATTAGATAAATGTTAAATCAAACCACAGCATCAGGATGGACGTGGATGCTGCACACACACACATACACACATATATACACACATACACACATGCACACATACACACATATACACACACACACACATAAACACATACTTACATATACATACATACATGCATACACATACATATATACACATGCATACACATATACACATACATATTCATACATACATACACACACATACACACATATACACACATACATACACACACATATACACATACATATATACACATACACACATACACACATATATACACAAACATACACACATATATACACACATCCATACATATACACATACATACATATACACATACATACATATACACACATATACACACATCCATACATATACACACATACACACATATACACAAACACACATATACACACATACACACACACATACACACACATACACATACACACACACACACACCTCTATCAGACTGACTAAGATAAAAGATAGTGACAATACCCACTCGCAGCTCAAAAGGACGTGGAGGCTAAATCGTTCACTACTATGAGAGGGTATATAAAATAGTACAGCTACTCTAGAAAGTTTGTCAGTTTCTTTAAAAAGTGTAACACATGGCTTCTAAATGAATTAACAATATATAAATATACTTTTAATCATAGAAATGAAAACTATGTGTACACAAAAACCTGACCCTAAACACTCACAGCAGTTTTATTCAAAATAACTCCCAAATGGAAACAATTTAGGTGTCTTTCAACTGCTAAGTGGTTAAATAAACTGTGGTATAGCCATATACCATGCAATATAGTCAAAAATAAAAAAGAAGGAGCTGGATATTGATGATCAGTGGTAAAGAGCCCTGGTTGGTCTTAGAGCGGACCTGGGTTCAATTGGAAGCACCTACATGTTAACTCCAATCCCTGGGGGTCTGATGCCCTCTGCTGGCCTATATGGGAATTGCATACACATGATGCACAGACCACAGATTCAGACACAGATTCATACACATAAAAGTACAAATATATAAAATCTAGAAAAACTAAATAAAAGAAATTAGGGCTCCATGAACCTGAGGGGAAGTCAACACCTGTGAACTGTCTGATCCCATGATTCCATCTAATGGCAGAATAACAGAAGTGACAAATAGCTTATGGATGGATGCCAAGGGTGACGGTGATGGGGACAGGAGTCAGAGTGGCCAGGCACAAAGCCAGGACTTGTCAGTGGTGGAAACGCTGTCACTGCTAAGGTCCTGGTTGTTCTATTTACTGCACTTCATCCTGGGGAGCAGGAGAAGGATGCCTGGGGACGCTCCATGGTCTCACAGCAGCATGTCAGTCCACAGCTGCCTTCATCCAATTATGACTAAAGACCCGAGTTTTAAAGGCACATCAGAAACAGGACCTTTCCATTAGCAGACTCTGTGGTACCTAGACACAGACTGTTCCATTCAACTTTACATCCCTCTCTACACTTATTACATTTACATTAAGAAATTGGTGAAATTACTTCAACTTCTTCTTCTTCTTCTTCTTCTTTTTTTTTTTTTTTTTTTTTTTTTTGGAGCACTCCTCCACTCTTTTTTTTGTTTCTTACAACTTTATTTTAAAAAGCAGAGATACATGTACAGATTTTAAAAGGCATTTTGGCATAACACTATATGAATATATTTTTGTCAGTACTTGATTTTTTTAAAGGTTTGATAGTATGCATTGAAATCTTCTTACTAGTTATAATGAGCATAAAGTACATGTAAAACAAAAGGTAACATGGAAATAGTCAAAGTTTTCTTGGTGTGTATAGATTAAACATAATGATTTTTAAATACCAAAAATTGCTACAAGGCTATCTTTTTATTACTTCAACTTCTAAAGGGGAGAGAGAAATATATATATATATATATATATATATATATATATATATATATATATATATAGAGAGAGAGAGAGAGAGAGAGAGAGAGAGAGAGAGAGCACCGTTATAACAGTGCATTTTTAAAACATCTAAACCATTTCTTCTCGTTCACATGCCAGACTAAGCACTATTTAAAATAATAATTAAAATAGCTATTTCCAAGAACTAACTGGAAACCACTAAAGTCCACAGTCTGTGTGTGTGCCCACTGACTGCCTTACTGCTGAGAGCTGTCTGCGCCACTCACCCCCACGCAGAGGCAGCACAGAACCCAAGCCCTCTAGTTCTGTGCTCACTGCAGCATTAGCTAACAGCAACAATGGCAAACAGCAGTACCATGCACACCTGCGCACACCTGTGCACACCCTGCGTGCAGAAGCTGGAGGGAGGGCAGTTCTCCTAAGGAAAAGCGGTATTTCAGAGACACCTCTCCCACCCACCATCTCACTCAGGGGTGTTGCCCCATGGAGAAAGAAGAAAGAGGTCTGTCTTACCTTCTAGCCCAAACCCCAATACAATGTGTATGTGTGTGCATGTGTGAGTGTGCATGTGTGCACGCACACACATGCATGTATGTGTTTATCTAAAGTGCTTTACACTTAACTTGGACCCCTTTCCTTCAGTTCCTGACGTTCTCTCTGGTCTCCCTTACACAGCCCCTCCAGTGCCTGATGCACTCACATTTCACTTAGACACCCCACACACTTTTTTTTTAAGTTGGGCTTTCAAAGCAGTTTTGTTTTTCTGTGTTTACTTTTGCCAATCTGACTTTTTCTGTTAACTCACTAGCACACCAAGTTATACAAATACTAAATTAGCAACTTAAAAACAAAGTACTCACCAGTTTCCCCAGTTATGAAATCCTGCAGCCTGGAGCACGTGCACAGCAAACTGACAAATGTAGACGAAGAAGAACACAAAGAACCTGAAGGAACTGTCACTCCTTCAAAAGGAAAGGGAAGAAGTCACTCTTCACAGCACCTGCATAGCCACACCCACACGTGTGCCAAACCTTAATACCTGAGGACCCAAGCCCTACTTCAGTGCAAACGGCCATGACCATCCCTGGGTCACTCTAATAACTCCCAGATGCGCCGGAATCCACCCTGACAGGAAGTTCGGTTTTCCTTTAAAAAAAAAATTCCTAGTTTTTGTATGTGGCTGTTTTGCCCGTGTATATGGTTGTGCAGCATGTGTTCAGTGCCCGTGGAAGCCAAAAGAAAGGCTCATCCCCTGGGACTTGAATTACAAATGGTGGGTGCTGGAAGTCAAGCCTGGGTCTCGTGGAAGAGCAGCCAGTGCTCTTAGCCACTGAGCCACCTCTTCAGTTTCCCTTTTTCAGTGAACTACTTTATAGAATCAACACAAACTACTTAAAACCTACTTTGTAAGTATCAACATGTATGTATCTGGACTTCACCTCATTGACACCGAGAATTCAAGCATCCTTCTCTCTCCTCCCTCCTTCGGCCCAGTCTCCTGGCACCAGGCTTGCTGGTTTTCAGAATTTATATGAATGGATGCTTGCAGTCTGTGTTCTTTCTTGCTGCTTCCTACATGTAGCAGTGACTCGGTCACCTGTGTTTGGCAGGTTCGAGACTCCAGGCCCTCCCAGCACTGAGTGCTGTTCACTGGTGGTGGGAAAGTAATGTACTTCCAGACAGAGTTCCTTCTGCTGTGGGTAAATAACTCTAAATGTATGTTTACCACATTCATTCATGTGATTAAGAAACTGCTGAACTATATTATAAAGTTGTTCCACTTCATACCCCACGGAGAGTCTTTCAGGTCCTGGGCATCTTACTAACACTTGCCGAGGTCTTGTGGACGACCCTAGCCAGTCTCTTAGCATGTCCCATTGTGATAGTTAACTGGGCTGGGCTGACAGACTTCTGGGAGAGATCGGGAAAGCAGGCCTCGGGCTTTTTTTAGAGAAATTACATCATGACTAATGAATAGTCTAAGCCTGAAACCGGGGCTGGATTCAGAATCTGAATGGACTGTTGGGGGTGGCAGAAGTGTGGACCGTGAGGACTGGAAGAAGCAGATCAGACGCCATGCTGGGGCTTTACCCTGCCTTTCTTGTCACTGCCAGGAAGGGAAGCACTTCCTCATGCCCACCATCAGGAACCCAGAGTGCTGAGACCACAAGCAAGCCTTTCCCTTTAGCTGGGGCTTTGTTACAGCAACAAGAAAGCTAACAGCACTAGTGTCTCATTAGCTTTGACTTCCATGTTCTCAGTAAGTAATGCTGCTCAGCAACTTTTTATTTTATCCACAGATCTTTGTTAAACTGTTAACATCTTTTTCTGGTGTTTTCCCTCTTTATCCTTGATTTTTGAGAGTTTAGAAAAATATTCTGGATGTACAGCCTTTGATTAGCTGCACAGTTGACAAGGGTCTTCTGTAGTCTGAGGCTTGTCTCTGCCGTCTCTGCATATTTGTGTGGAAGCATGTGTGCACCTGAGGCATCCCAAAAGTGTCTTCTGAGGAAAAGTTTTGCCTTTTTATGAATTCCAATGAATTCATTCTTTTTGGTATTGGACTAAAACAAGCACCTTGGCAAAGCAAAGAGATGAAGACCTTCCCTGTCTCCCCACAGTGCCCTGTCTTGCAGCTCTGCCTGTGTGTGTATGTTTTGAACTGACTTTCTGAAAACACAGTGTAACATGTTATTCTCTCAAAAGAAACCCCACCGTAGTTCTGAAAATAAGGTATGGTTGAATCTTCACACAGCGATAGCCAAGTATTCCAGTGATGGTTCTTAAACAGCCTTTTCTGAGCTGCACTGCCTTTGAATCTTTCTCAGACATCAAAGTTAGGGGCTGGAGAGATTGCCAATAGCTGCCCTGGTAGAGGTTCAGTTCCCAATAGTCACCTGATGGCTCACAACCATCTGTAATACCAGTTCCAAGGGACCCAATGCCCCCTTCTGGCCTCTGCTAACACAGCAGGCACAAAGTACACACATAATCAAAGTAAATAGCTTTGATTTCTGTACTTGGCTTTTGCATATGAAAGGGCTCGTTTTTATTTTTAGTCTGTTCATCTGTTTATAGTACAAGTGTCGTTGCCGAGAAGACATCACTGACTACTGGCACGTTCTAGCAAGTCTTTGAATCAGGAAGTACATGCCAGTACACCATCTTGACTGTTCTTTTGTAGACTGGCTTGAAATTTTTAAGGCTCTGGTATTTCCATACATCTTTGGAAGAGCAATGTCATATTTCTAGAAAATAGCCTGCTGAGATTTTTGACTGGGGTTATGTTACAGACCTGCAGGATCATCTTGAGAAAGTCTACACCTTAGAAATATTGATTCTTCTGACCCACTGCAGATACTTATCTCAGTTTATGTTTTCTACAGAGATGTTGATGGATCTACAGATACAGTTTTGCTTCTTTTCAGATCTAGATGCCTTTTGTTTCTTTCTTAGTTAATTATACTGGGTCAGAAATAATGTAAATTCCCTGACCTTAGACAGAAAAAGCTCTCTCAGCCTTACACACAGCCCTGGTATTAGCTGTGAGCTACAGGTTTTAGCTTGTTTAGTTGCCTTACAGTGTGAAGAACCCTCTCTTCTACTCCCAAGTTTATTTACAGTTTCTAACATAAAAAGACATTGCATTTTTATCAATTTTTTTTTACTATATTAGTTAAGATAGTCATCATTCTATTGTTAAATTAGAGATTATAATGTGATGGACTTTCTAATATAAAACCAACCTTTTAAGTCCAGTGTTCAGGTAAATGTCCGTAAACCAGTAAGTAGTCAGGAGGCTGAAGCAAGAGGACACCGTGTTCAAGGCCAGCCCAGACCACACAGTGAGACTTTTGAGAAAAGCTAACCTTGCATTTTTTTGAAGAAGTTCCAACTACTTGATTGTGGAATAGTATTTTCAAGTCTGGCACCATTTTTAATGGCCTTAAATGTACACTGGTTCTGTTCAACACCGTCATCTCCAAGGCCCAAGTCATTTTACTTGTTAAAACTCAACCCCAGACCGTTCAGCAGACAGGATAGCACATGGCAGGAGTAAATTCTTCAGCTCCTTACCATTCCCTTCCTACATCATAGCATCCAGCAACTTTCCCACCGGCCTCTGGGAAGAGCCAGCACGTCTATCCCACCCCAGTGCTTTCTTATCCTCCGCCCGCAAGTCTCCACTCTTGCAGTAGGTTCTTCCCTCCAGTGCGCACGCACCCATATTCTTCTCTTATGGCGCTTCAGGACTGAAGCTTATCTTGCCACATGGGACTGACTTACAAGTGCTGGGGTTCTCAGAGATCAATGAAATGTCCCTGTTTTCAGCAGAGTGCCCTGGCTTCACGGCCAGAAGGACCTGGGAGTCCACATGCTTCAGGAAGACTGAACTCACTCCCACCCTCACACATGCCTGCATCACCCGGAAGCTGCATTGTGTGCTTCCGTGTAGCCTGGGGATTCTCTGAGGTCCTCCTGCCGAGGACCACATAGTGTGGCCTCTATTTTTTCCATGTCTAGGTTGAGGTTCCATTTCCTTTAGATCAGTTACCACTCATGAGCCATGGCTGATGCTGTTGTTAGTTGTGGCTCTATGGATGGAACTGGGGCCTTGTGATGAAAAGCTGCCCTCCAGTTTAATATCTGACCTCCAACAGGAATAAGCTTATGTCTTCTTTCACATGCATGTGGGCATATACGACAGAGCCCATGACTCACTTAGTCCTTGACACTCTTCAGGTTCCAACTTTGTAAACATCATTTGGGCCAGATGTTTACACGCCTTCAGACTGGAGGCTCAGAGCTTCCGGCTGTTCCTACCTTATTACTATGTTGTCATTTCACAATGGATCCAGGTACTTCAGAGACCTACACTCACACTCACACACACACACACACACACACACACACACACACACACACAGGCTTAACTTACATTGGAATATTTACTACTATTTATCTCTTGAATAGTTGTTTAACTAACATATGTGGTGTTATTACAACTTTCTGTGCCAGCTGAGGGTGGACAAAATAGATCATGTTGCCCCAGTAGGCTTAGTGACTATCTGCAAAGGCCAATACACTGGCCAGGAAGAAAGAGGCTGTATCAGGACTTCCTGTTCTAAGTAACATGAAAACTTATATCCTAGATATCCTAGAGCAGACGGAGCAGAATGTGGGGACACACAAGCGTCCTCCAACCCATCCTCTGTGAAGGATGAAGTTCATAGAGACAAAGAGCCATAGCACATTACTGGGACTTTTTCCTGTTGTAGCTACCCTCAAACCTTAGAGGATAATAGTGGGTCTTGCCCTGTAAAGAGGATTTACATTTCCAGAGGAGACGGAATATAGGAAAGAAAATAGGAAATCGAGAAGCAGCCTACGCTGGAGCCAAGAAGTGAGGAAGACTGTGGCAGCCAGGGGCAAGGAGTATTTGTTAAAGGAGTTTCGATATTGGAAGTAGAAGATAATGAAAGCAAAAACTGAGCTTGGAAATTCAAATATTTTTTTGTGACTGAAGAGTTGTAGGGGGAGCTCTGTATGGAGAGAAGCAGCAGAGGGAGGAGTGAGAGAAGGTGCCTTTGAAGGTCTTTGAAGGGAAGGAGGAGGGTGGAGAGCCTGGACTGAACCAGGGACATAGCCACAAGGCAGCCCGGCTACAGGACTTCCTTACTGCAGGTCCTGTTCTGCCCTCAACCGTGGTTTTCAGTCTGTACTTCAGAGCCAGTTTGATTCTTTGTCACGTAAAGTTATATACACTAGTTGAACATCATATAATGCCAAAGGGAATTCTACAGAAACAGTAGTCTCCAGCCCCCCGTCACAGGTCACAGGTCCCCCCACAACTGCAGTTCCCAGGCACCAGTTAGCTTCACTGGTTACTGGTGGTCACACCCTGCAGAGATGACCCTGCTGCTTCCTAGCATTACAGAACCGTGAGGAGGAAGACCTGGCTTTCCTTTCAAGTCTTCCCCATGTCTGCCCACGTCACCATGGGTTACACTTGTTAGCCCACTCGATTCCTGAACAGTCACAGCTGAGGCATAAAGGATGTGCTGTTACCAGAGTTCCTCGCTTGCATTTCTGCTTCCCTGGATTTAGAAATTATCTTTTGATGATGTATTTTATTATATATATATAATCAGTACTTGATCACATTCTCTCCTTAATATGTGTAAAATTCTTTTTATCCTGTTCAAATTAATTCAGCCAATTTTATCTCCAAGGAACATTTTCTCTTAAAACCTGACCAATTTACATCTGAACTTCTGGAGCCAGGAACCAGCTTGTCCAGAATTCAGGGAACCTGGAAACAGCTCACACAGAAACGTCTGCTCCACTGTCTGCGAGTGCCTGGTGCTGCCATTCAAAACTAATGTCATCCTTACGGTTTGAAAAGAAGTACAAAACGTTTCCTAATTTATAGACAGAAAAAAAAAAGGGAGAGAAAAAAATGAGAGGGAAGTATAGATTTTTCCATTATATTAGCAAGAGTTTTATTTAAAAGATTATAAGCAAAGCAAAAAGAATAATCAAAGATTGACTTTCTCAGAATCTATAGGCCAAAGTCTATACCTGAGCAGGGCATTTTAAGAAAGATATGTCACAAAGATGAGCCCTGGCTACAGCTCCTAAGAGGCTAACAGAGCCACGGGGTTTGTGTGTGTGTGTGTGTGTGTGAGGGAATAAAGCACAAGCTTCACACACAAAAGGCAGTATGACTCAGCAGTTTAGATAAAAGGGAAGCAACCACATGATCATGACAACAGGCATAGAGAAGCATCTGGGCAGCTCCAGCACCACTCACGATGAAGTCCCATCAAGCTCAAGCGAGGAAGCAGATCCTCAGCCAACAAATGCATCAACAACCAAGTCTGTAACTCACATCACAGCTGATGCTTTCTTCCCTAAGACCTGCAACAAGACATGGTCGCCTCCCCACCTTTGCTCCCACTATTCCAGAAACTGCAGCCGGTTACTAAGGCAACAGGAAGAGGCAGAATAAAGAAGCAAGGCAGAATGGTTAAAGAGACCCCATCTGGAGAAAATGAGAGGAACTACACTGCACTGGATAATCTGGAACCCTGGGCTCAGGAGAAGTGGCTGATGAAGGTATGCACCACCTGACCAAGGTCCGGCCTTCTCTCAAAACCATCATCATACTGCTCTACAGAAAAGAATGGTCTCGTGTCACATCACAAGGCACCCTAGGCCCCTGGCTCTACCATGAGGAAATGAAGGACTGCCTAACTCTACTAAGTGGCTATTCCAAAACCAAGTAAGCTAATCAACATTTTCCCAATACTGACTGTCATCTCACAGAACACTCATTTAGAAAAGGTATCACCCAATATATTTAAGTAGCTATTGATTTGATGTGAAATCGTATTCTTCATTTTATAGCCTGAATAGCTATTTAAATGACAGTCCTTAGAAACTAAAGATGAATGTACACAGAAAGGATTTACCAAGCTGCTGAGTAAAGTACTGAGTATGTGCTATTCCCACCTGGACCGATCTTAAGATGAAGGCTGTAATCACCAGGTATAATTTATAATTTAGACATGTAAGGGACAGAGAAGTAATCAGCAAAGTTTTTCCTAAAGTCGTGTATATGCATGTCATACGATGTTACATGTTAACATCTAAGAATGTTAGTTTTTTTTCATTAATTTTCATGTTTGATTTTCAAGAGACACAATGCTTAAGAATCCTAAAATCCAACGGATAAGCAGACAAGCTGTATTAGACTTTTCAGAAAGTATGTTATAATAAAAATGTTATGCCTATATTTACTGGTGAATGAAGCATGCTTGCCACGGTGCAAATGTAGAGGTCAGAGGACAACCTGCAGGAGTCAGGTCCCTCCATCTACCATGTGGGACCTAGGGATTGAACTCAGGTCACCATGTTTGGCAGCAAGCACCTTTAGCTACTGAGTCATCTCACTGACCCTGGTAATAATAATTTTTTTTAAATTAATGAAAATACACCAACTTTCCCTTTGAGGTACAATACAGATTATTCATTTTCATGGAGTGTTTGTTTGTGGTAGGGTCTTGCTCTGTAGCCCCTGCCTGATATAAACTATGTAGCCCAGGCTGGCCTACAATCCTACTGTAGCCTTCTCATGCTGAGATTCCAGGGGTGAGCCATCACCCACACACTTTGCGCATTTTAAAGCACATACATTAGACACATACTTTACCTGAAAGCTCCGTATAGTGGTCTGTACCAACAGACAAATGAACACGGAGTAAAGAGCAGGAACCACAAGATGCTCAGGCCAAAATCAACTGCTCTTGAAGAATCAACACAAAACCAAGCCAAGCATCCGAAGATGTTCAGAAACAGGGTTACGGCATGGACTATGGAATCAGAAGACAAAATGGAAATGTTTACATTAGAGGTACACAATCCGTAAGATTTACAAATGAAAACACGCTTCCTCAGAGAAAACACCTCCCCAGGTTCCCCTTGCATGTTCTTCAAACACTACTGCTTCTTACACAGGCTCTGAAGGCACAGCACAGAGTGGAGCAGTTTAGACAAATCCCGCTGCCCATCTCTCCTAGTAGGCAGCTACACAGCCAAGCCCAACCCTAAGGTTTGCTTCCTGAGAAGAAAGGCTGTGAACTTCTTGAGCCAAGGCCCAAGAGGGCACGTAGTGCCTGCTCAAACACAAAAGCAATGGACCTAGGAGCTGGGGTCTCTTCGGGCTCTCATTTTTTAATGGGGAGAAATACTTTGATAGAGGATTACAGTTTTTCACTTCACCTCCAATAGGCAGCGCAATGAAATCTAGCCCATGCCAAGGCATCTCTTTACTTTACAGAAATAGATATGGGCAACACTTCACATGCTGCTGCAACGACGCTTCCTAACAAGTCACAACCCCCAGTATAGCACCCAGCGACGCTGTGGTCCTCAAGAGCCACACTTACCACTATAACTGCTGTTTACACTTATTTTATGCACTTGGGTGTTTGCCTGCATGTATGTATATGCACCATGTGCATGCAGGGCCTGCAGGGGCCAGAAGAGGGCACTGTATCTCTCCAGATACAGATGCTCTGAGTTACAAGGTGGGCACTGAACCCACATGTCGTAAGAGCAGCAAGTGTGCCTAAGCCCTAAACCATCTTCTCCATCCCATTACAGTTATAAGTGATTCTGAAAAAAAGTAGAATTTTACTATGAAAAATGAATTACCATTTCACCACTAACCATGGTGAAAGGCTCCAGAGCCCGAATGCAACATTACTGCACTTCTAAGGGCCCGTGTGTTTCGATCCGGTCCCTCCCATTGCAGGAAACTAACCACTCAGTTCCTCCTGGGAGTTTATATTCTCAGGAAAGCTGGCTTACTAACCAAATGACTCCAAATCCTTTGTTCTCAAAATAAAGAGTTCTAATACCTTAAAAACAGACCTGAAATTCCTGTGAAATCTGAAATTATTTTGCAGTTCTAAAGGACTTCTGGCTGTCTTAAGGTTTTTGCTTTTCTTTAATATTAGCACATTCTACCTTAAATTGTAATCTTTAAGAGAATAAGTTTTCATTTAAAGTTTTCTATTTTATTTACAGAAAACAAAGGCCATACATGTATGTAAGTATATATGTATGTATATACATATTTAAAGTCCACCAAAAAAATCTTCCGAAAATATAATCTTTTGTAATATGTTACATTTTTTTTCTAGATGGTTTTTAAAGTAACTATCATCAGTCAGTCACCAACTTGTACTTGATAAAAACCAGCCTGTCTAGGTACCAAGCGAGGCGGCTGTCCACCTGTGCAAGGGCAGATGTGGAAAGGCGCTAGAGACATGCACTCCGCTCCGGTGTCTGTGCTGGGGGATGCTGACTACAAGTCTAAGCCATGTTCACAGATCTATAAGTTACACTTCTTTATGGGAGAGATTTATTCACTTTATGAGGGAATCAAGGCCAGGGATGGTGAGCCTGAATTTGCAACCGCCAAGACCGTAGGATTCTTGAAATCTAAATCACAAAAGAAGCGGTTACAAGCAGCATGCCTCCTTTGCTACCTGGCGGCTGGGGTCCACACTTTGCTTTTCCTTTTTTTCTTAAATTCAAAAGCACACTCAGAAAGGTGGAACATCACTTCACGGTGATAACACTAATTGCTATGGTCCAATTGCGGCTTCCATTATCTGCTTCCATTAAGGGACTGCTGAAAACACATCTTCGTTGTATTCATTAAAATGAAAATCACTTCTTCACCTCGGCATTCTGTGGATGGCACACCTTGGAACCTAACCCTGGGCTTAAGAACCAAGCTATCCGAACAGCTTGTTACACAGTGACCTGTTAGACAATGTTGGACCAGATGGACAGTGTTGAACGAGTACCCGAATGGTCAAAGCTTCGGCTTCTCTAGGACAGCACCTGCTTCATGATGTGGTTGGGATACAAACTTCATCATTCACCCTGGATGGCTGCTATGAGCTTCAGTGAGCCCTGACATGCGCGCAGACTGGTACTTTAGGAAGCACCCCGCTCAGTGTACCCATCAGGTGTAGGTCGGCTCCTGATCTGCTACTCGGTTCCAAGCAAAGCTTCTTTGAAACCCAACCTAAGGAGAATACTAAGTCCTTTTTCAAAAAGGATTGGCAAATTAAGTGAGACTGAGAAAAACCTACAATTAACTGCATTACTCCAAGACACTCTGAAAGTTGTGCATTCTCAAGACCCAACAAACCAACTTTGAAAGCATCAGCATTAGTAGTTAGCAGGCACATTAAAAATTAGCCATCTTTCCTATTCAATCTCCATTTATAAAATCCATTGTAGAACTTTCTCTTTATCATAAAAATTAAGTTAAATAACTTATGCCTAAAATACTATGTCTATTTTTAAAAGTCATATACAAAAAGTACAAATGCATATATGACACACATATGTAAGTTAAACATGGGAACTGGTTAGTATACACATACAGAATTATACTTTAAGTATCAAACACACAGAATCCTACCAATACCAAGGCAAAATCTCAACAGAAAACTGAACGTTTGAAAGCAAGAGCCAGCTGGGTGTGTGCTGCACACCTTCAATCCCAGCTTTGTGGACAGACACTGGTGGATTTCTGTGTTCAAGGCCAGCTTGGTCTATGTACCCAGTTTCCAGACAGCCATGGTTACATAAAGAGACCTATCTCAAAAGTCTTCTGAAAAAGTAATATCCACTGTCATTTTTTTGTCTACAGGAACAAATGTTCTTTTTAAAACTTTAACACAAGTAATGTCCATAAACAATTGCTTTTCATATGCCAGCAGGTGAGGAATGGGTTTGAAGAAAATTATTACATCCACTTAGAGAAACTGGGCATTAAAGCCTCACTAGCACACAATAAAACATACACGCTTTCTTTGGAAGGAATGTACCTACAAAGTACATACTGCTCCATCTGTCCAGCAGATGAGGAGCCACACTGCTGCCTTCCCTCCTGTCAGACTCTCATCAAATCAGGCTGAGACTGTTTGGAACACAAATCAGGACATAGGTGGGACACCTGTGTACACGCAGCAAACTGTTAGCAGCCTGACATGGATTTCTGATTTCAGAGTTGTTATTATACTCAAAACGTCACACACATCCCACCTGAAAACACACTCTGATGTGTTGTTTAATTAAACTGTCCCAAATTAAGCAATTTCAAGAATAGAAGTATTCATGGCCACTTGAAGATGAAGAATAAGCTATAAGCTATGCCCAAAGTAACTTTTAACCTTGCAGTTCACAGTAAAGTATCTTCTGACTCTTCCAAAAAAAAACCAGCCAGAATGCCCAAATTTGGCAGAATCTATATGGTACTCCTTTGTATAAAAAATAGGATGCATAGTTTTGCCAAATCAAGTCATGCCTAGATAACTCTCCAAAGGAAAAAGATCTCTGGGAAATGCTACCATGTGACTCACAAGTTGCCTTTCAGTCAGTTGGTGTGTGGCCTTTCCTCAGCTAAGAACTTGGATTGCTATCTGTTACACAACTTTTGTATCTAAATATACTGTCCAACTATGAAAGTATGACTACTAAGATCTATATGAAAAGACATTTAACATGCATTTAATATATCATTTCTTAAAATGTGTCTATTACTAATGAAAATATGAACTCAAAATGAATATATATTTTTATATATATATAAATATAAATGTTTTGTACTCACACATCCATAAGTAGTACATAAGCTTTACTGTCTTTTGGAATTCTACAGGAATGTCTACAGAAAAATCTTGATAGAAACAAGGTCCCACAGGAAAATTGCTAGGAAGAGGTGGCCAATTGTTTTTTCTCCCTGTAAGTAGAAAAAAAAAGTTATTTCAACAAACACATTCTCTCCTTAGTGTATGCTGGTTCTAGGTCCAGCACCTTGTTGAGGTGCCATATAAGACACCGACAGTGCTTCTCTTACAACTCTGAAAGCTAAGCTTACATTTTAACTTTTTTCCCCTCAGAATCTTTTTTAGAAACAATAAATGGTAAAATAATGTCCCAATGTCATGTCAGACCATGTTCAGCATGTCCCTGTATAGGAGAACCCGGAGACAAACCCTAAGGTTCACCTAAAACAGACTTATTTCAAAGTCTGAGAGCCTGGCATCTCTGGGGAGGACCATCTGTGCTCACTAGAATTCTGCTGCATTGCTAACTGGTCTGCAGAGGGAAGACAGGACTCTCAACAATCCAAGACTGGCTAAAGGGTCAGATCTGGACATTTCAAAGACTGAAGAGAAAAAAAGCTAAAAAAATCAGAACACTGAAAAAGTGTAAGAGACTGCCCTGTGAAGGAATGGGAGTCCCTGCAGCCTAAGGGCTGGAGAGACCCCAGTGATACGTGAGCAGGGGCTGTGTCTCTAAATAAACAAAGACTGACAGCAAGACTTGAGAAATGGAGGCAAAAGCAAAAATTAACCATAAATCACAAATTCAGACAAAAATGTAAGTAAAAAACAACGAAAAGTCATTTTCTTTTTCTTCTTCCTCCTCTTCCTCTCCTTCTTTGTGTGTCTGCTTGCTTTTTTTTTTTTTTTTTAAGGCAGGGTTTCTTTGTATAGCTCTGGCTTTTCCTGGAACTCTCTCTGTAGACCAGTCCAGCCTTGAACCCACAGAGATCTGCCTGCTTCTGCCTCGAAAGCTGGTAAAAGTCACGTTCTAATACTAAATATACTGTATAACCTTAAATTTTCAATTATATATATATATATATATATTTTTTTTTTTATCTATGTAAACAATTTTCATAAAGAAAAGTATGGCCTGCTCATTCTCCTTAGCATATGTCCTCAGTTACACTAGTTATAATACTGAAACCAGGGGACCAGGAACATAGCCCAGTGTGAAGCCTGGATTGGTCCTCAGAGAACACACATGGTCCATACTATGTAAGAAGGAGCCAAGAACAGCAATGAAGAGTGGGGGCTCCGGAACCAGAATGTCTCAAGCCATGTGCTGGCTGGGCGGTCATTAGAAGCAGAAATGTCATACACAGGCAGACTGCACAGCAGGTAAATGCTTGCTTCGAAAGCCAGATGACTAAAGATCTATCCTCGGAGTTCACCAAGGACTCAGAGTTCAATCCCAAGGAGCCACATAGTGGCGAGAGAGACAACCAAAGATTCCCTAACACCCCACCCTACCCTGACCCCACCCCACCCTTAGGGGGCCAAGATTTAACTGCATTCAGAGGTGGGCCGGCCAAGTCTACATGGTGAGTTCCAGGACAGCACTGTGCTAGCGAGTGAAATCCAGTCTCAAATTTTTTTTTAAAAGTTTTTTTTAAAAAAGAAGTGGAAACTTCCTTTCTTCAGAAAGTGAATTAACTGGGCCACATTTATCAGGTGGTGCTGAAACTTTAATGTGAATTATAGAATGAAAAGTTCTACAGGTGCCAAAATACTGCAAAATGAAGTACAAACTGTCTCTCTGTCACCATCTTTACCAAGACATCTTCCACATCTCACTGTCAGTCAGCTTGAAGAAAGTAAGACATCACTGTATCTCCTATGGGGCGTCTGTGACGCTGCAGGCAAGGAAATGACCAGGTCAACATGTCCTTGAGAGGCTCAAGACCCAAGCAATTCTAAGAGAAGGGAGAAATACTCAGCGTTCCTATAGCTGTCCTTGTTTGGGGTTTCTCCTGATTCCAGCCACCCTAACACTGCCTTCCCCGAGTCTGCTCATCCTTCTGGCTGAGGCTGCTCTCTCTCCCTCAGACTCTTTTAGAGCTGTCTTTAGCACTCAGAGCCTCAACAGACTACACAGCAGGTAACTTCTCAGACTAACACTCTCTTAGCATGTTACGGTAAGAATGGCATACCTGTGAGGACACAGCCAATAATCAAACACCCACGAGTCCAAGGCAGGGCACGCTCACACTCAAAGGTTCAATGGAGCTGCTGAGAAGCCCACACCCACGCTCTCACCTGTACCTTCCTTCCTTCTGAGGACTCCCTCTCATCCCTCATGACTAAGCCTACATTAAGACCTTTCTTTTAAAGAAAAAGAAAAGATTCAAGAGAGCCAAGTTTAGAATCAAAGGCTCCCTGGCTTAGAACGAAGCAAACTTATCAGATCTGTCTCACGTTCTCTGAGAGAAAGCCAATGCTCCTCTAATCTATCAAAGATGGGAGCTATCAGGCAAGATCAGAGAGCTGCAGGTATCAAGTAGGCGATCTGCTGTGTCTGACCTCTTTGCTAGAATCAGAAACAGGGCAGCGTTTTATCACCAAGGCAAATGGCCCAGAGCAAGGACAGACATTCATTCCGACTCTGGATACTACCGTGCTGACTCAGGTTCTGCATCTCTCGCTCCCGGCGATCTAACTCTGCAGCTTTTCTCTCCAGCTCTTCTTGGCGCTTGAGAAGTTCAGCTTGAGCCAGGGCATGTTCCTAAACAAAATGACCAACATATACAAGTTGGCAGACAGTCAAAATATTCCAACATCTGCATGCCTACTTTTACAGCATGAGAGAAACCTATGTTAAATGTGCTTTCAAAATATAGGCAGTCATTGAAAACTATAGCTTTGGAAAATATTAGCGAGATATTTGATTCATTTTGCTCTTTTAGATATGGAAGTCTTTAGGGGCAATGCTGAGGCCGCAGAATGGGAAAAACAAACAAAAAACCGAGCTCTCATTAAGAACAGCCGGAAATCTGGGGATAGACAGCTGGCTCAGCAGTAAGAGTGTGTGTGCTGTTCTTACAGAGAAGCCACACCAGGTGGCTCACCTATAACTGCAGCCTCTGAGGGCACCTGCACTCAGTGCACACAGCCACACGTCACTGAAAACAATAAAAATGAGCCCCTTACGGCAGGCAGAGCAGCCAGAGCCTGTAACCCTGTGCCTAATGAGAGCACGTGAGGTGCAGACAAGGGAACGACTGAGAAAGACGGACGGGATGAAGGACAACTGACGCAGCTCAAAAGTCTCGAGTTAACGGCACTAACCTTTGTGATCTGTGTGTAAGCTGGATGCTCCTCTGTTGGCTTCATTATTGCTGGCTGGGTGTTGGGTACGTTAGGCATTTTCACACTGCCTGGTGGAGGCTAAAGAAGGTTAAAGGCAATTATGCAACACAAAGACTCAACCTTAGCTTACTTCACAAGTATCAGCACTAGAAAGCAAAGTCCCACGCCCCACCCATCTCCATGCCCTCTCAGGCTGTGTGTAAAGTGCTTCTCCATCCCTGCTTCTAACACGCTTCTCGCTCTACAGTGCTGAGCAGCACGTAAGAGACAGTATAGTTCCTTCTTCACAGTAGAACAGACCCCATCAGACTAAGGAATTACACAGCAGAGCACAGATGGGGCCATCTGCCTACTGGGGAGGCTGAGGCCGGGACCCCAAAGCCCAGGAGCAGCCTGAGAACATAATGAGATGGAAGAACGGAAGAGGGAAGGAAGGAAGGAAGGAAGGAAGGAAGGAAGGAAGGAAGGAAGGAAGGAAGGAGATACTGAAGTTCACAGTCAACTCTTCCCTCTGGAGACACATGCCCATGGCCTGCTGCACATCTCTAACAGCTCCACTTTGCCAGTGAGCACCAGGCGTATCTCAAGGGAGCTGCAGCACCAGAGGACAGCCTGATGTCTGTAAGTCCATCTCTGAGGACCAGTCAGCTATGACAGACATAGTGAAGCCATCCAGAATGAGTTAACACCGCGCAAGAAATGTGAGATTGCTAAATGAAATAAAGTGAGAATCCCTCGGAGGGATTTATCTGTTCCTGTTGTTTGCCTCTCCAACAGACACATCGGACAGTGCGGCTTTGAGACAGGGTCTCCTGGCTGGACTGGACCTGCCTTTAAACTCACAGATCTGCCCACATATGCCTCCCAGGTCCTGAGGGTAGAGGCACGCACTGCCTTACTCTGCCATATTAACTTTTAAGAATGAAAGCCAAGCCGGGACCAGGTGTCATGGCACAAGCCTGCATCCCTACTACTGTAGATTCAAGGCTGCTTTAATCTCCAGTGAGGTCTGGGCTAGAGTGTCCTTGAGAGTGACTCATTCTCTTGAAAGAGAACAGAACAAAAGCAGTATATGAAATCCCAGGACACAAGAGAACTACAAGCTGAGGCTAATCTAGACTAAGTATATAACAAGACATGTGAGCGAACACAGGGACATGAGCTTGAGAGGAAGCAAGGCTAAGGCTGGGACGCAGGTTGGCGGCACACTTCAAGAAAACACGGAATCATCCGGAAACTCAGTCAGCACTCTACAGCCATAAATACCAAGCAGTGTGAATGTAGTAAGTCAGTAGCGGGGCCAGGTGGAAGGCCACAAGATGGTACTGCACACAGACACTAAGGATGTGCAAACTCGCCCACATCTTGGCACTCACAGCTGTTAAGGAAATCTCGACCCAGATTGAGGACCCAGAGATTCTTCAGCTAAAGGACTCAGGGTTACCTCAAGCCAGGTGCAACTCTGGAGAAAGACCTTTGCTTAATTACGATGATGACCGTTACTAATTCTCCTACATCTTCACCTCCAACCGAAAAGCAGTAAACAATAAGCCACTCTTGTATGTGTGTATGTGAGTGTATATACAAGTGTGTGAGTGCCCATGTAGGCCAGAGATGATGTAGAGCTCTCATAAATGCACTTCCGGCCATTGTGGCTACCACACAGGTGCTAGGATCCGAACTCTGGTCCTTATGACTGAGCAGCAAGTGCTCTTAACCACAGACTCGCCTCCCGGAACAAGACTGACATTTCAGCCACATGACAGACCTATATTGATATAGAACCATGTATACAGTGCTAGTTGAGTTTTCAATTAAATAATATGCCAAATACATAGTTAAGCTAAGAAATCCTGGAAGAACAGAAGGGAAGAAGAACTGTAAGTCCGAGAAAGCAGCACTCTGATGGGCTGCCATTCTCCAGATCACTGGGCTTTAAAGGACACAAAGTAAGGCAGTGCCCTTGCAGGGAACCAGGACTCACTGAAAGCAATACCCTCAGTGACTGTGAGAGAAAAAAACATACAGGGATGATGGGAATATTTACATGCACTATATTGATTCCTCAATACAAGAGAGAAAAAAGTACCCCTGAAAATAGCTGATCATAAACCTACCAAGGGGAAAATTTGGGACCAGAATTCATACAGAGGATCCCACGCTTCCCTGGCCCAGGTGAGAATTCTCACAGACAACTCTAAAAAGTAACCAAGTCATAATTGAAGCCTACAAAGAAACAAGCCACCCTTGGCCAAGATCAAAATTAAAACACCTGTTTAAGATCTGAATACACAGGCATAATCAAATACAAAATAAAGTTGCTTAATAAATATGAGGTTAGTAAAAGCTTAACTAGGGTAATGATGGTCAAAACGTATCAAACTGGTCTTCAAATACTTTGGGAAGCCAAACTGCCTAGAGCATATAAGGGTGGGGGGTGAGTGTGAGGGGGAGCATAAGTGGACGAGTGTGGATCCTAAGGCACAGCCACTGTGATGACCCATGCAAAGGACAAAGCTTTCCCTCGATGAGGCCAGGGGGGTGGCAAAGCTGGAGGCTAAGATTTTTCAATACTTTAAGACAGTTTACCACATTATATTTGCATATTCTGTGGTGATTTAGAAAGCTCAACTAGAACCAACTGGTAAAAATTAAAGAATGACCATATTGTCTCAATAGACTTAAGGACATTGTAAAAGCCCAGTCACATGATTGTGGACTGAATGCTCTAGAATTTGAAAGCTTTCTGCTCACTGAAAACTCTTAGGATATTACATACACAAGAACGTCATTCAAATTCCCTTCCTTCTAGGCATAAGAGATCTAGGGATTGTCTACGTCACATAAATTTCCATCCTTCTAGGTTCTAGACCCTCTTGTGAAAGACTACAAACCTTGGTCCCAGGGCATAACAAATGAGGCTGTGAGTGGGCTGGAAGCGCCTCCTCCTAGCCAGCTCTCTCGGTGCTGGGGGAACTACGCAGAGAGAGAAGCCAGCACCAGCACTCAGCTCTAGACTCTGTGCTGACTCCATGAATGAGTCCACACAAGGCGGGGCTCATCACTACGCTGCCAGAGAAGAGGAAGGGACTCATGAGGCTCAAGTACTGTTGACGGGGAGGAAGACACATAGTGATACAGCCACTGGTCAGGCACCCTTGCTTCTGTGTACAAACCATCATGTTACTATAGCAACCACGATGAAGCAGCAATCACACACACAGAAGACATAAAAGTACAAAGAGCATAAGTTGGGACAAGGATGTTGGTCATCGGGGCTAGAAGGAAAATGAAGAGGGGGATGGGTGGATAAGCAAAGTGCCTCGAGTACATATGTCATGTGCCTGGCATAATTAAATTCACTAGCATGAATAATCAGCATATGCTAATAAGGCTGTTTTCCTTCCTGTGTACTTCTGTAGTTTAGGCATCTAATCCCCAAAGCAGCCCCATGTTCTCTCGTGCTCAGAGCCTACACAATATCCTCTGGTCATATGGTCTGGCTTCAGAAACCTCAGATACTTAGAAAATGTACTCTAGGACTAACCAGAGTCAACCCAGGGTTGAAAGAGAGGGACGGTGCATTTTAACGGGCTAACATGTTGAACAACCCCTCAGGTAATCCTTACACAAACAAGAACTTCTTGGAGCAGCTTCTATTACCAGTGTGGCGTGCCTCCCAACGGATCCGCCCCCAACAGCTGGCTGTGGCTAGGCTTACCTGCATTGCTAAGTATACCTGGTAGTAAGGACAGGAGAGACATATACACAGAGAACAGGTGTGTTGGCCAAGAGCTGCACACAGTAGGGGCGTACACAGTAGGAGTACACAGACCAACATACAACATATTTACTAGTCACTGATTACTCTCTTGGCCACAAATATGTCATGGAGCTTATGACTTAGTAAGGGAAGGCACTCTGCATCATAACATCTGAGAACAGCAGAACCATGAACTCACAGGTGAAGCCAAGTATGGGTCGTTCTATAGACGTGAGGCCATAAAGATGAAAAGGAAGTCTTCCTGAGGAAAGACCGACCATTCCAAACGGAAGAACGACCTGTGTGAATGGGACAGTATGCTGGCACTCGATACAAGGCATGCAAGCAAGACAAGAGGGACCAGGTAACAGGCTATTCTAAAAACTCCTGACTCATTTTGTTTAAGAAAGAAAGGAAGGAAGAAAGAAAGGAAGGAAGGAAGGAAGGAAGGAAGGAAGGAAGAAGGAGGAAGAGGAGGAGGAGGAAAGAGGAAGAGAGAAAAAGAACAGGCAGCAGCAACAGCAGCAGGTGTAAGGGAGAGTTGAGTTTCCGGTTCAACAGATGAGTGTCAGATGTATCTCTTCAAGAGGTTTAAAAATAAACAAACTGAAAAATCAGTAACACCTCCCATACCTCAGGAAGTGTAAGGCCATAGGGCAAAACTGGATGGAGAACAAATCCTACGAGAATTCTCCATGATAAGAGCAGTGGGAAGCAGTGCCAAGGCAGGGAAACCAGGACTGTGAATTTCTCCACAGCTCAGTCAAACACGTGGTAGGACCGGGAGGCACGGTTCAGATGGCACAACATCTGCCTTGCAAACCCAAAGTTCTGAACTTGGTTGCAGAGCCATCTTGAGAAGGTGGGCATGGTGGTGTGCGCTGTAACCCCAGTACTGAGAAGCAGAACCAGGAGGATCCCGGCTCACAGACCAGCCAGTCTAGTGTTTACTCCAGGCCAGTTGTGAGAGACCCTCTCAAGGAGACACAAAGCATTCCTGAGATGACACTGAAGGTTGACGGTCACATGCACATGAAAAACTCACAGGCGCATTTAAAATAATTACAGGCCCCCCTTCAATATGCTTTTGTTCTACCCTCTACCAAGGGAAAGAAGGTGGCTCTAGAACACACTAAAGAACTCTAAGTCATCTCACAGGAAATGACCTCAAGAAAACCTGACTGGTGTCTAATCTGCTGATGTTTAACCAGGGCGGGAGCTGCAGCCATGTATCCCATCTACAGAAAACACTTGGGAGCACAGGTGACGTTCACAGCTTATGACTCTATAAAAACAGAGAACCCACGTTGCTTACCGCCATGGGACTGAAGGCCCATTACCAGCAGTTCCGAGTATATCATGCCTGTCTGTCAAGAAAATATGAGGGATAATAAAAAGCAAAAGTCAACCCGCAGAAACCAGAGCAGACCATCCAGTGGTGTTAGATTCCCAGGGAAGGAGTTAAACAGTCCTGAGAACTCTAGGGTAAAGTAGATGCCGTGTAAGCACAGAGTTCCCGAGAGCTGGAAGGACGCTTGCATCAAATCCAGGCCAGCAGAAATAAACGCCCATGGTGGGTTTGCTGGTAGACTGGATGAAGAGCAGAGCTAAGGGCTGAGAAACCTGAGGAGAGAGGAGGGAGGACCAATTGTGGCAAGTGCAGACCAGCCGAGAATTACAATGTGTAATGTAATGAACAGGCCACAGGGCGGAGAGTCACAGGGGTTGGCGCCTTTAAAGAAAAAAAGTGACCCAGTGCCTCCAAGGTACTGTGAGGCATCAAACCAGAGATCCAGAGGGTTCATGGAACACTAAAAATTAATAATAATAAAATAACGCCCTACATATACACAGATATATTATTTCAAATTACCAAAAAAAAAAAACCCAAAAAAACCAAAAAAAAAAAAAAAAAAAGGAAAGAGGAAAAGAAAGAAATGACAGACAACAGCCTGAAAGCCCAAATGGGACAAAATCCAACTTCCTTGAAAACAACAAAGACAAATGTATCTTGGAGGCAGAGGGTGGCTCCACTGTTAGGAACATATGCTGAGCTGGTAGCCAGCAATGGTGGTGCACACCTTTAGTCCCGGCACTCAGAAGGCAGAGGCAGACAGATCTGTGCATTCCAGGCCAACCTGGTCTACAGAGCAAGTTCCAGGACATCCAGGGCTACACAGAGAAGCCCTGTCCGGGTTGGGGGAAGGGTGGAGGGAACCTCCAGTTTTGATTCCAGAGGGTCTGATGCCTTCTACTGGGCACCTGCAAGTACTGGCATGCACCTGATACACAAAAACATAGAAATTAAAAAAATAATAATTATATCTCACTTCTCAAAGACCAAAGAAAGTAAAGTCAGAAACAATAAATACAGGAGAAATGAAAGCCACCGCCCTAGACTTCTGTATCCTTGAAACTATTCGAAAGTAAAGAACATAAGAACTCCGTGCACAGAGCAAAGTACTAGTAGATTTGCCTCTGAAAAGAAGGGAAAGAACATGGGTCAGAGTCTATGAGAAAGGAAGAAGATCCAGGGAGATAATCTAAGGGAAACAAAACATTTTTCACATCTTCAACCGAGTGGCAGAATATGGCTGGTCTGAAATGTCTTCAGCAGCATCTCTCACTGGTCAGAATCATACACCTCATGCATGCCTGCACTTGTATGTACACACAAGCACGTGAGATAAAGGACAGAAAGAATACAAGGCTGAGGGGGAAATCACAGGTCCTGTAATTATAGGGTATTCACATGTGAAGAGGTAATTTGTGTGCACTTAGATTTATGTGGATTTGCAACTCTAAACAGTAAAAACAAGAAACATAACTGATGTGTTAAAACAGGTGTTCACAAGATGCTAAATAAAAATGCAGAAATCAAATAAATATAGGGGAACAGACAGAATACCGTGTAAATATGGGAGACATCAATCCAACTACATAATTTCTTTGAATGTCAATGGCTTAAATGCACCAAGTGAAATAGATTTTTCAAAATGAATTAAAAACCTAATAACATCATCTACTAATGCCTTTCCGTAAGATGAAAACAAAAGAGCCAACTTCTAAAGCAAAGAAAACCAATGGCAGTCAGCTTAAAGGATTAACTCTCTGGATATCCCAAGAAGAGCAAACCCCACTGTAGCTGAAACACAATAGATACCCCTAAGTTTCTGAACTGTCTGCATCACTGGTGATGACAAGAAGGACAGTGCCCAGGTAGCTAAGCTTTGTAAAGTTGTGATGCTGGCCCACTGAAGAGGAGCCATTAAACCACAGTGAGGAAAAAAAAAAAAAAAAAAAAAAAAACCTTCCAGGAAGTAGGTAAGAGAACTACAAGGGCACAGTACTCTCTAAATGACTGGCATCCACACTGGGTACCAGAGAGGCAAGGGGTGGCATGCCCAGGCAGTTAAGCAGAAGCAACTACGGCAAGAATTCTTTCCTCTGTAGGTTGATGTCAAGGCAATACATGATTGAATAGTAGAGAGTGGAGCGGGGACAAAGTTGGTAAGGTGGAAGAGAGAAAGCAGGAGATTCACAGAGGAGAATGGTTCAGATCAAGGTGAACTAGATTGGTTTTATCTTGTCTAGGTGGGTGGTTTATTATATCTTATTTAATTGGCAGTGAATTTATTGTTTAGATGTATTGTGGATTGAGAATTTAACATATAAATCTGTTTGATATGTTATTGATTGTTGAGTCATAATTTTACCAGGCTGAGGAGATAGTGTGTGAAAGCTATGGCTGAGAGGCAGCAGGAGTGTACAGTTCCAGCTCTGTTGCCTGTGAGAGGTGAGGGCGTGCAGCCCCAGGAACGGAGGTGTGTGTGAAAGGCTTGGTGACTAACCACACTCTGCTCTTGCACTGGAGTGGCTCCCGGAGTGAGAGCTCTTGAGGAGTCCACAACAGACTCTATCCAAGTTCCTCTGCATAGACACACTATAAAATATGTCAGCATAATCCACACACACACCTGCATACATGCATGCACGGACACAAGCATGTACACACACACACACACACACACACACACACACACACACACACAACTGTCGACATAAACCCTCCCCAGGCTCACTGATTCTTAGTTCAGGGAGCAGCATTTTCAAGAGCTGCCACACAAGAATGGACTGCAGAGCAGCCCAAGGCTGGTCAGGACATGGCACCTACAGCCAAGTTCAAAATCAGCAGGAGGAAGGAAATACAGAAAACCAAAACTGTAAAAAATAGAAAAGCTACAGAGATAAGTGAGCTAAGAAAATAAGCTGGGTTGATCATCCTTAAGTGGACTCAAACCAACAAACAACTCAAAAGTTTAAAAATGAAAATAAAATGACCACTACCAAAAAATTCCAGAAAACTAGGAGACTCATAAGGGACTCATGAACAAATTGACTCGACAATATGGGCTAAGCGAGGGGGAGGGACAGACTCCTAGAGCAAGAGAACAATGAAGATTGAGTCAGTGAGAAACAGAGCGCCTGGCTGGACAGACAATGACAATGAAGAATTAATCAAGACCAGGCCAGCAAGGAGCAGCGCAGAACCAAAGAATTCCCCACCCGAAGTCCACCAAGCACTTGCAGACTAAAGCCATCTTCCGCTGTTTCTTTTGTTTGGAGACATGACCTCTGTATGTCCCAGGCAGGCCTTAAACTCCTGATCCTTCTCTACCAGAGTGTGCCACCGAGCCCAGCGACTGTCAGTATTTCTTGAATTTTTCACAAAATTGAACTAAAGGGAATATTTACATAGTTTATAAAGCTAATTAATTAATTAGCTTTAATATCTGATACCTTAAAGGAAAAAAAAAAGGAACAGGTGGTGGTCAGGAGCCCAGTCTTAGTTATCCTATCGCTGTGATAAAACACAAGCAAAAGCAACTTGGGGAGGACAGGGTTTATTCAACACACAGTTTGTAGACCATCATCCTGGAAGTCAGGCAGGAACTCAAGGCAGGAACTGATGCAGAGGACACAGAGAGTGCAGCTTACTGGCTTGCTCAGCCTGCTTTCTAAAAACAGGTCAGGACCACCAACCCAGGGATGGCAACACCTACATTGGGCTAGGCCCTCCCACATCAATCACCAAGTAAGGAAATGCTTTGATAAAAGAACCCTAGCTTGGTTCCTAGCACATGCTGAGCATCTGACAACACCTGAAATACCAGCTCTAGGGGAACAGATATCTTTCTTCTCTTCCAAAGGCACTGCACTCACATATAAATACATGCACACATACATACCACACAACACACATACAACATATAACACACAGCACACACACATAACATGCAACATACACAATACCCAACATGCACAGCACAACACCAACATACAACACACACAAGAACACAAATAATACACACAAAACCCAAAACACAACACCAAAATCACACAATACACATAAAACACACACACAAATCTTTTTTTTAAAAGCTAAAGAAAACAACCTACAGGACAACTTCTCTAAGGAGAATTTATGCAAAACCCTCATAGGGCACCAGCAGAGTTCAACAACACTTTAAAAATCACACATCATAACCATGTGGGTTTGTCCCTAACCCCCTACGGCTGCTTCGCTACCTAAACACGTATGATTACATACGGTATCAACAGGACAGAAACTGAAAAGCACCTGATCATCTAAGCTCACACAGAAAACAAATGTTGGCAAAAACCTAACATACTTCATGGCAAACCCCCCATAGTTTAATCCTGAAGGGCATTCCCTCAATGTACACAAGAGTACTCGCAGACCCTCCACAGCATCCCCAGGGAAAGTTTAAAGCTTCTCCATCAAAACCCAGTGCAAGACAAGGAGGCCTAACTCTTGCTGCTTCTGTTTGGTTTAGTAATAGAGGCACAAGGGAGCCACTGGACATGAGAGGGAACAGATGGAGGGAAGGAGGGGAGAGAGAAGTTACTAATCAAAAATGTAAAATTATCTCTTTATACACATAGCAAGAGTCTGTATTTTGAAACCACTCAAATACTAGAACTAGGAGATGAACATAGTAAGAGTGTTTGATACCAACAAAACCAGTACCGCTTGCATAACTAAAAAAGGAATCAAGAAGTGTTTCCATTTATAGAAGTAAGAAACTAAAGTAGGAATAAACTGACTCAAAAGGTGAAGGTAGGGCTTCGTGGGAACTGTTTAACTTACTCCTGCGGTGGCGGTGGCTTGGAAGCAGAGGTGGGACAGTGGAAAAGGGTGGGCAGGGCTTGAAGTGACAATGGGCACAAACCCTCTTCCTCTCTGTCACTCACAGTGTGAGGTGATGGCTCTGCTCTACCCCAAGGTCCCAACAGGATACACTGCCTTGCCACAGGCCCAAAGCAAGAGTCAACCATTTACCTCTGAGTCCTCTAAAACTATGGAAGGCAAATCCTGTATACAGATCATCTCAGGGATTTGTTAAAATGGCAAAAATCCAACACTACAGAACACTGATTTAAAAACAAAAATGGAGGAAAACATAAATGGAAAGATGGGCCACGGTCATGGGTCATAATAATATTGCTAAAGTATTCATCCTACCCAAAGAAGTACATAATCCAACGTAAGCCCTATATAATTCCATTGACATTCTTCACAGAAATAGGGGGAAATTCTAGCCTTCATATAGAACTATAAAAAACCCCAATAGTCAATATATTTTAAAAAATGGTACCATCATATTTCCTGACTTGAAGTTAAATTACAGAGCTATAGAAATCAAAATATCATGACTGTCACACAAATGTACAAAGAGGGCAGAAAAGGAGGACAGGACAAAATTAAATCTAAGTATGCACAGTCAGCTGGTGTTCGAGAGATGTAGAGATCAGCCGACAGCTGCTGTGCTCCCTTCTCTCTACATACGGACCCTGCCGCTCAAACCCGAGCAAGCAAGCAAGCACTCTCTGAGTCATTCCACCACCCTCAAGGGGTTTCTGGAAAGGCCACTGAAAAGAAGTGGGAGGAAGACAGCTTGTTCAACAAGTGGTTCTGGGGAAAGCATTTCCACATGGAAAATAAAACACGAACTATCTCACACCACATACAACATCTTACATCAACTCAAGATGCACAAAGCACTCAGCCATGAAGCCTGAAACCACAGATCTAGCAGAAAGCACAAGAGGAAGCTCCTGGACAGTGGCCTTGGCAACACTGTTTCATCCATCACAGCAAAAGCTCAAGCCAAAAGGCACAAACAAATACATGGGTCTATATCACGTCAATAACAACCAAGATGGAGTGGCAGCTGCAGATGTGGAAAGACATACTTGTGTTAGACTATGTGATGAGAGGTTAGTATCCAAATGTCGTAACTAGTGGGAAAACAAACAGCCTAGTTTAAAAGTAAGTAAAAGACCTGACTAAATAGGCATTTCACAAAAAAAAAAAAAAAAAAAAAAAAAAGTGATCACCAGGTATATGAAAAGATTCAACATCATTTATTGGAAGAGAAATGTAGATCAAAATCACAAGACACCAAACCCCTTTATAACTGCCAGGATGACTATCTTCAAAATCTCAGAAAGACAAAGGGGGATCATCTCCACTGTGGGTGTGGATGGTGCATCCATTATGAAAAGGAACACGGATGCTCCAGAGGGAATGCAACACGGAATTAGCAATGGCTGAGTTCATCTCTAAACAGAGTATGTGTAGATCAAAACTTGACACCGCATCCAGTAGACACATACAATTATTTTTGTTAAGTAAATAATCCCTTGAAAAGATACCAGAGCTACTACTGTATGAGTAGGCAGTCCCTCTTCAAGTATAAGCAGCAGGAAATACAACCATTGCACAGTGTCTGCACCCCATGCCTGCATAACATTACTAACAACAGCATGAATGTGGGACAAGAGGAACCGTACCACCAGACAGAAACTAGGAAAGCTGAATGGAATAAAAACCCCTTATTCTCATATTTGAGGCCAGTAGGCATGTCATCGGCTGTCACCCAGTCCCTGTCCTGGAGCACATGACCACAGCACATGAATTCTGTGACCACTAGTCATGTAGTACAGAGTTCTCCATGCCAATGAGGTATCTAGATGGGCAGGCCCAATAAGCTTCCCTTTCCAGACATTCTCCAAAAGGTCTTTAATCTCCGGTCCACCCTGAGATTACTATACTATACCCATTTCCCACAGTGAACAATGACTAAACAACTTACACAAGCAAGGATTGTCTCTCTCATCGAGAACCACGTGGCTCCTTTCCTGACTCCTCAAGCTTCCGGGGTAAGGGAACTAACTCCAGCCTTGGCTCAGCCTTTGTCATTTCTCACCAGGGCTGAGGCCTCCATCTTAGACTGAGCTCTTCCACCCCTGACAAGCCAAACACCAGGCAGTGATGGCAGCAATGTAGGGTGAAATGCAGCCTGGCACCCTTCGCTTTGCCTGCCCTAGCGAAGTTCACACACCCCAGTGGCAAGAGGGAATACAGAAACACACAAATGGATAAAGTAGTGGCAGTTTACAAATACAGTGAGACCTTGCCATCTGCCATACTAACAATCCCACTGGACAACACGCTAAGTGAAATACACCAAGCACAGAAGAAAACAATTGCATGATCTCATTTACATGTGAAATCTAAAAAGAAGGTTCACAGAGGGCACAAAACAGTGATTGCAGAAGATGAGGAGGAACTGGGGCAGGAAAGGAGCAGATGAAGGCTGGAGAACTCAAATTTATAAGGCAAGCAAGTCCCCTGCTGTGATGAGCACAAAGACCATACGTGTAGTCAAACTGCATAGGAAATACATGCTGAGTAGCTTTTAGCTGCTACAAAAAGGAAAAAAAAAAAAACAGCAATTGTATGAACTGATAGTAAGATAGTAATGTAAATTCACCATCTGTGTGTTTCATTAAATCATATTATAATACCTAAATATACATGCTAAAAAATTAAAAACATACAGTTACTGTGTGATCTGGCAACCACACCCCCAGATACTTACCCAAATAAGCTGAAAACTTATGCTCACAGTAAAACCTACAGAGATAATTTTAGCTCCTTTATTCATTACAGTAGGGCACTGGAAGTAAGCACGCTTTCTTCGGTCAGTGAACGGATCCACAAACGGATCCACAATCCAGGTAGAATATTCTGTAGTGCTAAAATAAAAATGAGCCATGGAGCCATGGATAGACGGAATGCACACACCAGGGGAAGAAGCGGGTCTGAGAAGGCCGCACCATGCACAGTGCAGTGGGAAGATGACCGGCGGGAAAGGCGAGCCTACAGAAACGGAAACACACAGAAGCCGAGAACCCAATCACCGTGGCTGCTGCTCAGGCTGTAACCAGGAAGGAGAGCGAGGCTGGGGTCCCAGTACGCCAATTACAGTGCTGGGCCCAGGTCAGCCCACTTACTCAACCCCCAGCAGGAACATACCCAGGCTGAGTTACTGTGTGTCAGAATAGGCTCATTAGCTGTGACAAATTGTGTCAATCTAGAGGTAAAATGGATCAGTAGCTGGGGGGTGGGCGTGAGGGGCAGGAGCAGGTGGGAATCTGCTGCTCTGCAAAAACAAAACCTCTTTAAAAAAATGAAGCAAAACATTGATCAAGAGAAACTCATCAGTACAGAGGAGAACAGTTCAGTTCCCAGGGCTCACAGCTCCACAGACCTGGCCTCCACAGAAGACTGAAGAAATGGATTAACTCTTTTTCTTTCCTTCCTTCCTCTTTTTCCTTCCTTCCTTCCTTCCTTCCTTCCTTCATTTGAGACTGGGTTTCTCTGTGTAGCCCTGGCTGTACTGGACTTGATTTGTGTAAACCAGGCTGGCCTTGAACTCAGAGATCCGCCTGCCTCTGCCTGTGCTGGGATTAAAGGCATGGGCCTCCACCTGCACAGACAACTCCTTTTTCTTAAGGGTCAAAAACAGAATGAAAAGCAACATAAAGGGGACCATGAGCTGAGGGTTCTCTCAAAGTGGGGAAATGGGGACAGTTTCTAATCACTGCCTAGAGTGCAGCCCCAAGACAATCCAGAATTTAATGAGAGGAGAGAACATGGGGCGAAGGAAACCAGCGCGCTAAGAGTGGGACTAACAGACACATTGGAGATCACAGAGGCCCCGGGAGATGTGCCAACTCATCTGGAAGACTCAAAGACACGAGGCAGTGGTCACAGATACGTGGACTTCAGCCCCAGAGGAGGAAATCCCGAAGTGAAGGGGCAGCTGGACAAAACTGATACTACAGCAGAGTCCAGCCCTGCTCCAGCCTGTGCAGTATAAACTGGTAAGGAGCCGTCCTCCCAGCCTGAGGATGACTGACACTCCCTCACAGAAGGGGAGGGAGTGGACATTAGGTCCCGTATGATATAGACGGAGGAATCCGGTCCCCTCAGCCGTCTAACTGCACGCAGCAGAGGAGTCTTGGGGAGGTGGTGGAGCATGCAAAGACTAGAGCAGGAGGCTTGTCACTGGCTTTGGCTTGTAATCAGGACCTGAGGACAGGGTAAAGGTTCACTCTTCCCCAGGGAAGGAACATTAGTAACAGCCAGTTTATAACTTTCTCAGGTCTGTGACTTAAAAGTTCATGTAACCTCCTGCATATATAACATGTCATTTGGGGTCATTTAAATTCGTGTTTCAGGGCCAGAGCTAGTTATTATTTGGCTTAAAACAAACCACTTTTATTTGCCTTTAAAATAATCCTGTGATGAGTGGTACATACATTTAATCCCAGCACTCAGGAGGCAGAGGCAAGCAAGACCTCTGTGAGTTCAAGGTCAGGCTGGTCTACATAGTGCATTCCAGGACAGCCAGGGCTACATGATGAGACCCCGTCTTGGGGAAGGGAAGATGAACACAGCTGGGTACAGCTCAGTGGTAGAGACACACCTAAACTGTTCAAGCTACACTCAGGTCCTGGTACCAAATACATGTACACAAAACGTTAAAACAACACAATTATGAAACAGTGAAGACGTCTGGGATCCGACAGCGGGAAGAGCTGTGAACTCAGTGTAAAGGGTCAAGGAAACAAGACATGAAAGTGTGGAAAAGTGATTAGAAACAGCAAAATAGGAGAAGTGGGTTAAATACTGATAGCTGTGGTAAATCAAGATACAAAAACATTAAAGACACGTTGTGGAGGCTGTTAGATGCCAGTGACAGCGGCTGCTGGGTCCTGATGAAAATCTAGTAAGAGACAAAGGTGGGAAATTTTCAGAATCTCAGAACCACAAAGGGCATCCACCTCTCCTTCATGCCTGGGTTAAAACTGAGAGAAAAGTCGACTACTTCTTTGAAAAGTCTGCAGAAGCAGCAGAATTCTATGGTCTGAATGACTTGTCACCCCGAAAGTCCTCTGTTGAAACTTAATCCTCAATCAATAGTTTCAGTAGATGAGATATTTAGAAGGTGATGTGGTTGTTAGGGAGAGACATCTATACAGCCAACCAGTGCCCCTTAGAAAGAAGGCGGGGGGGGGGGCTACCACGTGAAGACACAGCAAGAATAGCACACAGGTCCCAGGAAAGGGACCCTCGGCAACTACTGAATCCACCCACACTTGCACCAGAACTGTGAGCCATCAATTTCTGTGGTCTACAAATTACCAAACCTTCAGAGTATAAAGAAAGCATCAACCCCACAGTACAGTGTTTCCAGAGCACAAAGAAAAGGCACTCAGAAGAGAGGAAGGGCTTGAAGATAGACAGAGTTTAAAGAGTTCCACACGAAGGGAGGCAGGCTGAAGGCTACAGAGACATGGAGGAGTAACAGCAGCAGAGGAGACACTGGCAAAACTGAGGGGAACAGACAGGAGCGCCCAGGCGTAGTCCTCACATACTTTCTAACTCCTACTGTGGCACTGGGCTCTAAAGTGAGCCCTCCTGATTCTCCCCCATGCTGTTCACATCTTTGAAACAGAATCCTCCTCCTGACAGCATTTCAGAGCTTTTAGCCAGCTCTTAACCAACAAAACACTGAAGTTCAATGATGCTGACAGGCTGCCACCCCTCTTGGTTCTACTACACTCTTGAAGAAGTCATCTTAGCAGTCAGGACTAAGAGGCTCCATGGGACAGAAGGAGACCCATGTATCTATCCTCTGGGAACTGCAGGGGAGATCTGTGCCCCCGTGAAAGGCGGCAATTAACTGCCTGGAAATTGCTAAGACTCTGCCATATACAGAGTATGATCTTGGGCGGAACCTCAAGGAGCCCGGCAGAGATCCTTCCCGAGTCAAACCCCACAGAAGAATCGAGCACAGGAGACTGCAGAGATGGCTAGGCAGTTAAGATACTGTTCTTCAAGGGCATCCAACGTTGGTTCCCAGCAGCCTCCTGTGGCATCTTCGGGCACCTGCACTCACATGCACATACCCACACACAGACATATGATCAAAAACAAATCTTTAAAAAATACAACATGGACAATACCTTCAACACAGCTTTAGACTGGCTAGAGGAGGTAGCTCTGTTGAGCCCAGACTTCTGACCCACAGAAACGATGGAAAAGCTTGTTTTTGCTTCACACCACTGAGTTTGTGACAGTTTGTCAAACATTAGCAAACCTGTATAGATGGCTGTCTTGACCCACTAAAAGGTGAGGATACCCTAGGAGACCCCAGGCATTATGATCACACAGTCTCTTGACTCCCTCACAACAGTGGAAGGCCAAGTTGAGGAGTCTCAGCCAAGTTTGCTTTGTAGGGAGATGGATGGCTTTGGCTTAAAGCAAGCAGCACGCAAGCCTAGATGGGTAACCTGGAACATGCTGGGCTTCCTCCTCAGTTTTTCTATAAGCCAAAAAAAAAAAAAAAAAAAAAAAAAAAAAAAAAAAAAAAAAAAAAAATGCTATATGAGACAGACTAAGTTAAAATCAGCTGGCCCCACATGCCAAACTGCTAAGTGTAGAATATCTAATCACTTCTAAGGAAAGTAGGTAAGTTCATCTGATCTCTAAGAAAATAATTCCCTAACAGTACAAAAAGTAGGCTGAAGACAGACTGGAGGCCTTGCATCTCTAGAAGGCCACCACTGTGCTGTTCTACAAGTTTCTGAACTAGGGCAGCTTGGTTTCAGTTGAAAGGACAGACAGGTAAAGCTCTTCAGGGAGTGAGGATGTGGCCACTGATCAGATATAGGAAAGGAAGCCACTTGAGCCCAAGAACATTTGTACTTCTAGCCACAAGGACACTGGGAGAACAGAAGCATAGTGTCATTGAAGGAGACAGGAAACAGACCGGCTCAGGAGGAGAAAGGTAATGAGCCCCCAGAATACCAAACTAAGGAGCTGCAGAGAAAAAAGGACATACACAGCAAGAGGCAAAAAGGCGTTCAAATGGAGAGAGGGCATCCGCAGTATTTGAAACACAATTGCTCTATGCAATCACACAGTCAGTCCTGCAGCCAAAAGCTTCATCCTGCACTGACAGGAAGCTGACAGGAGAAATTCTTTGACTCAGTGCTTTCCTCCTAGCCTCCATGAGAGACATGACTAAAGTTCGCTCATCAGCAGTCAGAGCTGGACTAAAATGCAGGTCTTCAAGGCCTCCGTCTCGTTGGATGTTAGAGACAGTTCTTTCTTAGACAAGCTGGTTATTTATGTCCTTAAGGTTAGGAATGACTACCTGGCAACCTCCTCCTCATGTTCTTTCCGCTGGAAGGCACAGATCGGAGAAACTGCACATGGTACAAGGAACAAGGCAGAAAAGAAGGCAAACCCACCCTCTACAAGGACCGGAAACATGGCAGCAAATGAGGCCCCAAGTGTCTCCCGGGACGTCTATCCAGAGCCCCGCCTTCCAGCCCCAAGTGTCCCCAGTCTTTACCTTTTAATATCTATCAGAGGAAAACCTGTCAGAGGCCATGAGCACCCTAAGATAATGTAAATTACCTGGTTAAAGGGAAGTATTCTTGATCAAATCATTGCTCTAGCAACTCAGAAGGTAGTCCAGAGAACCTAGAGAGTATGTGCTGTAATCTACATGATCTCCATGCACCTTATACTCGAGCAACATAGATTACAAACCCAAGATGACTATACCTACAGCACATCTCACTCAAGTGTTCAGCAGTCCTCCATGCCAGCAGATACTGTCTACATTATATGGCATCTTATGAAAACACTTGAATTTATAACTGTGAATTAAACTTATAAAAGTTCTCAACTTTTCATTATTCTATAGTCTTTAACTACCTGAAGTTTTCTTTCAACAAAAAAAAAATTACATATCGTAAGTCTTCCTTTGATATTATAATTACATCATTTCCCCTTCTGTTTCCTCCCTCTAAATCCTCCCATATACTCTTCCTTGATCTCCTTCAAAGTCATGGCCTAATTCCATGTGCTGGCCTACGACAACTTTACAGAAACTAGAGTCATTAGAGAGGAGAAAGTTTCAATTAAGAAAACCGCTTCAGCATGAAAGATGGTGGCCTACACCTTTAATCCCAGAAGTCAGGAGGCAAGCAGATCTCTAGGAGTTCAAGACTCTACAAGATAAGGTTGTAAGGAAGTCTGTAGGGAAATTTCTTAAATGATGTTTGAGGGCCCAAACCCATTGTGGGTGGTACCATCCTTGGGTTGGTAGTCCTGGTTCTAAAAGCAGGTTAAGCAAGCCATGGGGAATATGGTGGTTTGAATAGGTATGGCCCTGTAAATTCATGTGTTTGACTGTTGGGCCCAAAGGATATGGGGCCATGTTGGAGAAAGTGTGCCCCTGAGGTAGCTTTGAGGTTTCTTGTGCTCAAGTTTGTCCACTGTGGCACACACACCCCTTCTGATGCCTGGGGATCAAGATGTAACACTCTTGTCTCCATCTCTAGCACCATGTCTGCCTGCAGGCTGCCATGCTTCCCCCCATGATGATAATGGACTGAACCTCTGAACCTGTAAACCAGCCCCAATTAAATGTTTCTCTTTGTAATTGCCTTGGTCATGGTGTCTCTTCACAGAAGTAAAACCCTAACTACAACAGGGAGCAAGTCAGTAAGGAACATTCCTCCATGACCTCTGTATAGTTAGTTCCTGCCCTGTCTGAATTCCTGTCCCAAATGTTCAGTGATGAACAGTAAGCCAAATAAATTCTTTCCTCCCCAAGGCGCTTCAACCATGTTTCACCTCAATAGCAGTAACTCTAAAGCAGTCTCTTTTTTTATTACTTGCTGTTACATGCATGTGTGTGTGTGTGTGTGTATACATATACATACATACATATATATTCCTAAATACAACCTTAGTCTGTATAATGTTACATTTATGCATGTTTTCAGGGTTGACCATCTGGTGTTAGATACCCAGTTGGGATGCTCTTCTCTGTGGAAGATTACTTGTCCCACTTTAAGCATCTCTTAGCTGCCTGTAGTTCTTTGTATAGGGTTGAGACCTCCTGGCTTTCTACTCTCCACTTTGGCATGTCTACTGTTGTTGTCCTTTTTTAAGCAGTCATGTTGGTGAGACTATTTGGGTGTAGCTTCTCACATTACTAGCAGAAACAATTTCACAGCAAACTCCCTAATCGTACAACTACTCCCTCTTCTGAAATGTTCCCTGAGCCTTGGGTGTGGGAGTTGTTTTGTAGATGTATCTATTGAAACTGGGTTTTCACAGAACAGGGTCTTATTGTTTACTTCTAGCTGATCTACACTTCTTACATGGACAGACTGGCCTTGAACTCACAAAGATTCACTAGCCTCTGCCTTCTAAGTGCTGGTACGAAAGGTATGTACTACCACGCCCTGATTGAAACCTTTAAAATTTATTTTTATGTGTATGGGTGTTTTGCCTGTGTGTGTGTGTGTGTGTGTGTGTGTGTGTGTGTGTACCATGAACCTGGTGCCCATGCAAACCAGAAGGAGGCATCAGATTCCTGGGAACTGGAGTTACAGATGACTGTTCACTACCATGCAGGGGCTGGAACAGTCCAAGTCTTGTGTGAGAGCAGCCAGTGTTCCTAAAAGCTGAGCCAGCCACCTAGCCGGAGAAACCTACTTTTAATAAAATGATGTGAACTTTTAAAATCTCAGCAAGGTTATCCATCCAGCCATCCTGCTGTGGAATCTGCCGGTCTGACCTAAAGTAACTCACCACGTCCTTATACAACAGTCTAGAAGCTTCCGTGTCACAAACACCTTCTAAAACAAATATGTAGACGCCAATCAACTAAAACAGTGTTTGGACTAAAGTCAAACACATCATTTAATTCAATGAGTCGAGGAAGTTTAGAGGCTGGAGAGAGGTCAAGAAAGGGCACTTGCTGCTCTTGCAAGGGACCTAGGTTTGGTTTCTTGCACCCATTGAAAAGCTCACATCTATCAATGAACTCCCAGGGGGGATCCAAGGCCCCCTTCTGACCTCCCCCAGCACGGCAGGCACATGGGAGCACTTGCTGGCAAAGCAGCCGTACTCATGAAATAAAACATCTGAAAAAATACAAGCGCAACTCAAGCTTCGCCGGCTTCTTTGACAACAGTCTTGTTCCTGCCACTGACGTGGGTCTGCTCAGAAAACTCGCAGCGGCTTGCTTTTAGACACTCTCACTCTTCCAAACATCCTTTCGGGGACTGCAGACTCAACATCTAATTACCGTTTTATGCTTAATTTGTCCCATATATCTCCTCTTTGTATGTACGTGGAATTTTTTTTAATCCTATTTCGGTGATAAACTTTCCAAAGGCCAGGACTTCTGCTCCTTAGTCATCTGTCTCTTCAGAGAACATGGTGTGTGCTCGCTAGTTCTAAGTCAAGTGTGATTGATGGGAAAGGACCTATCCCACTGTAGGTGGGCCATGCCTGGGCTGATGGTCCTGGGTTCTATATAAAGCAGGCTGGGCAAACATGAGCAGCATTCAGCCTTTAGGAACACTAGCTGCTCTTAACAAGACTGGTAGCAAACAGCCATCTGTAACTCCAGTTCCCAGGAATCTGATGCCTCCTTCTGGCTGGCATAGGCACCAGGCTCATGGTACACACACACACACACACACACACACACACACACACACACACACACACACACACACATCCTGAAGTACCTAGGGACACAAAGCCATCAAACTCCGAACGTTTTAGAATCCATATACCCAGAACTGAGGACAAGGACCACATAATTTTTGTTTTTTAATTACAAGTTCATACAAAGCTCCTATAGAACTAAGGAGTCAATAAAATACACACTGAAAAATCCCCTACAGAAATTCTACATTATCTTTCAAAATAATCTACACTATGAAAAATACTCACCAGAAGAGGTGACCGCCAGTTAAGGATCATTATAGGGTTATAAAAATTCACATATACCACTCAAGTATCCATGGGATGACTAAATTAAGTCACAAATGTTTGTAACTAGGGACCTGGTGCATACAACTGTCTAAGATATCGACAAAACTTCAGAAGACAACATTATTTGAGGAGAAAACTACTCCAAAAGGCCTAAAATCTTGATCAAATAAAATTATCAGAAAGGCTTTAACAAAAGGCCCTGACTGTAACCGGCTATGGCAGAATACGGTCCGTTATCCCCTAGTGAGCACACAGAGCAGCAGACACCGGACAGGGGCGCTCTTCTCATACCCCTAAGCGACGCTCAATTTAAGAGAAAAGTTTTTTCTAGAACAAGTAGACTTGCAGGAGGTAACTCCAATGAGGAGCACACGAATGTCACAGGCAGCCCCCATTGTAAGAAAGCACCGCCCACATTCCCACAAGGGCAGCACGAACATCAAGAGCACGCCCCTCCTTCCCAAGGCTTCAAGTGCTGCGTGGAGGTCCATACAACACGACACAGGCTAGCACTTTCCTTTACAGAATGGGAAAGGAAACCTCAGGAACTTCTCTAGAACCATCATGATAATTTCCGGTTATCACCGATGTCCTTCCCATAAAAGAAAAACAATCCTAACTTACTGGATTCTAAATAATACATTCACACAGCTTCTTTTATATTCACTTAGTCAGCTGGGGAAAAAAACATCATCAAAACATCCCCTGTTTAACTTCTACTTAAACATTTAAAAGAAATGCAAAAAGTAAACATTACCGTTCTAGAGTCAGAGAAAGGATTATATTCATCAAGTCCTGGTGGCACATTTCTTGTCACCTGTGTGACAGATGGGTCCTAGAAAAAGAAAAAAAAATATGAGTTAATAATTAAGATACAATTTTGGTGTTTACATATTATTTGCTTTATCTGAACCTTTGGTCACTCAGCAAAACAAAGCAAACTGAAAGTACAGTCAGATGTATTCAACATTTCTACAAAGCTAATATTTAAACCCACAGCCCTCACGCCCTCAAAGAGAAACAAATAAAACATGTGTTAGACGAAAGTCGGCTGCTAGACTGTCTATAAAGATTGGAGTAGGCCCACTTACTTGCTGTGTGGTGCTGACTGCCTAGGACACTGTGGTTAGACCCACGATTTGTAAGATACCCTCATCCTGTTAGACACAGGTTCTCACTCTATAGCCCAGGCTGGCTTTGAACCCTTGGCGGTCCCACCGCCTCAGTTGTCTGTATCCTAGCCATTAGATTCATATGCCACTATATCTGGCTTCATGGTCTTTTTTTTTTTTTTTTTTGTGTGTGATGTTTTTATTATTCTGAGAATTTCATACATGAGTAATTATCTATATCACTCCCTCTCCTTCCTCTAAATCCTCCTATATTCTGTGTTTCTAACGCGTTCTCATGTACCGAAACACCTATCAGGACCTACTGTCCTGTCAAGTACAGCTCCAGCCCCTTTCCTCACAGCCGGCTCTGCAAGATGCAAAGTTGACTCCGCTTTCCCTCTTCCACCCCTCACACATTACAGACTTTTAAAAAGTCTGCCTAGCAACTTTAAGATTAAATTCAAATTCCTCAGATAAAAGAGCCCAGCCCCGGCCTATTTCTCCAGCCTTGCCACCTCTCACAGTCACCTCACCTAGGCACAGCCTCTCCCTTAGACAAGGACCTGCTACTGCAGGCGCCACAGCGCAGAGCCTGCAGAAAGCCTTAAGCACCTGCTCAGCCTGAGCCTGGCTGGCTCCTCTCCTGAGCATGACAGGTTCATCCCAGCCTATGCAGAAAAGCCGGCAGCCAGAGGCAAGCTTAGTGCTGCCTAGCTCTCAGGACTCAGCAGCTGCAGCACTGATTATACTGATAAATACACTTTCACACACCCCCATTATAATGATTGCCTATTTTAATTAAGAACTGAGTGGACACTTAATTAAGAACAGTGTGGACCTGCCTTTGGTCCCAGCACTGAGGAACCAGAGGCAGGCAGATCTCTATGCATTCAAGACCAGCCTAGTCTACATAGTGAATTCCAGGCCTGTGGTGGCTACCTAGTGACATCCTGTCCTAAACAACAATACCAAAAAAAGAACTAGGTCAGGTATGGTGGAACTTGCCTATAACTCAGAATTCAGAAAGCTAAGACAGGAAAATCCAGAGTTCAGGGCTAACCTGGGCTACACAAGGGAAGACTCTGTAAGGTAAAGAAGGGGAAGGAAAACAAAAGGAGGAAGGAAGGGAGACGAAGGGGGAAAGGATGGGGAGGACAGGGAGGAAAGAAGGGGCTAAGAAAGGAAGAACAGGGAAGGAGAAGTGAAGCAAAGGAAAAGGATGAGGGAGAAAGGAAAAGGGAAGGAAGGGAAGGGGAGGAAGGACCAAAAGGAAGGAAGAGAGAGGAGGAGAGAGAAGGAAGCTGGAGGGACTGGTAGCACAGGAAGTGTAGCAGAGGAGGCCCAACACTCTGAAGGAGCTCCTGCTGTGACGAACCTCAGGACACCACCCAACCTGTAGGAGAAGGAAAGACAGAAAAGGGCTGGGGTGCAGAAGTGTCCTGTAGTTACTGCATCTCGACACCAGCGTTGCTGTCAAACATTATTGTTGCTGCAGTAGGTCTCACTCCAGACAGTGGCAGGTATATACCCAAGCCAGGACAACTTTCAGCAGTAAAGTTGGCAAAAATAAAACCTAGACAGCTCAGCCACCCCCAAAATACACAAAACCCAACAAACATACAAATAATAATAATAGTAATGACAATAATAATAAACAAGCCACTACAACACCTTCACAAGTTTGGCCTGGTGACACTTTCTTCCCGAAGTATTGTAACTCCTAAACAGGAACACTAAAAGGAATTATTCAACAGTAATAACCAAAAGCACTTCCTTAGAAAAGTAAAACAGTGAAGATCATTCAGAATGGAGAGGAAAGAGATCTAATCCATCCATCCACAGGAGAAGACTAATTAAAAGTCTACCGGCATAACAACCACTTCTCTGTCAGCCAGAACACTCCATGAGTCTGACACTCAGCAAGCTACAAAGCAATCAGGGGCTCTCAGACCCGGTTAGTAGGAACGGAAACTGTACCCACTGCAGTATGATGCCAAATTACACCTACATTTACCCTCTGGTCCATAGTTTCACTTCTAGGAACCCAGCCAGGCTAAATATCATTCATAATAGCAAAAGGCTAGAGAGGTCCTCAGGTCCGTCAGGAACTGAAGTCTAGCCAGCCGAGCCGCATGCAGCTTTGAAGTTGTCTAAGGGCTGCACAGACTGCTGGGCAAGGGGAAGAAAGCAGAGTCTATGGAAATGCTGACTCTGAGAAAGAAGAGAAAAATGACAGTATAGTTTTAAAGACAAACTAACCCAAAACTAGTATCAGTGACATCCTAGGTGGACCCTCCGAGTCCTATGCTCAGAATCCAGACCTCACTGCACAGAACTTCCTAGCTTTGATTTTGGAGGCATGAAATATTTATCATTATCAAGTAACGAAATCGGTTGAAAAACAAAAGGACAAAGGCAAAATGTGACCTGGAAAGATGAATATCCTGTTTGGAGCCAGGCTCTCACTGGGTAGCCCTAGCCAGCCTACAACTCACTAAACAGGTTAGCCCGGCTCCACCTCCCAAGGGTTGGGCAAGAGGCGTGCACCACCATGCTGTGCCTGGTTCTTACTGGGCACCTCTGCCATCAGTGTTTCTCTGATGCCACACAAGTACAATGTCGTCCAACTCTGGTCTTTCAACTGTACACACTCAGTTTTTTCAACCACGTCAACATTCACCTTATACCCCTACAAAGACAAATCAAGCATATAAATGGAAGCATAACGTATACCAGAGAGACTCGGGTAAGGGCACTCTCCCAGTAGTCTAACTTCAGTTACTGAAGCCAAACTGTGCACGCTCCTTCTCCGATAAACCAGGTCGTCGTTAACTGTCTCAGGAACATGCACCCAGTCTCTCTGGAACCTGCCCTGATGCAGTGTTACTGAGGGAACACAGAGCGTGAGAGGAGATTCCATTTTAAAAGATGAAGAACTCCCAGCTCTGAATTGCCACACTACTTGTTTGGTTGCTTTTACACTTGTTCTGGAATCTTGTTTTCTCAGACAAGTACTGGGCATCCAACTTCAGCTGCCCTCAGACTCAGGCTTGAGGCCTCTTGCCCTCAGGTGCCTGAGTTCTGGGACTGATTGGAGTGTGCACCGTGTTTTCCAACTCCAAATGTAATCACCGTAAGTAGTGTGGGGATGCTGATGGACCTGAAGCTTCACGTGACAACCTTTCGCTGCCTGCTGAGTGGCTGGCAACTGATTAGATGACTCCCAGTGCCCTCAAAGCCTTCTCAGGGTGGATCAGGAAAAGATGGTGGACACAGTAGAGCACACCTTTCCCCCCAGCATTCCCAAAGCAGGTGGTCTCTGAGTTCAGGGCCCGCCTGGTTAACACAGCTAGTTCAGGTCAGCATGGCCACACAGTGAAACCCTGGATTTAAAAACAACCTTGAGTACAGACTTCAGCGCTGCTAATTAGGAGCCCCGATACTTAAGGGAAAGAAAATGCTTCCCTTTAACATAATGAAAATCCAAATGTTGCCACTGACAACATAGTCCGTCTGTGTCAGTGATCTCAAGCATCAGCAGACACAAGAACAGTCTAGAAAAGTTGTTATTCATGAAATCCTAACTAGTGAGCCCCACTCCCCATCAGTCCTGGATGGAGACTGGAGAGCGGATTCCTAAACAGGAACTCTAGGGCAGTACTGTCCTGTTCACTGAAAGGAAAACAACGGTTCCTGATATCTATTAACCTCCAAATAACGCTGACCTCAGAGTTGAGCAGGCACACGAATTAGACCTAAAGCCATTCCCTAACCACTGCAATGCAGCCAAGACTATTCAGTGGAACCTTTGCTGACACTACTTCAGTTAGGATTTATTTCATTTAAAAACCAAGATGCAGGTCTGGAGAGATAGATGGTTCAGTGATTAAGAGCACTGATTGGACAGAGGTCCTGAGTTCAATTCTCAGCAACTACATGGTGGCTCACAACCATCTGTGATAGGATCTGATGCCCTCTCCTGGTGTGTTTGAAGGCAGCTACAGTGTGCTCATATAAATAAATACATCTTTAAAAAAACAAGATGCAATATGAAAAAAAGTTTCTGCCAGTCAATGAAGTTTACATCTACTATAATTAGCTTTTTGATGTTTTTAGTCTCAGAGTCTTTACTCAGTGTCCCTTCACTGTTTTTTCACTGCTCGCCTAGGGTGCTTAGTCCTCCATCAGAATCCCTCCCACTCCCCAAGACGCTCGCTTGACCTAAAACAGGCACTGGTTTGGGCATTTCTTAGTGCCCTGCATCACCGGAAGACTAGTCTAGCAGAGTACTTCCTCTTCAGCTGTCAGAGTGGAGGCTGACTCAGCAGACAACCCACCTGGCTGACTGAGCCATACGCTTCATGTCGCAATATGTCACTACTGCCAAGTCACACCACACACAGCCGTGAACTATGTGGCTCTAACACAAGACCTGCTACCACTTCAAAACTTGGGTACTGTTCCCTAGCAGGCAAGAGCACTACTGAAGGAATGCAGACCTGTTCATGACAATGATTAGCTCTGAGTTACTCGCATCACCCAAAGAGATCTGATCACCACTTTGCCCAATGGAGACGGCAGGTCATGCTGTGTGGACCGTGTCTCGATTGTTTAGAATGCTCGCTGACCGTTCAAATTCCACTTAGAAGATAGGAACACGGAAACCAGCACTTCTTACTTCCACTGTCCCTTGGGTTCTCATTAGTAAAAGGAATCATATTGCTCACATGTTGCTACATGCTAATCCGATGCTCACAATGAAAAGTACTCAGTGACAAGTGTGTCGATCGTCACCAACAAGGATAACGAAATAAAAACTCTTCCTTTATTTACTGGCAATTTAATAAAATATAGCGCATCTTAAGTAAATTGGTCGAATCACCCACAACCGCCTCTGAGGGAAACTCTCAACAGTAATTCTCTGTCAACCTTAGTGTGTGATCCTACTGCCTTAGGACGTGAGGAAAGGCGAGGCGGTCTCCTCCCTGTCAAATGAAAACGATCTTTAGGGCGCTTGGGAGGCCCATCCCCCCTACTTATTCATTTCATGTATGTGAGCACACTGTCACTGTCTTCAGAAACACCAGAAGAGGGCATCAGATCCCATTACAGATGGTTGTGAGCCACCATGTGGCTGCTGGGAATTGAACTCAGGAGCTCTGGAAGAGTAGCCAAGTGCTCTTAACTGGTGGGAAAAACCACATAAAAATTATAGGCATTGTCAATAAATATGGAAGAGCAAAAGCTGATACCAGTCAAAGGAGAGATGCTCTCACAATAAAGTCATCACAAGGGTACAAGGATGGCGCCATGGCTAAGAGAACTGTCTGCTTCTGCAGAGAACCACGTTTGATTCACAGCACCCATGTGACAGCTCACAACCACAACTATCTTAATTCCCGTTCCCGAGGATCCAATGCTCTCTTCTGGCCTCTGTGGACACCAGGTCTGCACAAGTGGCACTTGCAGACATGTAAAAGTTCATATACATTCATGTAAATAAATCTTCTACACAATCAAACACAGCAATCTTTACAACTGGATGAGAAGGGCACTTTTTGTTGTAATACTGTTATAGAGCTAAGGAAAAGGTTCCATGGGTAAGAGCACAGACTGCTTTTCAGAGAACTGAGTTCTGTTCCCAGCATCCACAGTAAGTGACTCACAATGACTCGCAGCCCCACGGCAGGGGATCCAAACCCTAAGTCTCCAGAGGTACCTGTCCACACCAGGCACACACATACACATGTAATTAAACATTGATTAAAAACAAATCTTAACGTGACTGGAAGGAGGAGCAGAGAGCAGCAGACAGGACCTCTGGGGGAACAACAGATAAAGTTGCCAATGACTCGCCAGAGAGAAGGATGACACTCAGCCTTCTGCAGCTCTAACTGGTAAGCAGTGACAACTCTCACACAGTCCTGTAGTCAGCTCTCAGAACTAACTCAGCCTCAGGGTAGAAGGGAAAGTGGGAGGCAGTGGGAGGGGAGGAAAAGAGAGGCAGCCATCAGTCTTAGCTTAAATTAAGGTAGCTCTACTTTTATGTTTTCTAAACATCGAGTTTACTGAACATGGTTTACACTGCTTCAAGGAAGAACATGGAGTACAAAGGAGGGAGAGGTGGGGTAGCATCTTAGCTCCTCCCCCATCAGAGGCTATTTTTTTATTGTTATCATTGTTGTTGATATTATCATCATCATATTACTATATGGTGTGTTGGCCTGTACCTGTGGAGGCCTGAAGAGAGCGCCAGATCCACTGGAACGGGAGAGTGCTGGGAACCAAACCCAGGTTCTCTGCAAGAGCACTGAGTGGCTTCCCAGTGGCAACTGTGACTTTACAATCACAGTTGAGTTCCCTTTCCTCTCCTCAGAATCTAAATAATAAACTCTCATCACCTGAGGTTGTGTCTCTTCCACAAGAGACAGAACTGTTTTATGCCATTTTACATCTCATGAAAACTCTATCTAAAAAGTTAACTTCCATAAGTGTATTTATATAAAATCTGCTGTGACAGACTTTAATAAGCACAAGTATTGGCCATGTGTGTGCACATGTGATCTACAGTAGCTGCTAATCATTGCTAGTTTTACAATCGCACTCCCCCACCCCATCCCCCATTTCCTGCCTCCTACCCCTTCCACCCTTTCCAATTTAGAAACTAAAAGAGGAAGAGAAAATAAATACAATTCTAGTCTTTTGTATTCTCCCATGTTAATATCCTCTGAAGTTCACATTTTTGTAACAATTTGACAAAGAGACACAAGCTAAGGAAAACAAACACAGCTTCCACCATGTTGACCCAAAACTACACAGAGCCCCCATCTTTGAGACGCTGTTCGCTCTGCCACTCTCAGACCTCGTCTTCAGAAGGAGCCCACATGAGCTTTTCAATGTACATGCCTGTTCACACCGTGCCTACAGCTTTGATTGATATGGATTGGAAAAACTTTAGGCATCTGAACATTTTTAAATAATTGGAACTGAAAATTTTCTTAAGGGACAGAAGTGACAAAGATGAGCAAGGCTTCTCCTGACATTTCCACAAATGGCATGAGTGACATCCAAGGGACAGAGGCTTCATACGCTGCCATCATTACTGTCTTTTGATCGCACCCCATACCTGACAGTGAGCAAGAGTCACGATATCTCAGATTCAGTTAATAACAATGGCCCAAATTAACAAAACACTGTTCCACGTTCCCAATAGAAACTGAAAGTTTGGCTAAAACCCCAGACTACAATGAAGCAATCAATACTTCCTGCTTCTGGTGGCCTGTCCACCATCCTTAAACCCCCTTCTCTGTGACCCTGCTCTTGTTGTCTACAGCTAACGTAGACTCGAGGTGCACACACCTGTTACAATGGCGTCCTGACACAGGTCAACTCCAAGTTCTATCATTCCTGAGCTAATTTACAAAACTGACTAAACTTCCCTGTCTATATATGAAGAGGGGAACTATGAGGCCACCAAGCCCAAGGACTGAACTTTTAGTGGCAGCTACAGAGTTATCAATTCCTCATTGTTGGAAAACACCTTGGGCATACTGCTCCTGACAGATGTGTTGATAGGGTCCCGCTGGTCTTTCTCTCCACTGACTAAGGTGTCTGGCTATGTTAGACGCTCTGCCCGTGCTCGCCCAGTCCCTTCCTCTGGTCCCACTGGAGCAGCATGCTTGAAGAAAAAGCCAGTACGGTGGCTTTTACCTCTGATGCACTGACCACTGCGCCCACAGCCCTGCATAACTGCAGAGACTGAAGCCGAACGCTCTCCTCTCCGATGGCTACCATCTGAGCCAGAATCTGCCAGAGTTCACTCAAGTCATGTCAACTGTGTGCCCAAAGCAGCAGAGACTCTCACAGGGACCAAATGACATGCTAGTCGATGGCAGCAGATGCCACTGAGGCAAAGGAGTTGTGTTATTTCAAAATTTGTTTTTGTTTTATGTTTTGTTTTTTGACACAGAATTTTTCCCATATAACTCTGGCTATCTTGGAACTCACTATGTAGACCAGGCTGGACTTGGTACTTAAGAGATCCACCTGCCTCTGCTTCCTGGGTGCTGGGATTAAAGACATGTGCACCACATTTGGCAGCTGCCATTTCAAATTTTACATCCTGGTTTGCAGCACTGCATGTAAAATACATAAATTTCCACCAAAACAGACCACATTCCTAGAGCAGGCCAGACAAGCACTTACAGCTTCTCAGCCACTCAGTGTAGTACAACTCCATCATAAAAAGGAAAGGGGGGGGGGAGGCAGGGGAGTAGAAAAGATGTCTAAAAATAAAGCAAAACCCAAACCAATTACTTGGTAGGGAAATAAGTAGGCCAAGGAACTGTTTAGAAGGCACCCAAGTGTCTGGCAGCTGTAGTCAAGCCCTCTGAAGAATTTTAGGGGTATTTATTTATTTAGGCTTATCCTGTTTTATATGCACCAGTTTTTGCCTGCCATGTATGTATGTGTTCCATGTATCGGAAGAGGCTGTCAGACCCCGAGAACTGAATTACTGATAGTTGTGAGCCACTATGTGGGTGCTGGGAATCCAGCCCAGGTCCTGGGCAAGAGCCAGCAAGTGCTTTTTTAAAGTACTTAGCTATCTCTCCAGCCCCGCTGGTTGAAGCAGATACTTACCCCCTGTAGTGCAAGCTAGCTACCCTGAAACTCCCTACCGAGCTCAGGCTGGCCTACAACTCTCAGTGATACTTTGTCCAAGCCTGGGTTACAGGCATGATCCACCACATATGGCTCTTAAACGCTTTTTTAAAGATTTATTTATCTATTTTAAGTAGATTAGTACACTACAGCTGTCTTCAGACACACCAGAAGAGGACATCAGATCCCATTACAGATGGTTTTGAGCCACTATGTGGTTGCTGGGAGTTGAACTCAGGACCTCTGGAAGAGCAATCAGTGCTCTTAACCGCTGAGCCATTTCTACAGACCCTCTTAAATACTTTTAAAACTAAGTAATTTTAAATAGGAAACGAACACCTCTACAGTATACAACAGTTAAATCAAAATGGATCGAAGCCCCAATGTACACATTAAAACTATAAAACAAGAGAATGTAGACACGCCCTTCATTATCCTGAGTTAAGCAATTTCCTTATCTACACACCAAAGTACAAACAAAAAAATAATTGAAAGCTAACTAGACTTCACCAAAAAATTTTAAATGCAAGTTAGAAATGATATCAAGACCAAAAAAATGCACAGAAATGGGGGCAAATGTTGCAAACCATTTGTCTGATAAGTGCCTAGTGTCTAGAATGTATAAAGAACTCACACAGCTCCATAATTAAAAGAACACAGGCCTGGGATCTTATTATCTGAGAAGGGAAACAAGGCACTGAAGAAGGATGTGACATAAGACAATGCCTTGCATCATCAGGCATCAGGGAAATACAAGGCTGTGACACCGCTGCTCTTCTAGATATAAGAAGGCAAGCATCGCCAAGGATACGGATAACAACAGTGCGAGCATTTCAAAAAGTAGTTAGCAGTTCCTCTGTGACATGGGACACTTACTCCTAGATACACATAACATACATAAAGGCATATAGGCAATTTGGACAAAGCATTCACAGTTCACAGCAGCATCATTCATAAAATAGTATTGTATTTGAGTAATGGACAGCCAGCAAAGCCACTGTTGTTTGACAGTGAGAGGAAGTGATGCATGCTGGGAAATGGAAAAAACCAACAGGAAGTCCTTGCCGCACATGCACAAAGGCCCATGTTTGACCCTTTGAACACAAATTACAAGGCTGACATGGTGAGCACCCCTGTAATCCCATGCTGTGCACACTACCACAAGAATTCTCTGCAGCTTGCTGGCCCTGGGATAACCAGTGAGTTTTAGGCTATCAAGACTCAGTCTTAAAACACAACATGAACGGTGGCTCCCACGGTAAAATATCTAATGTTGTTCTTTGGCATCCACACATGCACATATATGTACACATACCTACACACATGGGTACTTACACATACCAAAGAAAAGGAAAAAATTGATCCATACCACAACATGTATGAACCTTCAATACATTAAGGAAAAGAAGCTGTCACAAAAGCGTACATTATTCCGTGGTTCCATTCCTATGAACACCTAGACAGGCTTGGGAGAAATACAAAGTGACTATCAGAGAACCTAGGTTTCCTTTTGGAGTGATGGAAATGTTTCCAAATGTACATCAGTTGCCCCTGGACAACTGCAAGCAGGTTTAAACAGCCAAGAGTGCCTTTTAGATGTCTTTAGAAACTGCATTTCAAGGTTAGTTTGATGGGTTTTTCTTTTGTGGGTGCAGAGAGAGACAGAGACAAAAAGAGAAGACAGAGACAGACAGAGAATAGGAATAAATATCAGAGATGATATTTCTTGAAGAAAATAGCTAGGCTTTGAGCTAGAAATCTTCACAGTGTAACCACACAGTGCCTGTTTAAAAAAAACTAAATGTACTCATTAGAAAAGTAGAGAAGGAAGATAGGGCTGGGAGATTAGCAACAAGGGACTAGACCCCACCATGAACACTTCATTGTTACAGGCTTCAACATTCTGCTACATAAAACAGGCCAGCGTTTCTTCTAAATTTTGAGAAACTGGATAGTGAACAGAGTTAGGTGCCCACAGATTACTCTGCTGAAGCCTGCGAATGATAAAAAGGAACAGGAAAATACTGGGTCACATTTTTGTTCAAGTGACACTTTTCACTACTGGAGAGTCACTGAATTGAAATGTAGTGTTGGGAGAACAGAGACTTCCCACATAAATATCCCTCGTGGTACTCAACTGTTAAATGTTTTCTTTTCCACATAGAAATTCATTTTTTCATGCATAATGGTTCCATGTCATACTAATGGTGTTTGTCACTGTTCATCTATGAAATAGTAAAATACTATGTTTACTTCCTCCCCTCACAAGGGAACCACTGGAATACTTTGACTCTTTACATCAATAGGACTGTGTACCATGCAGTCTCCTGGCATATTGTGAAGGGTTTACAAGTTTAATAGCTTCCCATGTTCTAGCCAATCAACTTTTAAGTGTAAGTTTTCCTCCTGGGTGTAAGTGTAGCATTCCTGTAACATTTTGATATAAGTTAACTGATGGTTAAGTTCCAAGTCCAGTACTGAGAACCTAGCACCACCTACCCTGACCAATCAATAGTGTATCCACAGGGGTGGGAGGCGGTGGTAATTGAGAAACCAGAAATTTATCTCCTGCTGGTCTTCCAGGACTTCAAAAGTAATCACAACTTTCAAAAATATATATTCATGCAAACGTAATGAAAAGAACACGAGATGTTCTTTCAAAAACCTGTAACATTAAACAGCCAAGATCATGACTCCTGTGAGTGAACGCCACATCACAAGGTGACTGGTCACAAAGGTAAAAGGAGCTTTTCTTCTTCTCAGTTCATGTATGACACATGATAGCTTCTAAAATCCCTAGAGCTTTAGAAGGCAACCGATAACTTATATGTTTTCTTTCTGTTACTATTTCTGTTACTACCAAAATGTTTAAAAGTTAATAAAAATTACAGAGTGCCTTAGAAAGTAGACACTTTGAGGATGAAGTAAGAAATGATCTCAGGTTGCAACCAAAGGTAAGCTTTCAGTCTTGCTTTTGTCTGTGTCCTTGGCGCGCCCATCCTTGTGTGAGCCAAAGGGAACTGTGACAAGTCTAAGAAAAACAGCACACATACTCTGAAGGTAGAAAATCAAGTCATGTGTCTAAGGCACCTAAGCAGCTCCATTCTTTCTGACTTTCTTCTTCCAGAAAACAAATGTCTTCAAAGTTTCATCTCTTTCTTCCCTCAAATCTCCTAACATCAGGGCCAAAGCCCATATGTTTGCCTATGATGTACAGAATTCAAAGATCATTGCCTTATAAAATCAATTCTAAATGTTAAACTCCCCTAAGACACAAATCTAAATTTTCCCCTAAAAAAAAAGTTTAAGAGAAAAGTCATCCATTACACTTGTATTAAAGCTTAGGGTATTGATTTGCATTTTATAATTGCTACTTACTTGTAAGCAATTCACTAAAATTTATTTAAGACATCAAAGTTAGGATTATATTCAGCCATGGGGTCAAATCAACTTAAAGTAAGCAAGGAAAGCACTGTCAGACAAGGCTACAACGGCACCTGGAATACTGTCCCCGTACCACCCACTGGCACTGTCCCCTGTCACTTTTACTTGTCACCACTCTGCATGTGTACCAGCTCTCCATGAGGATTCTCACTGCCATCAGAGGATGCCTACAGGTAAAATGCTGCTCGCTTCTCTGGGCACATGCAGGAACTGCCAGTGTTTATTAATAAGCGTTTCCATGCTGTGTGCTATGTTCAATGTGTTTGACATGCACAAATCTGATGACCATATAGCTGGACCTGCAGCACCGTAGTAGAGTGCGAGCCTAGCCTGCATATAGTCCTGCCTGTGATTCCCAGCAGCACACACAAGAAGTAAATCTTAAACATAAAGTCACTTACATTCAAATATCTGACTACAAGGGGTGAGCCACCTCCCTACCAGTTAGGTCGGGGAGGTCCCTGAGGTCCCCAAAGCATGGCAGGCTGCTGCCACTGCCCTTATTCTTCACTAGACAGTAAAACCCTAGTGCTGAGGAGACCACATGCTGTGTCACAGAACACACAGAGCTGTGCCAGAACCTGTGCCAAAAGATGCTAGGCAGGCCGCTAGGGCACAACCGTCACCGACAGTCTTACACACTACCGAGTGCTACACTACTGACTAGCTAGACTCCAGTGGGAAGCCTGTGACAACCACTCACTTTCTGATTGGATCTCAGGCCAGCTCCTCAGGAGGGAGAAGTACCTGGCAGTGAAAACAGTCAGAAGGCCCATGGTTAGAAGATGCCCTAGGCCCTAACAGGAAATCTGCCATTTGCTAACTAAATACTGAGGTGTCTATCAAATTGCCTTCTAAATAATTCTGTTGAAACCCATAGATCAGTGCTGATTTCCGTTTTTACCAGAGAGGTTTATCTTTGCAATTGGTTACTACAGAGACTCCTAGCTCAAAGTACTGACAGAAACTGTTGAAAACTAAATCCTAAATGGGACACCTACAACTCCCTCCAGGGCCTGGAAACATCAAGGAAGAGATGATGGAAACACATAAGGGCCAGAGGAAGGAGTGCAGTGTGGTAGAAGGCTTTCTTCCCAGAATGGCACGGTCACCATACTGCTCAGCTCTCAAGCCTGAGCAACTGGGGCCACTCAGCATTCTGCAGCAGAAAGAGTAGGGGATCATGAGCACACCGCTCTGAGGATAGAAATGCAATTAATTAGTGGTTTCTGGGGTGGGGGAGACATTTTCCTTAGTGGTTTAGCCACTGGTAAGATGCCCATGTTTCTGTAAATAAGTCTTCACCCATACTCTTACAAGCAATACTTATTAAACTCAGTGGGTCACAAGAGAGAAAGGAGGAGGGAAAAGGGAAGGAGGGAGAAGGGGAACAGACATGACAATGGAAGAGGAACTCCTCGAGAAGAGAAAAGAAACAACAGGAGTTGGGGGAGACAAGGAACAACTATAAGGATATGTCAATATAATCAAAATATATTAAAATTTATGAAAATGTCCTAGTAAAACCCATTACTAGGTATAATTAATATATGCTAACAAAAACCTTTAAAACAAAATATTTTGTTAAGGTTAAAATTATCAGTTCGTAATCATCACACACATTTCTCCTTTGTAGCAGAAGCAGCACACTCAGTGCTGGACCGGACTGAAGCTCCAAACACTAACACTTCATACACTGCACTTCTCTATGAGTTCAAGCAGATCAAGTGTTTTAGCCTCTGTGTACAAATGTATTCCTTAATTCTCCTATATTCTGCAGAAGAAATGGAAGATTTCCTCTTAAGGGAACCTTTAGGGAAAAGGTTATCAAGTGGGTAACATAATATGATATTTGTAACCACAATGGAGTCAGGTAGAGTCCAGCATGTTGGGTTTAAGTGTTCACATGTGCATCACATTAGAGACAAGTGCAGCCCTGACTCTGTCAAAGTCACCAACTGACTGACCAACAGACTGAGATCCCAGCGACTCAGCCATCTTTGCATGAAACCTGTTTACTGTTTTGTTTTTTTTAAGATTTATTTATTTTGTATATATGTGAATATATTGTCACTGTCTTCACACCAGAAGAGGGCATCAGATCTCATTACAGATGGTTGTGAGCCACCATGTGGTTGCTGGGAATTGAACTCAGAACCTCTGGAAGAGTCAGTGCTCTTAACCACTGAGCCGTCTCACCAGCACCAAGACATGAGTTTTGTAAATAAAATAATGCATTCTTCTTTGTAAGAACAAACATTTAAAAAAGGATTCTGTGGCGTTCAGCCAGGTGCCAAATATCCGGGGGGAAAGAACAGTGTTCTCAACTAATGGTACTGGAACAACTCATGTGCACACTCCAAAGAATGAGTTTGGCCCTTACCTCACACTGCAAATAAAAATTAACTAAGATCCAATCATGAAACTAATGCAAGAGCTAGATAAAACTGCAAAATGCTTAAAGGAGACACAATAAAGCCTCCTCATTGCAGACTCGGCAAAGAATGTTAAATACAACACAAAACACAAACAACTAGAGAGGGTCTGTCCTGTGCATGGTGTACTGGCTGGTTCCGTGTCAACTTGACACAAGCTGGAGTTATCACAGAGAAAGGAGCCTCAGTTGAGGAAATGCCTCCATGAAATCCAGCTGTAACACATTTTTCTCAACTAGTGATCAAGGGTGGAGGGCCCAGCCCATTGTGGGCAGGGCCATTCCTGGGCTGGTAGACCTGGGTTCTATAAGAAAGCAGGCTGAGCAAACCAGGGGAAGCAAGCCAGTAAGTGACATCCCTCCATGGCCTCTGCATCAGCTTCTGCTTCCTGACCTGCTTGGGTTCCAGTCCTGACTTCCTTTGGTGATGAACAGCAATGTGGAAGTGTAAGCTGAATGAACCCTTTCCTCCCCAACCTGCTTCTTGGTCGTGATGTTTTCTGCAGGAATAGAAACCCTGACTAAAGACAGGTGGCAAGCCTGTCATCACAGCATCACTGCACCTGGGAGGAGGCAAGAACATTCGGTCCGAGCTACACACTAAGATCAAAGTTAAGGCTGCTGTGCATATGCACGTGCCCATGTGTATGTGTAAGTGTGTTACTGCGACCAAACCCAGAGTCTCACACAAACTAAAGCAAGTGATCCAACAGAACAACCCTACTGCAACTTGTATGATTGAAATTCAAGAAAAATAAAAGTGGGAGAAATGTTTCCAAGACAAATAACTGATAAAGAACTCTCTTAGAGTTAGGTCAATTTTTAAAACAGCTAAATAGACCAATCTCAAAACAGGCAAAGGGTGTGAGCAGATACTTCTCCGAAGATACGAAATACCAATACTTATGCAGAACCATCCTCAACACGGGGAGTACAATTCAACACCACAAGAGTCTAGCTGACCGTGCGGCACAGCTGGAATCCCCAGCACCCAGAGGCTGAAGCGGAAGGATTAATAGCAAAGATCAGAGTCAAAACCAGGCAGCAAGCAGCTCTGCCAAGACACACAACTCTGTATCCTCCAGAAGCCATGGAAGGAAAGGGTCTCAAAGGTCTTCAGATGAAAGCTGCCAGACGACTCGAGTACCACCCAGGTGACTGACCAGCATTCAAAGGAGAATCTGCAAGTACAGCAGCGTGATTCTAAACACAGGAAGGAAACAGTCCATGTGCCCAGCACCTACGCACTGACAGTACTTGGGGAGCAAGTCAAGGGCCAACTACAGAGTGAGCCCAGCCCTTGGGCAAGCCTAGCAGAACTCTTCTTCTGAGCTCCAGTGGCTCAAAAAACAAACAAAAAAAATCTTCATTCTTAAACAGATCCACCACTGAAGGCCAAGAAGGTGGTTACTGGTTTGTTTCCTGGGTGGAGTCTACAGGGTTCTCACGGGAGCTCTTACACAGGAAAGGGGGACGGGCTGGGACCCCAGGACAGACGTAAAGTCAGAAGCAACCAAACAGTAGAGAGAGCCATAGGGACAAATGACAGCAGACAAAATAGCGAGTGCCCTGGTTACAGGGTCGGACCCACCCCCTTCCTGTTTTATACAGGCCTGTCATAGCGCTCTCCTGGTCATGTAAAAACATACACTTTGGATTTGTGCCATTCTGGCATAATATTAAAATTACGTATAAATACAGGTTTTATTCATCATAGCTTTGAAAACATGACAGTGCATTTTCTGTTTATCAACTTTGACTGAAAACAAATGGATGCTGGGGTGTGCTGTTTAAAACGCATACAGGGAGCACACCAGCTGCCACAGACCGTGGCTCCTTCACTGTCCCTATAGCTCAGAAGCATCTAAACTGCACAGCAGAAGCCCCAGAGAGGGCAGACCACTCCTACTCCAGTGCTCCTCTTGGCCAGGCACCCTGATAAACTCAATTATGTGGGGCTAGGAACACTCAGCAGAGGACATGGTTAAACAACTGTATTGTGAACAACCACAGGGGCTGCTTCTTCATGAGAAGCTGACCTCAGAGCACAGCAGTCCAAGAACATGAGGCCTCCTCTCTTGCTCACATGATCACAGTCAACTCCAGTGTCTACTAGGTGGAGAATGTGTGCGTTCACAAAACGCTATGGTGATGGAAATGGAGCAAAGCAGTCTCAAGACAGAGAGGCTTCCCACAAAAATCTCTACCATGGCATTGCTACAGAGCATTCAGCTTCTGCTTGAATAATTCCATCAAGTGTTGGGGGAATTATATTTATGGAAGCACTGCCAGGCTATTCTAATTGATTAAATAATCCCCATGTTGGGACAAAGTCCACCTTTATGCACAAAGTCAGTAAGCTTTGGATACTTTATCTAAGCAGTAAGTAATTGGTTTATTCACTTAACCAAGCAAGGAGACGTCGAGTGCCTGATGGCAGCTCTACTTCCTGCTCACCGTCCATCCACTAAGTGCACAGTGAGTGCTTATACGGCTGCCTCCACCTCACTCCAGGGCCACACTGGCTGCCCTTGCTGGGCACGCTCTACCATGAGCAAAGCACTCTAACTCTGCACTTAGCTAACGACAACAGTAACTCGATGGTCAAATAGAGCACAAGATTGTAGAATTGTCAGGCTTTTGGAACCTGTCACTCATCATTAATCCAATACATATATCTTCAGCAACTGTACTAAAGTGCTTCATTGGGATAAAAAATAGTAAGGGACTAGGACACTGTCTCAGTGGTATAGCACCTGCCACACAGAGGGAGGACTGGACTTCAAATACCCAGAATTCTTGTAAAGCCAGGTGCAGTACCCATGTATGAATCCCAGGGCCTCTGCAACAAGAGGGGAGGTGAACGCAGGAGAATCCCCGGACACTGAGGTCCACCGCAGCAAACAACAAGCAACTGTGCCTCCAACTAGGTAGAAGACAAGAACTTGCACCAAAGGTTGTTTCTGACATCCACAACAGCGTCAGATATCCTGTCCGCCCGTATTCCCACAAACACCTCATCATCTGCACCGGCCCACAAACAAACACAGCAAAGAACCACCAAGTTTATCAGATGTACATTCAGTACTACAAAAGATTAACCACACATAAACATTTTTAATAGTGCAAGCTGAGGAACAATCCAGGCTCCACACAATCATTACCTCAAGTATGACTGCTGTTAAAGCTATAAGCCTGTTGCTTGCTTTCCTGATGCTGTGATAGAGCATCCGGGCCAAAACCACTGGGAGAGAAAAGCACTGATGGGCTTACAGGTTACAACCCAGCATCAAGGGAAACCAAGTAGGAACTCAAGCAGGAACCTAAAGGCAGGAACTGAAGCAGAGATCACAGGAAAACACTGCTAACTGACTTGCTTCCTCTGGACTCTGCACCTATCTTCCTTACAAAACCCTGGACCACCTGCTTAAGATGGGGAGAGAGGATGTCAACAGGGGCTGGACCCTCCTGCATCAATTAGCAATTAGGAAATGCCTCAAAGACAAAGGCAATTCCTCAACTGAGTTCTCTTTGAAGGCATGTCAAATTGACAACGGAAGCCAACTATGGCAATCACTAAATAAAACCGTGCCTGAGAGCTGCCGCCAAAGGACACAGCAGCTCCTCACTGTACTGCACTGAGTGTGTCCACACGACACAGAAAACACCCAACAGGACGGAAGCAGCTCTAAATACAGCTGATCCTGAGCACCTGAAACTACTGGGCACCCAAGTACAGCAGGCTTGTCTCAAAAGCCGATTGTAGAGATGGGTTTGAAGCATGGCGTGAATACCCGTAAGATTAATGAAAACTGTTCCGAGACCTGGACCCGCGAGACTGAAAGGTGGAGTTATTTCAAAGTGGGAGCTGGCTTCTGCCTCCCAGTGCTCAGTAGTGGAAAGAGACTTCTTGAGAAAGAAAATACCGAAAACCAGGAGAGGGTAGAGCTAGATCTGAAGCAAGAAACCCAGGATTTCTCCTCAGCACAGGGAGCTACCACGGACCTGACAGATTCAGAATCTGCTGTCCCGGAGCTCGGTAGACTCTGCCTCACCATTTTATGTCAGGTACAGATTCTCAGGACACAAGTCTCCGTCGGGATCGGCAGCCGTTCTTGTCTAGAAATGGAGTCTGATTCCCCTGTCACCTCCTTTCTAAAAATCTAAGGTTACTTGGGTTTTATTTTGACCAATAGCAGGAGTAGCTCATGACCCCATAACCCCTTAAAGCCTCGGCCTGTGTCAACTGCCACACTGTGCCTTTGTGTTTGCAAAGTTCAGGCTGTGCCGAGCAAAGACACCACGCACAACTGCTGCCGGCCCCAGCAGCTCCAAGTGAGAAGCAGGCAGTGAACTGAAGGCACCTTAAACCACGAGTTCAAGCTGTCAAATAACTAAGATTAAAAACAATAACAACAACAAAACAGCCAGCAACTCTAGCTCAAACACGAAGGTCATCAACAAGCAGCTGACTGCTGTGAACGCCACTACGGTAGGACATTGTCTATACTAAGTGGAAACTGAGACAGTGGTAGATACTGCTGCATTTCAATGGGCAGCACCTAACTCATATATAATCAATAGCTCACTATGAGCTTTTTAAAAGCGCTAACCCGGGGACAATAGAAGTCGGATTCAGACAGTTGACGTGGATGAACCACCGTGTCCAAGTAATACTGAAAGATAAGCTCTGTGAAATGTAGCTACTGCAGAAAAAAACACTGAAGTCTTTTCGCAATGCTATCCAATCTCCAGACTCCAAATTTTAAATGGGTGGAGGAGAGAGATCACTGTAAATGTCACTATAAACACGAGACAAGACAGATGACACCGTCCATGTTACAGAATGAAAGCAAGGGATCCTGGGATCTGAATGTGTGCAACCCTCCCAACACCCAACACACACACACACACACACACACACACACACACACACACACTAAATGTTAAATCCTAAAGCTAAGGTGATACTCCACAACGGAGAGCCCTTCAGAGGTAGTTAGTCACAGGGGCTGTGACTTCACAGATTGAATTAATGCCCTTAAAGAGAGGCCCAGGAAGTGCTGTCTCACATGAGGCCTGTCTGAATGCTTCACCTAAAGAATTATTGGTTTGGAGGCAACACTGAATCTATTAGAGCCTAGATCTTGGACTCTCCAGCTTCTGGACAGAAGAGCAATAAACCCTCGCTGTTTATAAACAACCCAGTGTGGTGTGTTTCATCCTAGCTGCCTGAGTGCTGACTAGCAACCTTGAATTATGGGAAACATTTTAGTGACACGATTCTTGCCCAGAGATGTTTCTTAAAAAGCCCAGGCTGTCTCAAACTATGACTCTCCAGTCTTCTCCAACCAAGTGAAGGTATTACAGGTGCTGGCTACCCGCCAGGCTGGACTCGAGTGAATCTTAATATGCTACTAAAGTCACTCTAAGTAGAAAGTAGGACGGAAGAATACTACTTTACAGGCTGTTCTTTAAAGATTACAGGGTCAGAGGACAGGACTTAGCTCTGCAGGAGAGCATTTGCTCAATGTGTTCAAGGCCCTGGGTTCTATCCTCTGTAATACAAAGAAAAAAACAAAAACTAAAAAAGATTACAGTAGTCACTGAGACATTCTGCAAGGCATTATAAATCACACTGTATCTAAACTATGTATTTTTATATGCATACATACCCACAATGAAGTTTAATTTATAAATGAGGTACTATTAGAGATCAACAACTAATAAAATAGATCATAACAACATGCTATTTCTAGGAACTAGAGAGATGGCTCAGTGGATAAAGTACTTGAGCAAGTGTGAGGATCTGAATTCAGAGCCGGACCACTCCCACGAAAAGCCAGACAACCCCTGCACTGGAGGGGCAGACCCAGGAAGATCTCAGGGCCAGCAGGTCTAGCCAATCATCGAGCTTCAGTGAGAGAGTATGTCTCCAAACATAAGGTAGAGGATGGTGAGACAGCTAGCCTGCAAAGGTACTTACATAGATGCCAGACGGCCTGAGTCTGATCCCTGTAAAGCCATGGGAACATCAAGGGAGAAAGCACACACACAGTGCCATATGCACACAAGCAAACATACATGTTAATAATGAAAGGTTGAAAATAAACATGATTAGAGAAAGACACATGGACATTTAAAAAAAAAAAAAAAACACTGAATTTTAAACAACCATGATCTAGACCTAAAGCCTAGCCGGTAACCAAGGACAACACACCTGATACAAGTAATGAACTAAATACTAGCACCTTATTAAAGCCACCGTGCACTGAGCACTTTCTACATGCTTCCATATAGTTCCTGGATGCTGTGAGTGCTCCTGTGGATGTCCCTAGTAGTTAGAGTTAGTTACTGTTGCTGTGCTGAAACACCATGTCACAGCAACTTGGAGAAGAAAGGGTTGATTTCAACTTACACTTCCAGGGATCACTGAGAGAAGTCAGGGCAAGAACTCAAACAGGGCAGGAATCTGGAAGGGCTGATAGAGAGGCCATGGAGGAGTGCTGCTTACTGGCTTAATCACAATGGCTTGCTCAGCCTGCATTTTTTTTTTGTCATTTAAATATCACCAAGGATCACCAGCCCCGGCCACACCCACAAGGGGTTGGGCCCTCCCACATCAGTCACTGAGCAACTGCTCTACTACAGTACTGCAATGGTTCTCTGCCTTCCTAATGTTGCAACCCCTTAATACAGTTCCTTAGGGGCTGGAAAGATGGCTCAGTGGTTAGGAGCACTGACTGTTCTTCCAGAGGTCTTGAGTTCAATTCCCAGCAACCACATGGTGGCTCACAACCATCTGTAATGGGATCCGATGCCCTCTTCTGGTGTGTCTGAAGACAGTGACGGTGTACTCACATGCACAAAATAAATAAATCTTTAAAAAAACAACAACAAAAAAAAAAAAAAAAGACAGTTCCTCACATTATGGTGACCCCCGAAAATAAAACTATTTTGTTACTACTTCATAACTGTAATTTTTCTACTGTTATGAATCCTAATATCTAATATGCAGTATATCTGACATGTGACCCCCACAAGCTGAGAACCACTTTTCCACAGGCTTGCCTGTAGCCAATCTTATGGAGGAATTTTCTCAATTGGGGGTTCCCTCCTCTCAGATGACTCTAGCCTGTATCATGCTGACATAAAATTAGTCAGCACAAGACACTTTATCCTACTTTGGGGAATAGTGTGCTGAGGCTTAAAGATTCTAAGTGACTTTGCCAGGAGCCACAGCTGGTTGGTAATAAAACCAGAACCAAGACCCTTTGCAAACCTTTCAAAACCCTCCCTTCTGCTCCCGCTCCACACGGCCTCAAGTCTCAGCTCCTGATTAAGAAGAAGGAACAGAGGTAACGAAACAACTCAACCTGCAAAGGCGCTTCCTGCACAAACCTGGGGACCCAAGTTTGAGCCCCAGGAATCCACATAAAGATGGAAGGGGGAAAAACTGACAAATTGGTCCTCTGACCTCCACGTGCACACTGAAACCCCGGCAGTCACGCCCATACACACACAGTAATACACTTTTAAAACAAACAACCTTATAAGGCACTACCAGCAATGGACAAGGAACGAGGACACCTTACCGTCTAACACCAAAACTCCACACACGGAAGTGGTCTCGCTCTCGCCATCCATAGACATGACCTAACCTTGTCTTATCTGAAGATGCCCCTCCACGCTCTTAATTCTGATTCTCCCGGTGTCTTAAATGTCATTTCTATAATTCATCTAATTCAATTACATTAAGATACAGAAACACATTCAAAAACCTAAAGATATCATTGCCCCCTTATTAATGTCTCACTCCTTCCAGCCTTACTCAATTAGCTTTTGATCAACTACAGAAGCCTCTATACTGGCCTCTTGGCTTCTGCTGGTTATTAAACTCCCCTTTTACCTTACAGGCATGCCTGACCTCCATATTAGATTAATATTCACAAAATTAGAAATACTGCTGCAGTATCTGCTGGTTAGGTAGAAACTGAACCAAATAAGGCACACATAGCAACTGTTCCCAAACTACATGTTGAGTATGCAAAAATTACATTAGTTTGTTCTACTTTCAGGGGACAGAGTCTCCCCATATTAGCTGTGGCTGGCCTACAACTCACTACACCAATCATGCTGATCTCAAACTTGGTAATCCTCCTGCCTCCACATCCCAAGTGCTGCAATTATGCTTGCATCCCTATGCACAGCCCTGGCTTTAAAGTCGCACTCTAACAATAAAAAACAATGGAGTTTTGATAAATTTCCAAACATTAAAATTGTTTTGGATTACCATAGATTTTTAATTATTTCAATTTCCTTATGCATAATAAAGGCCATTCACAAGGCCGCCCACCACAGTCACTGGGGGAAAACGGGTGCTCAAAGAAGACATAGGAACTCAAGCCAGCAAAGCAATAAAATCAAGTAAGCCTTAGATCATCCTGGGAGACTAGATTCTGAATGAGTTTTCAGAACATGACTCAAATGAAGAGGTTTACAAAATGAAGATGCTGTGTTCCTAACACAACAGCGCAGGAAGGAAACAACATCCAGGAGGCCTGAGGTGTGCTGACAAAGGCCTGCCATCCAATGGTCAGGAGTTCAAGGCCAGCTATTGCTACCGGAGTCTCAAAAACTAAACACACAAACCAACATCGAGTAGGAATGAACTATGAAGCATGGACCACAAAATATCAACACCAAGATTTAAAAAAGAAAATCTACCAGAAAGTAACAGTAAGAATTCTGGGGGGGTTTAGTAAATGAGGGCATGAAAAATATTATTTCAAAAGTCACTTCTACACAAAATGGAGCAAAAACAGCATTTATGCTGCCGATATAAAGGTTACTTTGAGGGACAGTAGGGTGACTAGCTACAAATGCAAAGATAAAACCAGGGCCACTGTCTGTGGTGTGACAGTCACTACAAGTGGAGAACCATGGTGAAAGTATTCAACCAAACCTCCTTAGACACAAATTATCCAGCCGTTAGAACATTCTATGGACTTGAAGAGTCGCTGTCCTGAACGCATCTACTTACAGAAACAGAAAATGCCAATCATTTTCTACCATGATTGATACTTGAAGACTACCTGTGTTTACAATCATCACAGCCACCGTATGCCCAGCAGAAATGGAAGGTGTCGCAGCAACATTACATATCACAAAATATCAGTCTGTGATAAGAAGCCGGGATCTTGCCCTAACAAGACTAATATGAAAGGAACTGTGAAATGGATGATCAGATAGAAAACCAACAATCTTGAGGTCCGATGCTTAAACACAGCATCACTAAATTACCTGAGTTAAGAGAAGCTAATGGGTTCTTAGTGTTTCACCTTTAAATATTTTTAAATGACACTCACTTGGCAAGTTATGAACTGTTTGTTTTGGATATCCATAATACAAGAATAATCCAATTTTTCACTACATGCAAGTGAGTCCAATAGTAAATGAAACAAAACTTCAGGGGTTTGTGGGGGGAGCGTGGAACATCCTTTAAGATACACCTGAGTGTATCTGTGATTACAGCATTTAGCAGGCTGAGGTAGGACAGAAAGTTCCAAAACCGGGTACACCTCATAGTGAGACCCTTCCTCAAAACAGCAATGAAAAACAAAACAAAAAAAAAGCAAATGAACGGGGGAGGGAGGCTGAAAGTTAGAGGCAGCTGAACCAAGGCAGAGCTCTCTCTGTATTTTTGCAAAATGAGACCAGCTGTCAGGTATAACTTCACTAAAAGAAGCCTTTATAAAGTCCCGAGGTTAAACCATCAGGACAGGGGTGCTTTTTGCTTCAATATTGTAGGTAAGCCACAAAAGGACTAAAAAGAGGTAAACCCAAGGCCAGAAGCAGCACTTGGGTGGCCACAAATTAGTTCCTATTTCACCGTTGAGACTACAAATTAAAGTTTGCGCTGCACACAGTCAGAGAAATGGAGAAACAACTAACCAAGCCAACAGTTGGAAGAAATTTCCTTGCCTCACAGTCTTTAAGAGACCCAAAGTACTTTTCAAGGCAAAGTTCTCGGTCGCATTAAATTTTAGAGCAGATGACCAACATTTAAATGGCCTGCCTGGGCATTTCTATGCCAAGCCCTTCAGAGGCTAGGGATCACGTCCACTCCAAGAAGGAAAGCAACTCATTCACGTGAGGAACGGAATCCTCAAACAGCTCGGAGCCCCGGTGACGCACTCCCAGCTTGGAAAATGGCCCAGGGTCCTCCTCGCTAACTGCAGCTAGGTGGGGAGATGCTGGCGTGCACTATTGTTCCCAGAGGTTTATTTATTTTTAACTTGTTTGATGCCTCTTCCCCTAAGCAGGGCCCGGTGGAGAGGGGAGCCTCTGGCAGCGCCACCGGTGGCTCGGGGAGCAACCGAGTTTCAATAAAAACACCCCTTTATCCTTCCATCTCAGCGACCGTGTGCCCGCGCCGCTCTCCCGCACACCTCGGCCGTCACCGGCACGCAGCGCCGGTACCAGGTCCCCATGACAACCCCAGCCCCGGGCGCCCGGGCCTCCCGGCGCCAGTCCCGCGGCCCGCCGCGCCGGCCGGACTAGTGGCGGCCACACCTGCCCGGCTCCACTCCAGACCCGGCTCCAGGTCCGGCCGGTCGGAGGCCGGGTGCGAGCCTCTCCAGGCTGGTGGCGCGGCCGGTGACGCTGCGACCCGAGACCCTCCCGGCAGGGCCTCCGCGGCCACCGCGACGCCCAAGGAGGGCCAGGGCCGCGGCCCGGCGCTCACCTTGAACGGGTTGTTGAGATCCGGATCCGCAAACGGGTTGCTGTCAAAATCCGACATTGCCCCGGCACTGCGCGTCACCCACCCGAGCCCGGCGCCGAGACACAGACGAGGCGAGGCCGCCGCCCCCCTGCGCGCTCACGTCGCCGCCGCCGCCGCCGCACAGATCCGGGTGCAGCTCGCGGGCCACCGAGCCGGCCGTGCCACTGAGCATGCCCGGTGCGGCGGAGGCCCGCTGCGCCCAGCCACCCGGCCGTCCCTTCCCGCCTGGATCTGCGCTCCGGGCTCTGCCTCCGACCGAAAGGCGAGCGCAGGCGGAGGGCAGGTTACAAGCCCGGGGACGGCGGACCCACCTAGCGCGGCTTGGGGAAGGGGTGGTGGCCTGTGTAAGGAGCGCGGTGCGCGCAGGTCCCACGTGGGACGGGTGGGGGAAGACGACACTTGGAGAGGGAGTAGCTGAGGTGGGAAAACATCCGCCGCAGGTTCGGGAGATTGCAGATCCCGGAGCGATGGAACCCTAACGCAATTGAAAACACGCTTGCCACACACACCCCCACCTGGGAAACCCAGCCCGGCCCTCCGGTCCCAGGTTACTGCTAAGTCACGGAAAGCGGCTTCGCGCTCAGGATCCGGAGTTGCTCCAAGAAAAGGCAACCTTCAGTGCAGAGCCCAGCCCCTGTCTTCCATCCTCTCTTCCCACTCATAAATGATGGGGCGGGGGGGGGGGGGTGGAGGGTGTAGGAGGTAGAGTCTATGGACCGAGGCCCTCAAGTTAAGGATAGTGGAAGAGAAATTGTTGACTTGTATTTTCAGGCATTCTGGATGCAGAATACACACCTCCTGATGGTTGCCCTTTTTCTTCCCAGTGCCGGGAATGACTATCGAAAACTGGACAGTAAATGACCTATCAGTCATTGCGCCACCCGGAACTTGTTGAGAGGACATGGCTTTCCCAACTCTAACCTTCCTTCCACTTTTAACAGAACAGTCCTTGGATGAACATGAAAACCCAGAATTATTCTTAACTGGCAGGGGCCTAAGAACTGGAAAAATCCAGACTTAATTATCCGTAGCTTTTTGAGGGCCTTTCACTATGCAAAGTCACCTAGGCAATAATAACTTTCCCCAATGTGAAAGCGCACGCACACACCCACGCACAACTTATTGTAGTCTGGTAGAATCTAGGTTGGGATGACAACGCAGCTGCTTCTAGGCAGCCAGCTAACAGCACCAACTACTTAGGAAGTAGGCATCCAACTGTGATCACCACAAGGTGGTAAGACTCTGGGGGGGGGGGGAGGGGGAATGCTCACAGATCCTCAGCAGCTACCCATACCTGGTTCTGACTCAGGGTTCAGCACCTGTTGAAATCCAGCTCAACTTTGATAGTTACTTTGTGCTTCTGAGCTAACCTCTCTGAGTGTTCGAGGCTAAAAATAAGAATAAAATACCGTGTAAAACGTGCCCTGCCTGTCTTTAGATCCAAACAAACACTGGCTGAACGTATGCAAACTGTGAAGGTACCCTGCTTCTTCTTAGATTTGTCTCATCTCTCCTGAACCTGACCTTACACCAGCTGATTCACATTGTTTGAGCCCTCACTCCTTCCAAGTGTCCCCCATATGGCTCAAATACTCAGTATTATACTTTCCTTCTGTATTCCAAGGCCATAAGGATCAGCTGAGCATGCACTGTAGGGTGGAAATTTCCAACTGTGCTCTCCTTTTATAGCTAAAGATGCACTCTGCACAAAAGCCTAAGATGTCCCTGTTCCAGCTACATGGAGTCCCTGGGCAGACACCCAGGTTCCCTGCATCTCCTATCCCCAAGAGTTTGCTTTAGGGTTCTCAGGTGGAGGCCTGCATCTGCATTTTTTAAATGTCTTTATAAAAATATGTTATTGGGTATAAATTTCTAAAACAGGTTCAAAACAAATTTGGGCTGTGTCATGGTTTGAATATGCTTGGCCCAGGGAGTGGCACTATGTGGAGGTGTGGCCTTGTTGGAGTCTGTGTGTCACAGTAGGGCTTGAGACCCTAACGATAGCTGCCTGGAAGTCAGTCTTCCACTAGCAGCCTTCAGATGAAGATGTAGAACTCTCAGCTCCTCCTGGGCCATGCCTACCTGGATGCTGCCATGTTCCCACCTTCATGATAATGGACTGGACCTATGAACCTGTAAGCCAGCTTCAATTAAATGTTGTCTTTTATAAGAGTTGCTTTGGTCATGGTGCCTGTTCACAGCAGTAAAACCCTAACTAAGGCTGTTATGATTTTGTTTCCTAGTACTGGGATTAAAATGCCCAAGCAAAAAGCAATCCCAACAGAAAGGAGGTCTATTCGCCTCACGATTCAAGATGTCTATTGCTTCAGCAAGTCAAGACAGGAACTTGGAGCTGCTAATAACTCAAAGAATGATGATGCCCACTAGGAGCTGGCTCTTCCTATATCAACTACCATAACCAAGCCACTCCCGTACAGCATGTCCATAGGCCAAACTAATCTAAGAACTCCCTTGTGAAACCCCTCCTTCGAAATGGTTCTATGTGTGTCAGAATGGCCACTAAAACTATCACATGGTTTGGGCTTGATTTTGTTTTTCACTATTGTTGGTTTGGTTTGGTTTAGTTTTGCTTTCTAAAGAAAAAGTGACGACTCCCGCACCGTCACTGTCACCGAGCCTCGGACAGAGGCCTGGGGGATTAAAAAAGAAACACACACAGACACAAGTGGGTCATTCAGTAATGGGTGAATGCCACCCAGGCTTTACTTGGGACTGCTTTTATATGGGGTGAAGAACAAAGCCTGGGGAGGCCAGGTGCAGTTAAAGGTGTGCAAACAAGATGTTTTCAGGGTAGCTTGGACAGAATGTGCTGGGGCGTGGTTAAGAACCACAACAGATACAAGGAAGGAGTTCTTAGCAAAACAAGCAGGGGAAGGGAAAATAAGGCCAGCTCCAATGGCAGGTTACAACAAAAAGTATGTCTTCTCTTATCAACTTTGTAAATATTCTCAATGTTGTTCTTTATACCTGTCACTCAGTCCTGCAAACATCCTTCTGCTCACATTGTCCTGACACTGGGGAAACAGGGTGACTTAGTCAGGGCTTCTATTCCTGCACAAACATCATGACCAAGAAGGAAGTTGGGGAGGAAAAGCTTTTATTCAGCTTACACTTCCATATCGCTGTTCATCACCTAAAGAAGTCAGGACTGGAACTCAAGCAGGTCAGGAAGCAGGAGCTGATGCAGAGGCCATGGAGGGATGTCACTTACTGGCTTGCTTCCCATGGCTTGCTCAGCCTGCTTTCTTATAAAACCCAGCTCTACCAGCCCAGGGATGGCTCCACCCACAATGGGCTGGGCCAGGGATGGCTCCACCCACAATGGGCTGGGCCCTCCCCTCTTGATCACTAGTTGAGAAAATGCCTTACAGCTGGGTCTCATGGAGGCATTTCCTCAACTGAGGCTCCTCTCTCTGTGATAACTGCAGCTGTGTCACGTTGACACACAACCAGCCAGTGCACAGGGTGTGCTCCCCATTTGTCCCCAGCCTGTCCTCCTCACTGGTGCATGTGCAGAGTTTCTAATAAGCTTCGTATTTGTCAAGGAGACAGCCTAGGGTTTCTTCACCGTGACACAGAAACATTGTCACTTTTTATTGAACAGTGATGACAGAGGAGGAAAGGCCTAATGGAAATCCCTCGGAATTAACTATTTTCTTCTCGAGCATTATTTTTAAAGCTGCAAGACTCCTATTTCTAGCTTCCCCTATCCAGGCAATTCTGACAGCCATGGTATGTTGAATACGACCCATCGAGAGCACAGATGTCAGGATATTCAAATAGCGTGGTCTGTGGAGGGCCTCAGTCGCTCATGAGGGGTTCTGAAACTAGACGTACAGGACAAGGAAAGACCCTCACCCTTTCTCACAGCCACTGAAGAGAACAAATCGGGACAGGTCTGGTCATGTAGGGATGTAATTTAGTAAAGGAGGAAGTGAATTGGGAAGTGGAAAGTAGATTTCTTTTTCTAAGATCTGCCTCCTAAATTGGGCAGGCTAAAAAAAAAAAAATTGACTCAAAACTGGTTTTGGGTCTCAGCTGTTTGTGACCTAGGTCATAGCAATTCACCTTTCCAATCTGAGTTTCCAAGGCCGATGATTCATCACCAGTTAACAATTCTTTCTTTCTTCTGGGGAGGCAGTGGTTTGGGCTCCTGGCCCTCTACTTCCTCCCCAGGGGCTCTGGGGTCACTGCTTTCACCTCAGGGGTGCTGGGGTCACTGGCTCCACCTCAGAGGTGCTGGGGTCACTGGCTTGCATAGGCTGTCACCTAGTTTAACGAGTATTTCCTGAACCCTACTGAGAGGCAAGCAGTGTTCTAGATGCTGTGGATAACACAGTTTACCTGATAAAGGAGTAGAGCCTGTGGGAGCCATTGAGAGACAGCTCAGCAGCCGAAGGTACTTGCCACATAAGCCCGGCCAACCTGCGTCCAATCCCCAGAACCCACATAAAGGAGGAAAAAGAGAACCAACTCCACAGGGCTGTTCTCTGACCTCCTGGCATCAGAGAGAGAAATCAGGAAAATACAATAAAATAATGAAAAAGAAATCACTTCTCATACTGAAGCATGTGTACATGTGGGAGTCAGAAGACAATTCAGCACTTGCTCCTCCTTTCCCATTATATGTGTTTCATGGATTAAATTCAGGTTATCAGGCAAATTTACCTGCTGAGCTATCTCACTGCCCCTAGTCCCTGAACTGGTATTATTCTGGAAAGTTTGTATAAAGCATCTCTGTTTGGCTTTGGAATTAACCTTTAATTCATTTGTTTTGTTTTTTATGCATATGAGTATTTGCACGTAGGTATGTATGTGTACAGCATACTAAGTATTTGTGCTGTGCCAGTGGAGGCCAGAAAAGAGGGTGGGATCCCCTGGAACTGGTTAGAGAAGTTTGTAAGCTGTGGTGTGGGTGTTGGGAACCAAGATGGTCCTCTACAAGAGTGGCAGGTGCTCTTAACATTTGAGCCACCTTTCTAGTTCTTTTGTTTTCTGGGATAAGGTCTCACTATGTAGCCTTGGCTACCCTGGAAATCACTATGTAGACCAGGCTGGCTTTAAACTCAAAGGTCTGTTTACCTTCTGAGTGCTGATATTAAAGGTGTGGGCACAATACTGGAACTTAAAAAAAAAGAAAAGAAAAGAAACAGATCTGCTTTTCCCTTTTCACATGGAAAAGCCAACCAATAGGCTGGGAGAATAGAATTTATCATATCTTAGATTTGTCTCCTTCTCTGAGCTTACTCTGTCCCAGGAAGCATCCTTATTTAACTCTTCATTTCATAAAATATGTCAGGACATTTATTTCCCTGCCCATAGTGATATCTTCCACAGAGATATCTTCCTTCCATAGAGATATCTTCCTTTCATAGAGATATCTTCCTTTCATAGAGATATCTTCCTTCCATAGTGATATCTTTCTTCCATAGTGAGATCTTACTTCCATAGTGAGATCTTCCTCCCATAGTGAGATCTTCCTTCCATAGTGAGATCTTCCTTCTATAGAGATATCTTCCTTCCATAGTGATATCTTCCTTCCATAGTGAGATCTTCCTTCTATAGAGATATCTTCCTTCCATAGTGATATCTTCCTTCCATAGTTATATCTTGCACCTCCGCCACCTGACCACAGAACCTTAAAAGCAAGAACTGTATGTTTTCATCATGTGTCTTCTCTGTCATCTGGGGCAATGCTGCTAAGAGTGAACGGAAAGAAGGGAGGGGAGACAGGAAAGAGGGAAAGAGAGAGGGAGGGAGGGAGCTACAGTTTTAGCTGGGCCTCCTTATCTTTGCTGACATTATGGAAATGCCTTCTGAGTAGCTATCCCATTGAAAATGTTCTGAATTTGAATTGCTCCCTTGACTAAAACCTTTCTCAATCTTAGTGACCAAAAAGAAAGTGACAAATTTACTATTATTAAAGGCCTTCCTAATGTGGCCTCAGCCCGTGCTTCTAGCCCTACTTTTGTCATGATTTATGCATTCCCTTCTCCTTATTACGGTTTCCTCCTCCTCTCCCTCTCCTCTACCTCCTCCTCTCCTTCCTCTTCTCCCTCCTCCTCTTTTCTTTCTTTCTTTTTTTTTCTTCAGACTCAAATCTTAAAACATGAGTTGTTGGGCTGGAGAGATGGCTCAGTGGTTAAGAGCACTGATTGCTCTTCCAGAGGTCCTGAGTTCAATTCCCAGCAACCACATGGTGGCTCACAACCATCTGTAATGGGATCTGATGCCCTCTTATGTTGTGTTTGAAGACAGCTACAGTATACTCCTATGCAGAAATAAATAAAATATTTTTTTAAAAAAACTTGAGTTGTTGTTTTTTGTTTTGTTTTGTTTTGTTTTTTCCAAACTCAAACAGTTTTGAAATCCAGCCCCAACAGTAGATCATAAAAGCAGCTGAATGGGCTCTAACCAGCACATTTCTAAAAACAGAAAACATCTAGGCATATGGTTTACAATAGACATAACGTTCACAAAACTTGTTCCAGCTGCATGTCAGTGGATGTCACCCTTAAAGTTTGTTTCCCCCTTGGGTACTGCTCTAAACTGACAGTCTTTCTGTGGTCAAGCGACACTTTAGTTCACTCTTGGTTTTGTTTTTTTAATTCCTAGTACTCATTACAGGACCTAGCAAGACAATTATTTTTGCTTGTCAAATGAATCAGACTGAATGGGGCTTTTCGGAGTTAAAGGCTGCAGGGAACCACCAGCAGCACAAGGCGAGCCTCCATCACGGCACAAACACTAGGCTCTGCGTGGCAAGGACGCGCTGTTCCCTCTCAACTGCCACGTGAATCACTGTGGAAATCTCCGGGTTCAGTTTTTGCCAAAATTAAGAAGAGTCAATGTCACACTCTTGGATTTGAGAACTACGTGAACCTCCTTTCTTTATAAATTATACAGCAGCAGCGCTCTCTTACAGCGATGGAAAGCAGAGAAGACAGCTACCTTCTCGGTCAGACTGGTTATCCTCCTCCTCCACAGTCTGCACTGCTCACCAGGACCGCCTATTACTGTTCAGAAATGAAGCATCCTCTAAAGGCTCAGGGACACAAGACTTGGTTATAAGTAACATTCACCCATGGGGCTTTGGGGAACTAGACAGACCACGAGGGACTCTGCCTTCAATGTTATTTTGTCGGCAAATTCAGATTCTGGAAGGACTATTTATTGGTAGCTGATGAAACTGTGGAAGATGTAGCCCCTTGGAGAAGCGGGTCACTGAAGGCAGCTCCCTTCATTTCTGGCATGCTCTCTGCCTCTTGTATACCATGATGTGCATGGCTTCACTCCAGAGCAGCCTCTGTGCCCTGATGGTCAGCCACACTGAGACCCACAGCCACGGAACCAGCCGGCCACGGAGTGAAGTCAAAGTCAGTTTTCCTCCTTTTAATTTTTTTCAGGTATTTGTAACGACAATCACTAACTACCTAGCCCTTTCAGTTGGATCAAAGCAATAACCTTTTAGTGTCTATATTCTGCCCTTTACCCCCAACAACTTATTGTCAAGACAGTGACGAATGATTTCCTGTAAACCATGCCACGTGACTCAGCCACTGCGCTGCCCTCTGGATCATAGGAAAAGTTGGCCGATTAGACTAGAGAGATAGCGCCATCGTGAAAATTGTTTTGTACAAGGGTGAAAACCAGAATCTGAGTCCCCAGATGACACAAAAAAAATGCCCAGTTAGTTCAACAGTCCCACGCTTGAATGAGGAGACAGGGATCCTCAGAGCATGCTGGCTAGCGGAACTGGTCGTGTTGGGAAGCTGTCGATTTGCTAGAGAGGTCCGGCTTCAGTGGAAGCGGGAGAGGGCTATGGCTGCACAGCTTTGGGACTAACCTGACCGGTGCCATGGGAAACGAATCAAGGATAGACCCTTAAGGCAAGCTGGGACTCGTGGGCTGTGGGTCCTGATAGAGGTACACCAGCAGCCCAGAACCTCAGCAGGTCCATTAGATGTGGCTGAAAAAGGGAGCAGGTGTGCTAGACTTGATAGGAGGTCTTTGTAGGGGAGCAGCCTCGGGCTGCTTGCATCGAGGAGGAGGAAATGATGCTTGTCACTTTCTGCTCGCATTGTTAGTGTGCTCAAGCCGTGACCACACATCCACTCAGGAGGCCATCTGCTCCCAATAGAGGAGCAAGAAAGGACGATTGCTAAGATCAAACCCGGGCTTCCACATGCACCCCACACACAGAGATATGTGCAACTGCAGTCAGGCAAAGACACACACACACAAGCAAAATGGGACCTAGCATCCTTACAGTTGGTTTTGCAAGGGTCTGTGGGGTCAAGGCCCTATGGATATGGCCTATCAACCCTCTAATTTTATTTCTTACTGGTATTCTGGACATCATTCTGGCCCAACTACCCTGAACTCTTCATGGTAAAATATCTACTTCTAGCATGGTATCAGTCAATAAATACAAAAATAGCAGTCTTGGTCCACTTAGGCTGTCATAACAAAACACCACATATTGAATATTTATAAACTACAGGGCCTCCTGCTCATAATTCCAGAGGCCAAGACCTACAAGATCAACGAATTTGTGAGTTTAGAGTCCCTTGAGAGCTCATTCTGCTTCATAGATATTGTTTCTTTTTTTGTTTTGTTTTGACTTATAACTGATTAATGTATATGTATATCCATTTGTGTACACACACACACACACACACATTGGTTCTGGCTCTCAGGTAGCCCAGGCTGGCCTCAAACTTAATAGCAGTTGAGGATGACCTTGAACTTTTGACTTTCCTACCTCTACTTCCTAAAGCTGGGATCACAGGCATGTGTCACTGCGCCATGTTTGTGCAGTGCTGAGGATTGAATCCAAGACTCCACGAGGGACAATCATTCTATCCCAAGAAGCTAATCCCCAACTCTCTACTTCACAGATGGTGACTTCTTGCTGCTCTTGTTTTTCTTTTCCCACATTAAAATGGTATAGTCTTAAAATCTGCCCTCATACCTTGTCTCCTAATGTCCCAGCTCTCAAAGGGAATACATTGAAAGTGGTTTCAGTACATAAACTTTGAGGGACACTAGATCTGCGCCATAGCACCAGCCACAGAGCTCAGCGGTTCTAGACTGGTTCGCATAAAACTTTATAGTGAAAATATCGTCATCTTGCAAAACAGATATTATTGACATCTGTATGCATATATGCATTTATTACGGTCCTCTAGAGGAACAGAATGTGTGTGTGTATGTGTGTGTGTGTGTGTGTGTGTGTGTGAGAGAGAGAGAGAGAGAGAGAGAGAGAGAGAGAGAGAGAGGATGAAGATGAATCAGAATGGCTTTCAAGCTGTGGTCAGCTAGTCTAACAATGGCTGTTTACCAACAGAAGGTTCAAGAATCCAGTAAGTTGTTCAGTCCACAGATGTCTCAACTTGTCTCCAGTATACATCAGAATCCCAAAGAAATCCCGAAGCAAGAGCTAGAGCAAGAGGTAAAGAGCAGAAAGTTTCTTCTTCTGTGTTCTTTATGTTCGCTGTCACCAGAAAGTGTGGCCTCCATTAAAGGTGAGTCTTCCCACCTCAAACGATCCAAATTAAAAGTAGATCTTCCACTTCAAATAATTAAGAAAATGTCCCTCACCGGTGTACCCAGCTGTGCTGGACCCACCGGCATGAAGTCCAACAGCTTCTGAGGGGGGAATAAGGATGATTATAGGAAAGGCAGAAAGAAAATGCAAAGTCAAGAGCTAAATTCGGGAGGGCTGCGGGACAATACCACGTCAACCTAGACTTTATTTTTCTTACCATTTTTATACTTCACAGTACATAGGAAGCAAAGGTACAAGGTAACAGAAATAATTGGGGGCTGGAGAGATGGCTCAGTGGTTATGGGTGCTGAGTGCTCTTCCAGAGGTCCTGAGTTCAAATCCCAGCACCCACATGGTGGCTCACAACCACCTGTAATAGGATCTGATGTTCTCTTCTACAGTGTACTCGTATACATAAAAGGAATCAATCTTTTTAAAAACAATTGCTGAAATATACACATAAGACATCTGTTCTCATCCAGAAGCCCCCACTGTTCCTTCCACCGCGGTCAATAGAATCTTCTGCCTTAAGACTCAGGTGCACCTCCTCTTATCCTTCCATGCCTCAGCAGGCCAGGAAATCTGCCAACAAACCGTGACCTGCCTTGACTGTGCCTGACAGGCAGACTTTTCTTTTTTCTTTCTCAGCTTCAGAGAAATGGTGTTTGACTAATGATCACTTAGCATATTTTAAGTTTTGCACATGACAGCCTTTGGATTCGTGGCTTTGCAGTATTTAGACTGCATTGCATGCTCCATCTGCCTACACGTAGAGGGTCAGAAATAAGGACTATGCACATTTTTATTCTGTTTCAGAAGTTGCTTTTTTTTCATTAGAAATTATATAATTATACTTTCTATTCCTTAATAGATATGCAGTTTCATTTTTAAAATCTTTAAAGTAAGAGTGGCATACACTTCTGAAGGTGTAAATTAAGAATAACTCTCCAGGGAACTTTGTAAGACAAAAAATAATCAAGCAACCCAGCCATCTTCTGATTTCCCAAAAGATATTCTTCCATATCTGATTTGTTTTTAAGGGAAAAAAAAAAAAGGAGGGAGAGGGAATATTTTCAGGCTCTCCCTTTCTAATTTAATGCTTAGAATGTAAAGAGAACTTAAATTCCTTTAGAATGGCTATTGCCTGCCCTAATTCGCTGGAGAAGAGAGAAGAGACAGCTAAGATTCCTTCACTGTCACAATGTGTCCACGCATGCGCCGAAGTCTCACGGGCCGTTTTCTCCTAAAGCCACCATGTACCCTGAGAAGGTGAATGCTATTGGCTCCATTTTACAAATGGGAAACTGGGAAGACAGGAAAACAACGTGAAAGTGAGTTATTTTTAGAATTATCGTGAGAAATAGAAGCCGCATGTGCGTGCTTCATACCGGTCGTCCTTACGTTCCACACTGGTGTGTTTAGCTCTTTATACATTTTGGGAGAAAGTATCAGGGCGCCCGGGCTGGCCGCAAATTCACCGGAGTATGAGCGGTACCTGGAGCAGCTATTTCCCTATATTGATGCCTCAGGAAAACTCACCGTCCACTTTCCTCTTGGCATGTTGGTCCCCTGTCCATATTCTTCCTAGTCTCAGGACCCAGTACAGCCTCACACACAGGGTAGAAGCTACAGGATCTCACGGATATACAGGTGGACTTAGGTGGATTTCCAGGGAGAGAAAATCAGCAACCAAGAGGAATTTCTAAAGAAAAGATTATACTTACTGGAGGCACAGGGAGGAACTGAGAAAGAAAGGAAACCTCTGCCACTCTCGGGGGCCATGGTAGGTAAGAGAAGCTGGTGGTCTCTAGACAACCGGCAAAGATGAGTCTTAACATTTGGGATGAGGCATCCAGACTCCCAACCAAGAGGCAGAACTGAGGAAACCACAACCCCACGCTTTATCATCAGCATCAGGAGGTTCTCAGACCGTCTCTACCATGTGACTGCCCTTCACTCTCTCGAATGACACACCCCCTTTGATTTCTGGAAGCTTCATTCTACAAAACGTGCAAATGAAGCACCTGTAAGAGGCATCAGCAAGAGCTTCACTGGAGGCTGATAGTCCAAGGTCAGCCTGGGCAACAAACAGAGACCTCATGCGGATAAATAGAGGATAGTTTAATTTTTTTTTTTTTTTTTGAAACACACAAGGGAGACAGTGTTGAATATTTCTTGGTGTTTGTGGACGTTAAAAACAATTATAAAGTTATTTGACTTGAATATTAAATTTCATTCCCATGTAATGAGTTGCAGATGTTGTGTAATAAAATCGACAGGCAGCAATTAGATGGATGGCCCTGCAGCGTGTTATTGGTTTCATTAATTGAGAAATATCAAAGTGACAATCTGGAGTATTACTCCGACATGCCAGAAGATGTTTTGAGGGAAAATACAGAAAACAGCCAAATGGTTAAACCAGTAATAACTTCAGTGATATTTTAAAACTTACAATAACATGGGAATGTATGATAATGAATGGGGAAGGTGGGTGATCTATACAGCATAAAGTACAGAAATAAAGGTTGGTTTTTCAAAGCCTAAATTAGGGACTGAAGGGATGACTCAGTGATTATACACACTTGCTGTTCTTCCAAAAGATCCAAGGTTGGTTCCCAGCAGCCACATTGAGGAGCTTGAAACTGGGTACCCTCTAGCTTCAGATCCAAGGACATCTGCCATTAAGTGCACAGGCACACACAAGTGCAAACACATACAACTTAAAATAATAGAAACAAATCTTTCTATAGTTTTAAGTTAGAAAAGAAGGTAAATAAACAGGGTTGTATTTTTTCTTCTTTCACTTTCATTTACTTGCTTAGATTTACCCTAAATTGTGTGTGTGTGTGTGTGTGTGTGTGTGTGTGTGTGTGTATGTGTGTTTATTTGAGACACTCTGTAGCCCAGGATGGTTTGGAACTAACTATTTAGCCCAGGTGGACCATAAACTTCTAGCAATCTTCCTGAGCCACTGTGCTCACACACACACACACACACACACAGAGAGAGAGAGAGAGAGAGAGAGAGAGAGAGAGAGACAGACAGACAGACAGACAGACAGACAGACAGACAGAGAGACAGACAGATCTTTCTTAGGCTTTCAGTTGGAAAGTCTAAAATAAGTCTAAAATAAGCCACTGTTTTGGTTCTGGCTCAAATTAGATTTTGCCTGAGCCTGAAAGTCGTGCCTCCCCTCCCATATGGAACAAAACAGACATGTTAAAGTTCAAGTAAGAGAGCTGCACATGGTGGTACACACCTGTAATTTGAGCAGTAGGAGACAGAAGCAGGAGGAATACTAAAATTCAAGGCCAACCAGGGATACAGAGTGAGGGTAAGTCTCAAAAGAAACAAAAAAAGACTGATACTTATCAGAGAAGGGTGTGCTTGGCAGTTAGCATTTTTGCCAAGCAAAACTTAACAAAAAAAAAAAAAATCAAACTTAGGACACTGTAACACATGATCCTTTTAAACACTAGGATCATCAGCCCATGGTAAGTAGAGGACTAAAAATTACTCTGCTCCTGGCGCTGAACATCCTTCAAATTTTGTGTCTGTTTTTGATCAACAGGTACAAAACTTTTCGGAACGGCAATCCCTATCATAACTTTTAGGAATGCCTTTACTTAAGGTGTGACCTGGCCAAGCCACAAAGATCAAGCATGCAGTTTAGGTGGTGTGCTGAGGCTGTGTCATGTGGTATCCGTTGACTCAGAGACTGTTAGACAATCAATCGAGCTGCTAAATTGGGCCTGCAGAATACACTACCATTTTGGTCACACACCAGCATAGCAGGTCAGTGAGTTTATTATTCTATGGGAGAAGACCCTGAAGGCTTCATTCTTGGAACCCTTCCAGACTCCCTATTGGTCTCTTCTTTTGGCTGCTTTAGACTGAGGTCATGGCCCTGTTATAAATAGTAACCAGAACATAATAGCTGTCAGGAAATTCAATAAAATGTAGAAAATTATCAAACCTCTTTCCTTAGGAATCAACCCAATTTGCAGGTAATGTCAGAAGTGAGACCAGTCTTGGAACTAACTTCAAGCACATAGATAACCTATTGAACTACACATAGATAAGCTACTGAACAATGTGTCTAAATCTGGCCCTTCAAAGTTTGCCAGCCTCTATTTTAGCTCATTAAAGTATCTGTGCATTCAACAATCATGCTTGTATTCATAGCTGCCATAGTCTACCAGTCAAAAGGAACCTGTATACATATACATGTGTGTGTGTGTGTGTGTGTCTGTGTGTGTGTAACAGAGTAACTCAACATTTTGTGACAAAGCTGATGCTAGACACACATATGTATATATGCACATATGTACACATGTATGAAATTAATATGTGCACTCTCTCAGGCTTCTCCTTTCCATTTATATTTTTAATGCCTTTGAAGAGGTCTAACTTTCTGCCAATCAACTCAAGTTTCCTACAGTGTTAATGTAGAAAGCCAACAACCCCTCGGTGTGTGATTGGGACTATTAAATAATATAATAAGAATCCCGGCATACTAAAATATGTTTGAAAGGTCTCAAAAAATGCTGCAATTTTTTTTTTTCTAGGAAACAGAAGAAATCTATACCTTTGAAACTGTAAGTCAGCCCCAATTAAATGTTTGCTTTTATACAAGTTGCCTTGGTCATGGTGTCTTTTCACAGCAATAAAACCCTAACCAAGACACACCCCCTTCTCCAGTTTCCTCTCCTAGACTATTATGAAGTGTTTTACTCCAGCTATGTGCTCACTTATATTTCAGTTGTGGCTCTCCATTCAGCTGAGGGCCACTCAACGTTGTGACAACTTACTAATCTGACCCAGAGGAAAGGTGGAACAGGGAACCACACCTATTCTGTTTCAGCAGTGAGCAGAGGCCCATTCCCTCATTCCTCATACATAAAATAGGTAACATTTGCTTTACTACTTGAAAAATATTTCTTCTCCAATTTTCATATATGCATGTGTGCATGTGGTATGCACGTGAGTGCATGTATTCATGCTCAGGAGCACATGTGTAGCTCCAAGGTTTGCGCCAGGTGTCATCCTCCGCTCTACAGAACCTTGTCCTGACTTTGAGACAGTCTTCATACTTCTGAAGCAAGTGTCTGAGCAATTGAGCCATCTTCTCAATTTCCCATGGGAAATACTAAATGGGTAGTAGAGCTTATACAAATAGAAACCATAAAGTAGAAATTTACATATTTGCTCTACAGCCAATCAGCTCCTGCTGTGCACTGAGAATTTCCAAACACCCATCTCCCTTTCTACTCCTTAGTATGTCACACAGGTCTTCTACAACCCTGTGCAGAGCAGACGAGAAACTAGAGGACAGAATCCTCTGTCTCCCAGCCCCAGCCTTCTCTGTTTCCTTCTCCTTGTCAATTCCATCTTTGTCACCAGGAATTCCACTGTGGACTTCAAACATCCAGTTCTCAGCAGGCTGCAGTGATCCAGCAGCCTGTCTCTCAGTGTGCACTGGAAAGAAATTAGATCTACACATTTCCTCTGGCATGGTGCAGTCTCATGATTTCCTGTGGGGGAAGTCACTGAACAAAAAGCATCTCTCAGAAACAACTCTTAGTGACTCAGTAGGAGGATTCTCTGCTTGGCTCTGTAGTAGCCTCATCCCAGGAAGAATAATGCAATTCAGACCGCTAAACAAGGTCGGATAACTCAACCAGACACACAGTATTCACACAATAGCATGGCTTTAAAGTTCACAAAGGGCAGGAGAGATGGCTCAGCAGCTAAGTGTTGTAGTAAATATTAAAAAATATAAAATCGGTTTATTTCTTTGTCGGCCCTGAGGTTTCACTCCTCAGACCTGACCCTGATACAGAGCAGTGCGCACCTCTGGTGCAGGGTCTGAGCCACCACCATGGCCCAACTTGTCCGAGCAACTCCCTTCCCTGGTGGTTTACTACCGCCTGTTCTCTGCCTCTGTCCCAGGGTGTTGCTCTACCCCAAAATCCCACATAAATACAACCGTACAGCCTGATAGCTTTTCATACAGGTTTATATATTCAACTCTCAATCCACAAACCCTCTACACAACAAGATTGCATCAAATAGACAAAGATACAAACTGCCCTTCTATATGAGATATTAGACCTGCAAAATCCTTAATGTTCATAGCTTTTTAACACCAATCAATCCCACCTGGGTCTAGCTGGGAACCTCCACGTCGCCACGACGTCCACCCTCCGTCCTCTGACCTCTTAAACCTCTCAGCCCTCCCCACCTCCCTCTTCCTTTATTTTACTAATTAAAATGGGAAGGTTCAGATAAAGTCACCTCTTGAGTACTTTCAGACTGGGCAGCCCTTCTTGGGGAAGTGGAATTAACATTAAAATATGAACAGCTTCAGGACAATCTACAGTTAAGAGCATATGCTCCGCTTGGAGGAGCCCTAGGTTCGGTTCCAGCACAATTATCCATAACTTCAGTTTTAGGGAACCTGGTCTCAGTGGGCACTAAATCACCTACATGGCACACAGACAGACATGCAGGCAAAACACTCATACACATAAAATAAAGGCAAATTAATGTTCACAAAAGTAGAAAGTTGTCAGAAGTAACCATATCTTTGATTCTAGGCTGAAGAACAAATTCCAGTTCCCACAGATGCAAACACTGCTTCCCTCAGGCACAGGTTGCACCACAGGGTGTGGTATAGCTGTTGGGTGTTTTGTTGTTGTTGTTTGTTTGTTTGTTTGCTGTTATTGTCTGGTTGGTTGGGGTTTTTGGATTTTTGAGACAAGGTTTCTCTGTGTATCTGTAGCTATCCCAGAACTCACTGTGTAGACCAGGCTGGCTTCAAACTCACAGAGATCCACCTGGCCACTGGGATTGAAACTGTGTTCCACAACCGCCCAGCTCAGCTGTCATGTCTCTGCTGGGTTAGCTGTCCAGAAATCCAGAAACCCATCATTTCGGTAAAACCAGTTTCTGATGGTCTATTTAAATGCTGAATCCCTCTCCCTCCCTCTCCTGGGCAACGTTTTATTTTTATTTATCCTACAGTAGAAATGCACATCCACCCTCAAGTTGTTTGAAACCACAATCACATCAACATCACATGAGTTATTCAAATAAACAAACAGAACAGATGGATGGGGCCAACATACCAGAAAGCAGAGATTCCTGAGTATTAAGCATTGTTATCTTAGGAGCACAATTACTGTAGAGTGAACTATGTGAGGCCTGAGACATGCGTCTATTTTTATCTATGAAAGAGTTACTACAATATACATATTTGATTAATTTTTATAGAAAACCAGGACCAAGACTAAAATAATTTTTAAAAATATAAACGTGTTTTGGGGTTAATAAACTACTTCTTTTCTAATGCATTGATGTCTATAGCTTTTATTAATCCTAAGATTATTTTACAATTATTCTCAGAGATTCTTTTTTAATAATACTATTATAAATTCTTTGAGAATTTTACACAATGTATTTTGAACATCTTCACCTCCCTTCTCCAAGCCCCTCCCACAACCACTCTGTCTCCCACACCTTCCCATCCAACACTGAGTTTTCTCCTTTTTTTTCCTTCCACCTAGTCTAACCAATCTCAGGAATCATGTCTGCCCTAGTGTGTGGTCAGCCCACCAAAGGTCTCATCATTAAAGTATACTAACCTCTTTCTTTGTTTTTTTTCCCCATCAGCTACCAAATGCCAACAGACCCTCAGCTAGTGGTAGGGTTTCATAGCCACCATCTCCCCTGTGGTGGTTTGTATGTGAATGACCACTATAGGTCCATATATTTTAATGCTTGGTCCCCAGCTGATGGGACTCTTAGAGGAGTGGTCTTGTTGGGGGACATATGTCTCTGGAGGTAGGCTTTGAGATTTCAAAAGCCCATACCATTCCCAGTCAGGTTTCTGCTACTCTCTCTGCCTCATGCTTGTAGACCAAGATGTGAGCTCTCAGCTGCTGCTCCTGCACCATTCCTGCCTGCCTGCTGCCATGCTCCTTACCATAAAGGTCATGGACTCTAACACTCGGAAACTGTAAGCTCCAAATAAGCGCTTCTATAAGTTGCCTTGGCCACGGTGTCTTACAATAAAAAAACTAAGTCATAAATCACTCATACTAGGGTTTTATCAGGATTGAGCTTGTCCAGTCACTGTGAATCCATACCTGCAGCTGCCTCGTTGTGCCTAGGAGGCATTATTCCCTTGATGTTATCCACTGTCCGGCTCATACAGGCTCAGATGTGTATGTCCTGCTCAAGTTGAGCACTCCCCAGTCTCTGCGTCATTCTTAAGAGGGATGCTTTTTTCAAAAGTTGCTTTGATGAGGGGTTGGAAAGATGTGTCAGTGAGTGTGTACTGGCTATGGAGTCAAGAGGGTCTGAGTTCAAATCACTAGCAACCATGTGAAAATGCAGCACCACACATGCCTGCCACTGTGGAACTGGGGCACAGTAACAGGTGAAGAAACTAGATAGGGGTGAGGGGTGGGAGAGAGTCCCCTGATTTCTCATTCATTCTGACTGCATCTTGCTGTTTTCCCCTTCATAAAAGATATATCTCTCTCTATAAAAAAATATCTCCAGAAAAAAATAACAAAAGCAATCATTAATCATTAGATGCTCTATAGCTCCTTATCGGGTGGCTCGATCAATGATATAACTTGCAGAAAAATGCACTTTTAGAGTTTTGTTTTCTTAAGACATTGTGAAGATCCACCGCCCACCAAGGAAAGATTTTGATGTTTGGCTCTGGGTAAGCAGTCTGTGTCTTGTTTTACTGTTTGGTTTGTTTGCTGGTTTATTTCCTGAGGTGGTTTTGCCTAAAGCCCCCTCTCCCCAGGGTTCTAGACATTTGGTGACAGTGTTTAGCAGAAGGTGTAAGTTTGATCCATTTGGGATATTATTTAATATCCCAGAATTCTGTGCTAAGTCCGATAACGTCTTTTGGACCTTCCTCTGCCTGGTCAGCTTCTCTTCCCTCCCATGAGCATTCACCCCTAATAAATAAACCCCCACCCAGAGCTTTGCCTCTCTCTTAACTTCTAGAAGACCAGACTTGGTCATACAGACATCTTCTTTTACCTTCATAAGTGAGGGTTCAGACTAAGGCCAGACTTTTGACAGTTTACCTTGTCCCAGAATCAAGTTCTGTTCTACAGAGGTAATTCACAAATCCTTCCATTTCCTAGAGAAACAAGGACGTCAGTTTACACATCCATTTCTAGGACAACACATTTTTATTAACTATGACAACCAGTTCACACCCAGTCACAGATGGATGCTTGTTGTCCAGGTCACAGCAATGATCTCTGTGGCATCATCCATCTGTCAAGAGTTAAAGCCAGCAGAGAGAAAAGCAACCTCATACCTTCAGCTTCCTGGGCTTTATTTCGAAGTTACAGTTTACTGGAACGTGGCTACACTGGATTGTTTACCTGTAGTCTATACCGGCTTCCACCTTACCAAAGCAGAGCAGAGCGGTTACAGCAGAAGCCACACAGCCTGTAACCTTAATACTCTTTCCATACTCTTCTGAGAACAGTTTTAGGGTGCCGAGTTCTATTCTAGTCAGTGGCAGGGAGAGGAACAATTAGACTTGCCTCGGGTTTTCAAGAGCCAGTCTCTGGGGCTCCTTCCATTGGCTCGGAGGAGAAAAATGATAAAAACCAATAGGAGCAAAGAAGGAAAAGCAAGATTGTTAAGAAACGGAAAGGGGGCTGGGGGACTGGAGAGCTGGCTCAGAGGTTAAGAATGCCGCCTGTTCTTCCAGAGGTCCCGAGTTCAATTCCCAGCAACCCACAGGGTGACCTGTTCCCATCTATAATGTGATCTGATGCCATCTTCTGACATGCAGATTGAGCACTCACATACATTAAATAACTAAGTAAAGTCAGAAACAGAATAAGAGGCAGAGTGTTTGAATCCACACAGTCACGGCCTGAGCAGTAAGGCAGCAGTTTAGGTCTAGGGCTTAGGAAAGCTGGGGTTGTAGATAGAATAATTTTTGTAGCAAAGAAAAATGGAACATAACCAGCATAAAGGATCCGTTCCTGTGATTGCCTTCCGGGGGATGTTCCGAGGGGGAGACGCCAGCAGAATAAAACTCTCTAGGTTCACAAGGGACCGACAAAGGAACCTATGCTGGAGCCATGTCAGGGCCCGCAAACCTCTGAGCCCGTGGCACCGCAGTTCAACAAGCTCAGCCACGGGGCCCTGTGACTGGATCTCTGGGCTCTGAAATTCTGACTCCCTTTGTTTTTCGGTGTCTCCTGGACTAGAGCATCTAAGGCTTCCAGTGTGGTCCGTGGCCACGAACCACAGGGAGTGGACCTCAAGGTGAGCAGCATGTTCTGGAATCGCTCCCTCAGAAACTGCTCTCCTCGACCGCTGTGCAAGTTCTGAAGGCTCCGAACCGGGTGACCTGCACTCTCAAATGTCCTCTCCAGGCACAGACAAGAGAAATGGACCGATGGCCTTCCCTCCCTCCCTCCTTCCTTCTTTCCTTCTTTCCTTCCTTCCTTCCTTCCTTCCTTCCTTCCTTCCTTCCTTCCTTCCTTCCTTCCTTCCTTCTGTCCTTCCCCAGACCCTACAGACAAGCTACAGCCTGCCATCTATCCAGGGCATTGGAATCATCTCATGACTGTTCCTGTCTCTCATCTTGGCCCTGTCAATAGCAACTGAGCTTCTGGTGTGAGCAAAGCAATCTCCAAATACCACATCCTATGAATGTGTTTTCTTTCCATGAAAAATTAGAAAGATAACTGCCACCAATTTGCAACATGACCCATGTCCTTCAGTGCTATGTGATTAGCTCCCTGTCATTGTCCCTTTGGCTCTTTGGAAAGAGTGCTTATCCACCATTTATAATGATTCCATTTTTTAAAAAAGCCTTATACCTTTCTTTCCAAGAACCTATTTATATACCACTAAATCAAGCTGAGATACAACACCACGATTTCATTCGGTTCCAAACCTACATAATAATTTACCACTTGAAACAGCAATTATTTGATCAAAAAGTAACAGCTGCACGCACAGTATTCCCTCTGAACCACCATTAACTGAACGCTCCCTGCTGTCAAGCCAGATGTTTAGCTCGGAATATTAAGCTTTCTGTTTGCTTGTGCAAGAAGCAGGAGATGAGCAGCCAGGCTGCCTGCCACTGTCCTGCGGTGGGCGGGTTCTGCAGTGGGCGGGTTCTATAGTGGGCGGGTCCTTTTGCTATATGCTCTGCTTGTTGGATGCAAAGGGCTTGCTCATCATTCTTTGCCTCTTTCCCTGGGCCTCCTACTCTCCATGAATTCTCAAAATCATCTGCGTTGCACTGTCGGTCCATATCTATCATACTAGAAAATTCTAGACTTAGGAAAAATTAGAGAATCAATGTTCTTAGTATGAGTCTTAGTGGTCATAGCTTCTTCCCCCACCCCACCTTCCCACAACCCCCTGTACTGATGACCACAGCAACAAGCAAGGGTTGTCACTCTTTAGGAACGTTCTTACTTAACTTTTTCAGAGGGCTTATGAGAAAGATGGGCTGTAAATCAGCCGCTGTTAACACTGTGGTAGTAATTTGGGGTTAGAAATTGATGGTAAACCAAGGGACATTTCAGGAGTAGTTTACTTTCCAAAAACAAAAGTTACCGAGGATGGCAGCGGTATAGAGAGAGGATTGTTTAATACATCAGCCGTGCCCGATGAAAATTATATGAATTATACCACAATAAAACAAAAGGTACCCATTTTAAACCAGCGGGGAGGAGGAAGATGAGAAGACTGGGAGTGTGGGATGCTACTGTTCCCTCTTCCAAAGCAGCCAGGTGCTGGTGTGCACGCTATGCACGCACAGGAGGCTGACTTCAGATCTCCAGCACCTACAGAAAGAGCCGAGCAGTGGCACATATCTGTGACCTCTGGGGAGGCAGAGAGAAGGATCCATGGGTTCCAGTGGTCAGCCAGTTCTAGGTTCAGTGAGAGACTGTCTCCAAAAAAAAAAAAAAAAAAAAAAAAGGTGGGGCACAAGGGTAGAAGATTACAAACATTAACCTTTGTGCGTACGTGCACACAGGTAAACATGTCACCCCTCCCCCACATGCACTCATCACAGGGAATCCAGACTTTTTTTCTCCTTTGTTTTAGGTGTATAAATACATTGTTATATATATATATATATATATATATATATATATATATATATATATATATATATATATGAATATACTCTAGCTTTCTTCAGACACACCAGAAAAGGGCATTGGATCCCATTACAGATGGCTGTGAGCCATCATGTGGTTGCTGGGGATTGAACTCAGGAACTCTGGAAGAGCATTCTGCGCCATCTCTCCAGCCCAGAATCTAGACTTTTAGCACATTAAAACCTTTATAAAACAAACATATGATGTGGTAGAAAGCTTTTCTTGAAGTTCAACATCCTCTTGAGTTCTTGGCAATTCACTTTTTTTTTTATGTCTAATTTAAGTAAATCTAAACGTGTGTAGCAGGACCCCACATTGCCAGAAATACCAAATTCCCCTGATGTGCACCTTTCTTTGTCCTATGTGTTTATTCCATGGTGGCTTTATGACAATGGCAACAGTAAAACATTAAAATGAACAGCCCATCAGTGGAAGATGCTTTTTATACACATGCCACAAAAACAAGACAATGAACCAACACGACACCTTCTGTTGAAAACACAGTGTAGAAAGCTTTAACAAAATTACAGCAATAATCACTGTGTGAAAGGAAAAAAAAACTATGAGGAAGGAAAACAAATGGTTCGGGGAAATGAGAAATGGAGCATTAGGGAATCTTATGACTGCTACGAAAATCATCCTAGTAATTAACAAGGAGAGACAACTAACAAACGAACTATTAACCGGATACACGCACAAAGGACTTTTCTTCTACTTCAGATCTCTAGTCTACAGGAGAGGAACAGCCATTTCTTCCAGGATTAAATAACATCAGAAGGTTAAAAGATACTGCACAGCAGAGTTCAGGGTCTCAAGAGCAGGGTGTAATTATGTCAGAAAAGGGGGATAATTAGTAACTGTCACTTTGAACTTATCACACACATGGCTCTGGATCTATTGTTCCATCCATTATCACTCTATGTATTCAACATATTATTTTCACAGTAATGTTGATGTGTGTAGAATTAAACAGAAATAGATAAATACCCTCAATTTCTTTTCCCCCCCTACATTCTTGATATCAACCCAAGGGTCCACTTTCATGGTAAGCAAGCTCTCTGTCTCTGAGCTGCACTTCGGCTCTTGGATCTCTCCACTCAGCCTGGATATTTTTCTCTATTAACAATGTCAGTGTAATATACTGTTTATTACAGGGCTCTCTAGAGCACTTCTGCGTTGGTGCTGGGAGCCGGATCCGGTAGACCTGGGGAGGGTGGGGAAGGACAGTGGTGGTCCAGTCATCCTCTCTGCCAAGCCCTTGTGAAGACTCTCCTGGTCCTTCCTGCTGTCCTGCCTGGATACCTCTGACACAGATATGTGAGGTCCTGAGTTCAACCCGCAGAGCAGCCAGATGGAGGCGGGGGAGGAAACCTGAACTCAAAGTTGCCTTAACAATTCTCTCTCACACTCGTGTGTAAGCATGCATATTTCACACACAAACAAAAATAGGAGACAACAGAGATCACATATACTTCTTTCCTAATAGCAAACTTTGTGATGTGGGAAGATGAAAGCTTAAGAAGTTACATAGCTGTAATGCATTATGGAATTTGAGTTGTTGCTATTTGTGGGGCAGCCAGCCATGAATGGAGGCAGGGGAATGCCTTTCTATTTGTGAGGCAGCCATGAGCAGAGGCAGGGCTTGCCTTTCTATTTGTGGAGCAGACATGAGCGGAGGCAGAGGCTTGCCTTTCTGCTCCATACTTTATCTGAAAGCATTCGTGCAATGGTTTTTTTTTTTACTGTGCCTTATTGCTGCTTTTATTTCGATTAATTTATCTGTTTTATTCATTTTGGTTTTTAAAGAAGGGATTTCTCTGTGTAGCCTTGGCTATCCTGGAACTCACTTTGTAGACCAGGTTGTGATTTTGCTTTTTTTAAAGGGAGACTTTATAAAGGTTTTCCTCTAAAATAGCAGCTGTCAACTTTCTTAATGCTGCAAACCTCTACTACAATTCCTCATGTTGTGATGACCCCTCTCAACCATAAAGTTATTTTTGCTGTTACTTCATAACTGTAATTTTGTTGCTGTTATTAATCGTAATGTAAATATCTAGTATGCAGGATATCTGATATGTGGACCCTACACACACACACACACACACACACACACACACACACACACAGACAAGGGGGCCTCTACCCACAGGAGCCAGTCTCAGGACAACACAGTGATGGAGTGGAACAGTAGCTGATAATCTCCTGAGCATCCTCTAGCAAGCTCAGAATTGCAAATGAACCTTGGGTAAATCTTTTCCCTCTTTGATGGGGGGAGAAAATGGACATATCGCTCCATGCAGAAGGACCTATCCCTTATCAGCTCTGAATAGTTAACTCGTTCTTTTCAATATTGCCTATTATAATGTTTTCTTTACACAGCATTGTTATCTTAAATTTTTTTCTGCCCTCGGGACCTATTGCATTAATGTAAGATTCCAGTGCCAAATGCAAATACAGGGTCTAACATCCCAAAGTTATTCAGACTTGAGCTTTATTTTGTTTCTGATTCAGAGTCTCACATATTCTGGCTGGTCTTGAACTTGCCACAAAGCTGAGGATAATCTTGAACAGTGGCTCCTCCTGCTTCCAGCCCCAGTACAACACCAAACACACACTTCTGACAAACTGAACCAGAGGTTTGTGCGTGCCAGGCAATCACACCACCCAAAGAGATACACTTCTGATCCCCAAATTATTATGACTTTCAAGGCAGCACCAGCAAGGGACTAATCCCAACATGGACCCCTGTGATGATTTGAATAGGAATGGTCCCAGAGTCATGAGTTTAAATGTTTGCCCATAGGAAGTGGCACAGTTAGGAGATGTGGCCTTGTTAGAGGAGGTGTGGCCCTTTTGGAGAAAGCCTGTCACTGTGGAGGCAGGCTTTGAGGTCTCATATATGCACAAGCTCCCCCAAATATGGAACACGGTTCCCTTCTGCTGCCTTCAAGATACGGAACTCTCTCAGCTCCTTTGACAACCCCATGTCTGCTTACACACCACCAAGCTTCCTGCCATGCTGATAATGAACTAAACCTCTAAAACTGTAAACCAGCCCAATTAAAACTATTCTTCCTAAAAGTTGCCTTACTCATGGTACCTCTTTTACAGCAAAAAACGTAACTATGACAACTCCTCTATGCTTAGGGCACAGACCACACACTCCTAAAGCTGGTCCTATCAATGATGGGGCCATGTTATCTGCAATGCCCAATACAGTCACATATAGGTGTTGAAGACTTGGAATATGGCTTGTAATTTTTTTTGCATTTAATTGAACTATCACATTAGTAACCATCATATCAAACAATGTAACACCAAACAGATTATACATTTAAGCATATCTTTTAATCTCGCTTGTTTAGGTTTTGCCCTGTGTGAAACAGATGCACATACCTACAGGGGTATTGTTGTGATAACTGATCCATTAACTAACTTCAAATTAAATCATGGTAATCCTACTGAATTTGTCAAACACTGGTATAACCATAGGCATATGTTAGATTTTACAGCAGGTCTAGGGAAAGGCTTCAAGAATGTAGGTAACCAGAAATGATTCAAATGATGCTGAAAAGGACAAAGTATAACTAAACGTGTCTTCAACACACACACAGATCTCTTCCTTTTAACAGATGTAGAGTTTCTGGATAAAATACAAGAGCCTCCACTGAATTGGAAATTAAGATAAACAATAAATTTTTTTGTTTGTGTTTCCATGTGTGCAGATAGATACATGTTAGCATACACACAAGTAAAGGCCAGACACCTTGGGTGTCATTTTTTAAGATTAATTGTGTGTGTGTGTGTGTGTGTTGTGATCTATCTTCTATCTGCATATATACCTGTATACCAGAAGAGGGCATCAGACGATATTACAGATGGTTTTAAGCCACCATGTGGTTGCTGGGAAGTCAGGGCCTCTTGAAGAGCAAGCAGTGCTCTTAACCACTGAGCCATCTATCTCTCCAGCCCCTGGGTGTCATTCTTTAGGGAGCCTGTCATGGGGGGTTTTTGAGACAAGATCTCTCACTGGCTAGGCTAGCACGCAGAGGAGCCCCAAGGTCTCACTTCTCTCTACTCCACAGTACTGGAAGGGCAAGTGGTTGATTGCTACCATGCGTAGCTTTTGTTCTTTAAATCAGAGTTCTAGGGAAGTAGTTCCTGTCCTTCAAAAGGCAAGCACTTGAAGCTGTCAGCCTCAGGACTAAAGCTTCAGTAAGTCACCCGTGGATGATGGGGAACAGCCAGTGCACGTGACCCGGGAGCCATGGGTACACTGGCCTCTTGAAGTTTTTATGCAGGTGGGTACTGAGGTCATCAAAACATAATCAATAAATAAATAGTAACAGATTTTTGGATCAAATTGTCTCAGAAGTTTCACAGGGAACAGTGTGAGGAGCACAGTCAACATGGTATTAGAATCCTGTCTGCAGGGCTGGAGAGATGGCTTCGTGGTTAAGAACATTTACTGTTGTTTCAGAGGTCCTGAATTCAATTCCCAGCAAACGCTTGGTGGCTCACAACCAATCTGAGGCTCTCTTCTGGTGTGTATGACAGTGACAATGTACTCACATACATAAAATAAATAAATCTTTAAAAAAATTCTTCACCTGGATGACCTTCGGTAAGGTGTCTGACCTCTGGAGTTTTGCTTTCTTTATCTGTTCAAAGGGATTGTAGATCACACTGCACAGGCTGCTGGGAATATTAATATTATATTCTTAATGTTCTTAGAACAGAGTCTGGCAAATGGCCATGCTTCAAAAATGTGGCTCTCAATATTATTCTGGTTCTGGCTTTCATGTTTTCTGTGGTCTTGAACAATATCCCTGTGGTGGTTTGAATAGGGGTGGTTCTCACAGACTCCTGTGTTTGAATGAGAGCAACAGTATTAGGAGGTGTGGCCTTGTTGAAGTGGGTGTGGTTTTCTTGGAGAAAGTGTGTTGCTGTGGGGGCACAGCTTTGAGGTCTCCTAAGCCAGACTACACCCAGGGTGCCAGTCCCCTTCTGCTGCCTGCTAATCAAGATGTAGAA
>NC_137980.1:16020297-16187797 GCF_963924665.1 Micromys minutus
CAGAGCCTTGTGCTTCCCAACGGTGACAAACTTGAAGACCTTGAAGAAGCTAATCCAGTCTCCTTCAAAGAGTTTTTAAAACCAAGAACCTCAGCCTGTCAAAGAAGACAGGACCGCCAGTCGAATTTACCCAAAGGCAGCCTTGAGGCACCCTTTGGGACTAGAGCACATCTTCCCTGCCTTCCAGCTCTTGGGATACTTCTGGAATATCAGCAGCCATATTTTGAAGACCCAACAAGTGCCAGCAACGTAGAGGAGGATGAAGAAGACGGTTGGATAGCACCTACCTGCCATATGCCATGAAACAGACTCTACTCTAAAGCCACACAGAACTCATCGCCCTGTGGCACCTACCTTTCCTTTTTTTCCAGTGCATCATAGTTGGCAGGTCCCGAGTCTTTGTCCCCATGGATTCTAAGTGACACTGACTTCAGGATCTCCCCAGCATCTCCAGCTGGGAGTCCTAATGCAGACTGTGCAGCTAGGAAGAATCCCTGGGGGGCAGACCCCTGTGGACGTTGCAGATAAGTTCCGAAGCACTGAAAGACGAAAACTCTTAAGTTCAGAAGAAAGCTAAGTGAGGTTTAGAGAAACGGTGAGGTCGCTTGAACGGAAGTTGAAGGCGAAGATGATCAAGGAGAGTGACTTCCAAGTCAGGAGTCCAGCAAGTCGAGCAGAACCTCGAATGGATGACTGACCAGGCTAGTTCAGTCAGTCAATGGGGTTCTCCAGAGGTGGAGCGAGGATTAAAAAAGAAAGAGCCGTTTAGACAAAACTGTAGCATGGCCCCCAGCCAGTCTCAGTACTCGCCATGTGAGTACTGGGGATTGAACCTGTGTCTTCTGGAAGAACATTCTGTGCTCTTAACTGTTGAGCCATCTTTCCAGCCCTCAAAGGAATGTTTAACTTATTGTATTAGAGAAAGGAAAATATAGCACTGATAAAAGCTAATGAAATTAGAAATATCCATTTGTTTTATCAGTTTCACTAATGAAAAACCAACACAAACGTCTGCAATGTTATCTTGGAATCCAAAATAAAGTAGTGGTTTATTATAGTAAATTTTTTTTTGGTAAAATATTTTGAGTACAGAATCTCCAGACATGAAGCAGCGAAGAATCAAATTCCACTCCTCCTCAGTACACCAGTCCAAGTAAAGACACGCACGTAAAGACCTGTGGTTTTAAGAGATTTCCGAGATGTAATTCTTTGAGAAACCATACAATAAATCCCAAAGGATCACAGCCTTTTAGATTAAAATAAATTCGGGGTTGGGGGAGAATCTGTCCAATTTATCTATTTGATGGAAGAGTGGGGGTGCCAACAAATCGATTTCAACTAATTTTTTTATTATTAAGGGAGAGGAGAAAGTGAGCTGTGTGACACGTCCTGGTTGTGATGAGTTTTCACACATCTCCCCTCAGTGAGCCCACCAGTCACGCCTGCCACCTTTCCGTGGTGTTTGTGCTTCCATGGCTCCCCTTTATAGATTTGCTTCATAGGAATTCACTTTCGAAAATGAAAGAAGACAGGGGAGAGAGGGCATGTTAAAGCAATGACAAAAATCTTTGTATTTTTATTAGATTTAACTTATCATAAGCCAGATTTAATTTTCTCTCCTGGGTTGTGATGCCTATCGTGGTTATTTTTATTAAGGGAAGAATGAATCCTAGATTTTCGACACTAAAGTGGATTCAAGTCTTATAAAGTTTAGCTGGCCCTCAGGGCAGGAAACCAGCTCCAGAGGACTGATCACCCAGCTGTCACCCTGACCTCCTGCTCAGCCCAGGGCCACTGAAGCTCCAGGACACCTGCCCAGATAAGCCTTTTGTGAGTTGAGGATTAGAAAGTCCATTGCTAAATCTAAAGCTCTCTGCTGTACAATACACAAAAGGCTAATCCCTCTCCACCAGGAAGCCTTAAAAAAAACCTAAAAGTTACTTGCTTACTTCATCACCCCAGGTCTCCTGGCCTCCCGACTATGCTCTGGAGCCCTTCACTTTGTAGGTAGCTTCACACACCCAGACACACACAGACACACAGACATACACACACACACACACACACACACACACATAGACACACAGACATACATACACACACATAGACACACAGACATACATACACACACACACACACACACACACACACATAGACACACAGACATACATACACACACATAGACACACAGACATACATACACACACACAAACACACACACACACACACACACACACACACATACATACACCTGCTGCTTCTCTTTCCAATTAGTGCACAGGATCTCACTGTGTGTGCTTGGATAGCAATACCATCTAGTAATTATACTTATCTTCATTTGGATAATTCTTCCTGTTGGTATTTCATCTAGGCTCCGCCCCACGGTTACCTGGCAACAGTCAGGTGTGCCTACTCACTATAAAAGAGACTGCTTGCCTCCTCCTCACTCTCTTCTCTTGCTCTCTTCCTCTTTTCCCCACTCTGTCCCTTCTCCCCTCCCCCCATCTCTCCACATGCTCATGACCAGCCTCTCTCTACTCCCCTACCCCTTCTCCTCCTCCTTCTTCTTCCTCTCTCTCTCCTTCTCTCTCTCCCTCTCTCTGTCTCTGTCTCTCTCTCTCCCTCCCTCCCTCTTTCTCTCTCTCTTTGCCTTTCTCTGTCTTTACTCTCTCAACTCCCCTCTGTTGTTAATTAGATTTCTCGGCTCATGCCTGGACAAACCACACCAAACCAACATGGTTCCACGTGGAGAGGTTTAATAGAACAGGGACAGGGGTCAGGGTCAAGGGAAGAAGAGAAGGAGAGAAGGAGTTTCAGTTTTTTATGGGGTAGTGATGTCATGTCATTTTGGAGGTGGGCTTCTGAACAGATGCATCCTGGGAATTCTTTGGCTGTTTCTATGGTGATGGATGTGCCAGGTTCCTGCCACCTATGGGCGGCGCCATCGCTGGGGGGTAGGAGCTGTCCTAATGCCAACACCCTCTCTATGCCCCTAAGTGTGGCTGGTGCCCCAGTGGAAAGCATGGGCCCACAGAGGCATCCACTTTCCTCACATCACACTGCAGCTCCACCAAACATATCTCTGGCTTCTTTGTCTTTTTTATAAAACACATTTCCACTTGTCAGCCAGGTTTCATGGTCACTCCTTTCTCTTTTGCCTCTGAAAACGCTGCCTCTGATTGGCCAATCCACCCAGACAACCTAGTAAGGTCTTTCCAGAACAATCCTAGCCTATCCAGTGTGGGTCATTCTGTGGAATATCATCACCTGTCTCTAGCCTCATTCCTCATCCCCACTCTGACTGAAGAGAAGTATGGGTGTAGGCTTTGTTCCCTTGGCTTCCTCTTGGGTTTGTCTTAGAGTTCGTATTGCTGCCATGAAACACCATGCCCACAAGCAGCTTGGGGAAGAAATGGTTTATTTCACTGTATAGTTTATAACCCATTACTGAGCGAAACCCGGGATAGAAACCTGGAAGCAGGAACAGGAGAACGAACCCCAGAGGTTACCGGGATGCCCCGTCTGCTTGCTCATAGCATTTAGGACCAGCAGCCCAAAGGCAGCACTACCCACAGTAGGCTAGGCCATCCCACTTCAACAGCAAAAAGAAAATGTACTACGGACTTGCCTAGGGGCCCATGATAGAGGCTTGCTTCTTAACTGAGAGGCCCTTTTCCCAAATGACTCTAGTTTGTGTCAAGCTGATGGAAAACGGGTTTGTCTCAGGCTGACTGATTCATTTGACTGACATTAGGTATGTCACGGTTCATCTCCAATATACACTCATCTCACTTCTGGGGTCTGACCCCTGCCCCATCTCTCTCACCACACACACCCCTTTGGGCTAAGGAAAACTAAATGTTGGGTACTTGGTGCTGTACCGTAATTCTCTACAGCCCAACATCTTCATTGCAAATAAATTCTGGATGGCTTTATTTTGGGCTGCACACTTTTTCTGTTGTGACCCTGCTACGATGTCCTGCTTGGAACTTCTTTGATATGTATGTACAGCTGTCCCTATGGGCTCCCTCTCGCTCTCCCCAATGTGCTTATTCATGCACCAGCCCTTCACCACATTTCTCAGTCAGGAAGACTCCATGCCCGGCCACAGACCATTTTACTATTTTACTGTATGGTCTTACAAATTGCACGATGCCTTAGGGGTGAATAGTGATGGAGAACTGCTGTCGGGGGCACATGAGTCCAAGCTAATCAAAAACCTTGTTAGAGAAGCCATTTTGGAACTAGCATTAACTAAGCTGAGATTGGATTTAAAAAAAAAAAAAAAAAGTTGGTAAGAGCCTTAATCAGTCAGATGCAGAGGAGAGGGATTTCTGGGGGGTAGTGGGGTGCAGAACAGCATTTATCAAAACTCCAGAAAACACTGAGTATAAGTGTCTGAAGCCCAGATAAATGTCTTGCAGGATGAAGTTGAGAATATTACAGGATATAGGGATAATAAGACTGCTGCATTCCTGACTCCCCCAATCCTACATCTCCACAGCTTATCTTTGGACTCCACAACTAACAATAGCTCTGGATGATCCACATGCTTGGCCCCCCCTTTATTAACTCTTTCGTCTTTACTCAACTATCCCTCCCTCCACCTTATTTAAGGTCATATGTTTTATCAATGTCTCCATTTCAGGAGGAAGGATGGAATCAGGGACAATTGGTAAAGATCAACGAGAAGTCCATATTATGAGTCTGTAAATTATGACTTTCAGGCCTGCAGATATGGCTGGTGCTTGGTTTTGCAAATAAAATAATTACCGGAACACAGACACATTCGTTTATTTAATTTCTGCCTATGCTATTTCTTATGGCTAACACCAGACCCAAGCTTGTACAATAGAGGCTGTATCACTTACTTGGCCTTCACAGACAAAGTTTGCTGACTCCTAATCCAGATAGATAACCCAGATAAAAAGGTATCTGAAGCCTGGAGAGTTGGCTCGATGGGTAAGAGCATGTCTTAGTTAGAGGTTTATTGCTGTGAACAGATACCATGACCAAGGCAACTCCTTTAAAGGAAAACACTCCATTGGGGCTGTCTTACAGTTTCAGAGGTTTAGTCCATTATCATCATGGTGGGAAATACAGCAGTGTGCAGGCAGACATGGTTCTGGAGAAGGAGCTGAGAGTTCACAGGCAACACAAGGAGATACTGTCACTGGACATGGCTTGAGCATATCTGAGCCCCCAAAGCTTGTTCCTATAGTGACACACTTCCTAATATTGCCACTTCTTATGGGCCAAGCATTCAAACACACCAGTCTATAGAAACCATCCCTAGTCAAACCACCACAGAGCACTTGCTGGTCTCCTGAGGACCCAACTGTGGTTCCCAGCACCCACAGCAGCTCATACTCACTGTAAAGCCAGCTGGAGGAGAATCTGATCCCTCTGGCTCTTCAGACATCTGTGCTCACATGCATACACTCTCCTGCCTCCCCAAACATACACCTAGTTGTGAAAACTTTTTTTTTAAGTATTTTAATAATAATGGTAGAGAAATGAGATTTAAGCAAATTATAGAAACAGTTTATAATAAGATTTAAGCAAATTCTAGAAATAATTTATAAGTGTTTGTGATTGTATATAAGACAAAAAAAATAGAGTGGAGAATAAGAGTGATTCAGAAGGGCTGGAGAGATGGCTCAGCGGCTAAGAACACTGACTGCTCTTCCAGAGGTCCCGAGTTCAAATCCCAGAAACCACATGGTGGCTCACAACCATCTGTGATGGGATATGATGTTCTCTTCTGGTGTGTCTGATGAAACTGCAGTGTACTTGTATGTTTATAACTCAACGCTTTGGGTTTTCCCACTGGTGTCTCACATTTCCTGTGCATTTCTTTCCTGTGTTGAATTTTTTCGTGCCCTGCCGTATTAGATCTAGGTCCTCTATTTTATCTTGGAGACCCGACATTTCGTCTTCTGCTTGATGTGTTCATGTAAGTTATGTGTTTTCTAGTTGGGCTACTGGGTTTTGTGTTTGTTTGCCTGCTTGTTTGTTCTACCTTTATTTCAGCTTGAGTCCTCTTCAGGGTTTCTACCTCCTTATTGAGTTCCATCTTCAAACCTTGGGCATCTTTGTTACTTCCAATGCTATGCCCAGATTTTCAGAGACCCCCCCCCCAAAGAACACCAAGGAGCCGATTCGGATGCAAGTCACACAACGGTCTTTTATTACAAGCAGGGACTCTCATTGTCACCATTCCACATGAGGTAGGTTTCTGATTGGTTAGTATTTCAAACTTGTTCTTCTGGCTCAAACAGGAAGAAACCTTTACAAAATGGTTACAAAGGTCAGCCCTCAGGACTGTTGAGTCATTTATCAGCAAGGCCACCTGGTCCCTTAGAGAAACACAGGTTTCCCCCATTGGCTGTTGCTATGGGAGCCGGCCCTGATCTGCTCAGGTCTTCTCTGTGGGTCTTTTTCCTTGGACTAGCAAACTGGGTTGAGGGTTAGGATGTGCAGGGGTCTGCATTTGGAACGGAGTAGTTGCCTAATGCACCACCAGCCTTATGTTTGTGTTTCCTCCGGTGTTTTTCTCGTGCTTTTATTGAGCCGTTACTTTGTGTCCTCTTTCAAATCCTTGAATTCTTTGAGGAGATTTGTGATTCTTCTTTTCGTTTCTGTGCCCTGGACTTCATCTAGTAATTCTCATCGACAAGTACTTCTACAGGCTGGGCTGGAGAGAAGATAATGGCTTGATCTTTCAGATTGTTGTCCTTCCGGCACTGAGATCCAGCCGCGTGTTATTTCCTTTGTTAGTTCTGAGTTTGTTACGGATAGGGTAGGATGAGACCGGGTAGGTTCGGTGTAGTGCAGTGATTCTCAGCTTTCCTAGTGTTCCGGCCCTTTAATATTATTTCACGGATACATCATAACTGTAACTTTGTTGCTGTTATGAATCCTAATGTAAATATTTTTCAGACACACTGGGTTGTCATGGGGTTTGCGACCCACAGGTTGAGAACCACTGGTCTCCAGCATATGGCTTGGGTGGAACGAAGTCAGATGGACATAGGGGACTGGATGGAGTATAGGATGTGCTTCCTGTTCCAAGCCTTAGGGTGTGGGGAAAGATCTGAGTGGATAGGTTGGATATGACGTGGGAGAATCCTATGACGTGGCAGATCAGTCCGAAGGATACTCAAACTCAGAGCTCCTCTGAGGTGAAGGCAGAGAAGGCAGGCTATGCAGGAACACTGACTGTGAGATCCAGGCTAAATCTGGATGGGATGAGGAAAGTGGAACATTTACCAGGCTAGACCCTGGAGGGGGGTGTGAGAAGTCTTGGTTTGTAGATTTATGTTAAGCCGATAGATGATTGGACAGTGGAGATGTAGGCGGAGAAAAGGTGGGAAAAAGGAAGAAAAACAGAGATTAGGAGGAGATCAAGATGAAGCTGGAGAAAGCAGACCTGGATCCTGGTGACCATAATTGGTGTTAGGTAGAATTGAGTATTTTTAAGGAATTTTATAGGTCTTTTATCTCTTATAGAAGGGCAGTTTGTATCTTTGTCTATTAGATGTAATCTTACTGTGTAGAGGGTTTGTGAATTGAGAATTTAATATATAAACCTGTATGAAAAACAGTTGGGCTATAGAGTGATGTTTGTGACGGGTGATGAAGGAAAGAAGATGCCGGGGTCAGAGGCAGCAGGGCAGGTGGAGTGAACCGCCAGAGAAGGGAGTCTTGTGGAGAGTGCAGCTTGTGACAGAGTCCATGGTGTCTGCGGGGTGAGACTGAGGAGTGGATAAAAGATTAAGCCTTCCAATTTAATATTTACTGCAACATCGGTTTGAAGTGGGGTGCTTTGGGCAACATCAAGGTCCTGTGGGTGGAATACAGGTAAGGAATGCCCTGGTGGAAGCCTAGAGGTTAGCTGAGACACAAGAGCCTCCCGAGGTGGGACCAGCTCGGGGACACAGACCATAGGAAGTGGGACCCTGCAGAAACCTAAGGGTCAATCTATTCTTCTTTGAGTAAGTGGCCAGTTGTAGGTTTACTATGCCCAGTGGGTGGCCCCACCCCTTTGAACACATGGATCTCTCTCTCTCTCTCTCTCTCTCTCTCTCTCTCTCTCTCTCTCTCTCTCTCTCTCTCTCTCTCTCAGTACTAGCAAAAACAAAATCTTTCCGAGACACAATACTGCAAACACTAGGCTAGCCTCTTTGTCAGCATCAACTGCTCAATCTTTATCACAATACCCTCTTCCCTTCCTCTTCCTCCCCTCCCCCTCTCCCTCCCTCTCTGCTTGTCTCTCTCCCTCGTTATGACCGTCATTTCATTTCGCTGATAGCTCATCCAAGGACTCATAGCATTTTTGATAGCCATTGATCTACCTCACACATTTACTGGAGCCTCACCAAATTGATCAGCCCGTGGACCCAGAGCTTAGAACCACTGCTAATAAAGGCAATCTAAGCAAGAAGGAAGTACTGCAAAGTCATCTCAAGTTAGAAATGAGAAGAGAGCCTGCCTCCACACCCCACAGGCAGCCTCACCAAGGGAGCCTTCTGAACTCAATCTCTGTAAAATACCACCCGTCACTTAAATTATCGTATGTCTTGACAACAACAAAAGGAAGCCAAGAGGAGCTAGGCACTGCAATTTGGTGCATGATTTGATTGGTATCATGATTTACTAAATTACTTTTTCTGAGGGTTCTTTTTTTTTTCTGGTTTGTTTAAAGCCAAGGACTAAATGTAGCAATAAAAATTTAAATTAACTTGGCTCTTGCCTGAAGTGCTCAATATTCCAATATCTGTGCCTCACTGTGGTGCCAGGGAAAACAGCAAAAGGGCTCATGGCCTGCGTTTCTGACTCACTCCTCATTAGAAGAATAAAATCTTACATCTCCCTGGCCCGCAGACTTGCCTCCAACCTCTTCAGTTTAATCTTTTCACTACCACAAATCAAAATACAAAATCGTTTGGGGTAAGATTTTTCTAATTAGGAACAATAATTTCTCAGGTAGGAAATAAAGCCCTGGTACTAAAAACAGTCAAGTTACCATCAGAATTATTTTTTCATGAATAAGTGATCAATATATCACCCAGCTTAGCTATTGTAGCACTGTTGGGCTTGAGTAATTGAGAGTTCATCAGGAACAATCAAATCAGGCCTTTTGTCCTCTAAAATACTGGCTTGTTCTACAAAGGTTTCACTAAGATACTCTATTTTGGGTAAGAATATTCCAAAATTGTATAATCATAACTATACTTGCCATAAGTAAAATGAATGTTTTCTTTAAGACAGCTCCTAAAGAAAACTTGTGTGTGCTACAGTGATTCTTCCGTAATTGATTAACTCATTGTTCACTGTTAGGTCTTACTATGGTTCTGAGACTGGCCTAGAACTCACTGTAGTGCAGGCTGACCTCCCAAGTGCTGGAGTGACAGGTATGGCCTGCCATGGCCTCCATTTTTAACAGACTGCCCAGGTAGTACAACAAGATGATTTCGGTTTGTGTCAACCGTGTACTGGTTCCTTCGGATTTCAGGGACAGAACCATGGACTAGTCCTACCATTTGCCTTCAGACATACAGCACAAACTGTGTCTCCTCTAATAGCCACCCCATCCCAGCTCGTCAGGGCTATGATGGAGCAGGCACTACTCAATCAATAGAGTGTGGTCAACATCTTTCAGCAATGTCTTAAAATGGTTTGACTGTAACTGTCTATAGTAAGGTGATTAAAGAGAAAACTCATTCTCTTTGAAATTACATGTAAAAAATAGCATTCTTTTTTTTATTGTTCCTTTTCTTCTCTCAGGGCACTCCCTAAGTCACTCCTTAATAGTAGCTGTGGGCTTTGCTATGTTGTCTTGTGCTGTCCCTCCTTGCCACTGTATCTCCTGAATGTGTTGACAAGTTTAGGGGCAAGCCTGGGTCAAGCAAGGTCTTTGATTTATTCTCTACAAATAAAAGGACAGGTAAAAAGGATCCAGGCATTTCTTCCAAACCCCAATGATTGATGAGGATCAGACTCTCAACTGGCAGTAAGAAAAGAAAATGGCCACATTGGGTCACCTATGTGAACCCAAACATCCAACGGGAAAGTATATTCAGAGGTAGAAATGGTTGCTATGTCTACGAGACTGAAGAATCACACTCCCCAGGCATTAGATTTCAACTCTTACAGTATGTGATCTAGATAATTATTTCTCACGGAATAGTTTCTTTTTAATAAGGAAAATGCTTCCCAGATATAGGGCACCGTGTGCTTGACCCAACTCAATGCTGTACTGCCTACTTGCAGCCAAGAGAGATGTGCCCTTGATTGTTTTAACCTAAAAGTTGGATGATAGTTGCGTTTCTTCTCTCTCCATCTCCAGAGGTCACCTGAGAGGAACCTCCCATTGATTCTGCCCACTCCTGGTCATCACTCTGAAGTCCAGCCTTGGCACCCAAAGGAAAACAAACGAAGAGAAATATGATGGGCCGATGCCCTTGTGTGCCCATCAAGAGATTCTTGTAGATTTTTAGACACTATTCTCTGTTCTGGTTTCTCCTGCTTCCCTGCCATGGGATTGTCAAGTTACTACACTTGCTTTAACCCTCCCTCTCTTTCCCAGCTCCAGGCAAGGCTTCTTCTGCTTCCTATATCTGGCCATAAGCCAAACTGTCTTTGTTCTGTCCTGGCCAGAGTGTTGGAAGTTTTAGGGGCCTCTGATCCCTAGTCTAGTTCCTCAACGACTTCAGGCTTACTCTTCAGAGGGGAAATGTTACAGTACCACTGAAGGCCAATCACAGGGAAGATGCTACCCTCTAGATAAAAAAAAAAAAAAAAAAAATAGCATCTGCCATGGAGGTGGCAACTCACCATTGTGTCCGTCCTCCCTTGGAAATCAGTTCAGCTTGGCTGGCCAATCACTTGGCAAGGAAGCACCTCTCAGCATGGTGGGTTCACCTGAAGCCATGCTAAAGAGATAGGAAGAATAATTAGCCCTCTGTTGTGGTAATGTACATCTCTTTCCCAGAATTCCAGACCCAAGCACAGTCCAGAACCACCATGAGGTTCTATTGGGTTTGCCTGTTTCCTGAATCCTGCCTCAAAAAGGCTTAATTTTGCTCTTTCTTTCTCCTTTGTCTTCTTCTTTCAGATACTAGCCAGAGCTCGAGAATGCTTTCTCTGGTACCTTGGGCTTCCTTACTTTCTGGTGCTTCCCTCTCCACCAAGTGTTGGATTTCCATGCTGGCTTAACTTGAACAGTACAGCGTTCTTTCTTTCTCTTCTCTCTCTCCCTCCTCCAGGCAAGCGCCAGGATTTGAAACTTGCCTGCTGTGTTGCTGTTCTTTTAAATTCTAACAAAATTGTCCTGAGTTTAAAAAAAATAAAAAGACAGTGTGTGTGTGTGTGTGTGTGTGTGTGTGTGTGTGTGTGTGAATCTCATGGTGCTGAGGAGTTGAGGATGTGAGAAAACAAGAGACACAAATAAAAAGACTTATGTGTATGCATACACATAGATGTATACATAATATATGTATCTATGTACATGCTAAGTAACTTTACACAGTATATAATATTTACTTATGTACATATTTCATAAGCAGCAGCCAGAATTCTCTGGCAGCAGCTTAGTGTTATCTTTCCCATATTCTCTTGTGGTTCAGAAAGTCTAGATATTCCACATGAGCATGCTGCAGGGAAGGAAGTAATACTTACCGAGCACCTATCAGCCCCGGGCACTGTGGAGACAGCTTCGCATCACTGCGGTGTTCTAGAGTTCGCATAGTTATTTTATTTTCCCATTAGAGCAATTGAGAGCAAGAGTGTGGAGGCAGCATGCTACAGTTACACAGATGACGCAGCCGCCTTAGTGGGAGGCGAGAGGAGGGACCAAGTAGGTCAACATGGATTTGGTGCTTTTCCTTTTGGAACATTAGGGTCTCACCTCAGACGGCGGCGGACACAGATGGCTGCATTACAGAAGCATCTCCAGAGGTGAGCGTTCACTTCACACAGACTATTGGCTTAAATTCTTGGACACTTACTGGTCCGTCTTCATACTCCCTACAGTCTATGGTAGCATTCAGCATCTGTCAAGTAGAATTTAAAATCCTAGTCTGGAGAGACGACTCAGTGGTTCAGAGCACTGGCTGCTCTTCCCGAGGTCCTGAGTTCAAATTGCAGCAACCACAGGGTGGCTCATAACCATCTGTGATGAGATCTAGTGCCCTCTACTGGCATCTGGCATGCAGGCTGAACATTGTATCAATAAACCCATCTTTTTTTTTTTTTTTTTTTTTTTTTTTTTTTTTTTTTAAGATCTTACAGGAATAAGAAACAATCCTTTCAGGAAGTGAGATAATTAGAATAGTGTCTGCTCTGGAATATTTTTGCTTGTGGTGGTAATTGAGGAAGCAGGTAGTTACAAAGTAAGCAAACTGCCTGTCTAGTAAAACACACTTGCTCAAGAGAGGACAGAAAAAAAAAAAAAGGGAGAAAGAAATGACAATGCAAAAGACGGATAATTTATAAGATTTCAACATTTGAAATTAAAACTAGGGAAGAAACTAAAATATGAGCAGAACCTCCCGTTTTCTGTGAAAACAGCTACCTCTGCCTCCTACAGCAGGGATTGCCCCACCGAGCAGACACGATGGTTCTTGCTAATGGGGACAGGTTTGATTTCTAGTACAATTATATTCTAATGAACAAAAGCCCTTTTCATTAACCCTCACAGTCAAGAGGCATAAATAACAGGGAACTATCATATGGGCTTCATGGTATCTGCATATGCTAATGTGACAAGGATGAAGACTTTAGGACAATTTACCATATTGACAGCAGTTAGGAAGGGAAAATACAATCTTCTCAATTAATCTTCACTCCCTCAGAGTTAATTAAATGTTATACCCTTTGTTAAACTACTCAAACAACACAATCTACTTGGGCAATATCGAAAAGCTATAAAGAACTTTATTATCTTCCAAAAATTCAGTTGGCAGGTTTTTGCAGTTTCTGATGTTTTTATTCCAATAAATTATTGTCATCATCATCTTTTTTGCAAATATGTTCATGATACCTTTTATTGAATCTGTAGAGCATTTTGCAAGCTACAAGGGGTTTTAAGATATTGTCCTTACCTTTGGAGAATTTATAATCTAAATGGGGACATTCAGATTAGTTTCCAGTATGTGCAAACTGTGGGGCTTCGAATAAGACTGGCCCCATAGGCAATGAGTTTGAACATTTGGTCTCCAATTAGTGTGAAAGACCCCCGGAGGGTATCTTCCGTCTGAAGAGACCCCTCCCAAGGAGCAGCGAGACCACTCACTTCGGATGCAAGTAGCAAGAGGTTTATTTACACAGGTACCTGTGGGCACACAGTCTCTCGGAGGACTTGTGCGCCGGACAAAGGGGCAGTCCCCTTTTTATAGGGCTTGGGGGGCAGAAGCAAGGTACAGAAGCAGAAGCATAGCAACAGGGTTTTAATTGGTTAGTTTAAATGAAACCAGGGTGAACTGGGGACAAGCCCCAAGTTTTTGGAAAGGGCGGCCTTGGCCCCTCCTCTGGGACAGGGTGTTGTTTTTCGTCCTTGTCTCAGCATGTATGGCAAAATATTGTGTCTTTACCCCGGTCCAGGTGGTCAACCGCAGACATCTTGTTTGGCAGGGACTGTGGCAGAAATATGGCTCCAAGGACACAACTCTTGGTACCAGTCGGGGGCTGCAGCTTATCTGAAAGCTGGGCTTGTCTGAGTGTCTCCCTTTCTTTGTCTATTGCTAGCTGGCTGCCCACCGGTATCTTGCTTGGCCACCTGGGACCCTGACCTAGCCTGCCCCGTGTGTGCACAGCCTTACAGACATGGCATTTACTGTTGCTAAGCGGGGGTCTTTCAAGTGAAACTATTTGGAAAGGATCAAGAGGTGTGGCCTTGTTGAAGGAAGTGTGTTACTGGGAGCAGTCTTTGAAGTTTCAAAATATTGACACCATTCCAGCATATCTCTCTGCCCATGGTTATGTCTCAAATTATGAGCTTTGAGCTACTGCTCTAACACCATGTCTGCCTGTTGCCATGGTCCCCTGCTTTGGAGATTATGGAGTCTAATTTCCAAAACTTTAAGCCCCAAATAAACTATTTTGTAAGTTGCTTTTGAGCGTGGTGTCTTATCACAGCAATAGAAAAGTAACTAAGACCCCATAGCCCATGGCCTGAATGATGTCAAGTATAGCTATAAGAAATTCCCAACACAAAATCATAAACTTACTTAAAATGGCATTACTTTTCTGTATATTCAGTAAGTTAATTGTGCCATTCTAGAATGTAAACTTTGTGAATTTCAACCTTGTTTTATGATGTCAAAAAATTGGCTGTGCTTACAAGATAAAAAACAACCATTTAGACTGGTTAAAATTGGTTCAAAAATGTTTGATTCAATCTTGTAAACATAGAGTTATATATGTTCAAACGACCCATACTTTCTTTGCTAAGATTTCTACGATTATTTGTAAAGATAAGGTAGATGGTATCAGCCACCTTTAGCTAGAAGGCAATCCATTACAAGAGAACACCAATCCTCTGAGCTCTTTATTTGACTAACTTGGTGTTCAGAATCTATATGATTTTCAGATTAGCATTGTTACTGCTTTTAATTGGAAGTTAATGCATTAGCCTTATTGATACTATCAGTAGGTGGCCTTTTATAAACTATGTGCGGTCATACACATCAGCAGGTTGTGGGTTGAACAAGGCCAGCTGAGCTTTTACCATCAGCCCTGAGTCTACACTCAGTCAAGAATGCTGAGGAAGTGAGAGGTTTTATTGTTATAAAATTGGTGTATGTGTGTGGCTCTTATTTTAAAAAACAAAAAAAAACAAAACAAAAAAAAAAAAAAAAAAAAAAAAAAAACTGGTTTGAGGCTGAGGAGATGGCCCAGCAATTAAGAGCATTGACTCCTCTTCCAGAGTCCTGAGTTCAATTCCCAGAAACCGCATGGTGGCTCACAATTATCTGTAATGGAATCCGACGCCCTCTTCTGGTGTGTCCGAAGAGGGTAACAGTGTATTAACATACACGAAATAAGTAAATAAATCTTAAAGCAAAACAAAACTGTGCATGAGGCTTCACTATTGTCTTAGGGTTAAAAAAACCTGTTCTGAATTTAAGCCTTTAAGATTTATTTATTATGTATAGTGTCCTGTTGGCCTGAATACCTGCAGGCCAGGAGAGGGCGCCAGATCTCATTAAAAATGGTTCTGATCAGTGAGTTCTTCAAAGTGGACTGGAAGGACACTTAAAACATGAAAGCAAAATGCATGATACTGTGGGAGGGAGGCAGGGACTCGGGCCTTTAATCCTAGCACTTGGATGGCAGAGACAAGTTGGTCTCTGTGTGTTCAAGGCCAGACTGGTCTACATAGCAAGCTCTAGATGGGCCAGGGCTACATAGAGACACTCTGTATTTCTTATTTTAAGTGGGCTGGGATAGTTAAATGATTAAGTAGCCATACTTCTTTTGCAGAAGACCTGAGTTGGGTGGGTCCCCAGTATCCACCGTAAGCATCTCACAACCACCTATATATACTCTAGAGCATCCAGCACCCTCTTCTGGATCCCAAGGGCATTGCACTCACAAAGTGCCCCCCCCCCCACAGCATATATACATAACTTAAACATAAAACCTGAAAAACAATAAAAGCAAAAAAGAAATACAGAATGTTCTAGTATCATAGTGGTATTGTGTAAATCACTTCAAATTTTTTAAAAAGATTTTTATGTATTATTTATTTATTTACTTATTTATTGTTTTATGTGAGTACACTGTCGCTCTCCTCAGACACACCAGAAGAGGGCATCAGACCCCATTACAGATGGTTGTGAGTCACCATGTGGTTGCTGGGATTTGAACTCAGGACCTCTCGAAGAGCAGTCAGGGCTCTTAACCACTGAGCCATCTCTCTAGCCCCATGTCAACTTTTTGTATAATGTTAAAAAATAAAATAGTTACAGCTATAATTGTTAGCACATATAACATCTAGAAAGGAAATAAATTAAAACAACCAAAATTAAATGTGGGAAGAGGAGAAACTACAGTGTAAAGTTTTCTTATTACCAGTGAGAAGCTGATAAGAACATGTGACTGCTGGGGTCACAGTCACACCGTCAGCTAACTGCTGGGGTCACAGTCACACCGTCAGCTAACTGCTGGGGACACAGTCACACCGTCAGCTAACTGCTGGGGTCACAGTCACATCGTCAGCTAACTGCTGGGGTCACAGTCACATCGTCAGCTAACTGTTGGGGTCACAGTCACACTGTCAGCTAACTGTTGGGGTCACAGTCACACCGTCAGCTAACTGCTGGGGTCACAGTCACACCGTCAGCTAACTGTTGGGGTCACAGTCACACCATCAGCTAACTGCTGGGGTCACAGTCACACCATCAGCTAACTGTTGGGGTCACAGTCACACCGTCAGCTAACTGTTGGGGTCACAGTCACACCGTCAGCTAACTGTTGGGGTCACAGTCACACTGTCAGCTAACTGTTGGGGTCACAGTCACACTGTCAGCTAACTGCTGGGGTCACAGTCACACTGTCAGCTAACTGCTGGGGTCATAGTCACACTGTCAGCTAACTGCTGGGGTCACACTAGAAACAAGGCTGTAATCCTTTTGTATTCGTCTCTTCCATATCTTCTCTCTTTTGTGGTTTTGCTTTTCCATTTTCTATACTCACAACAACAGAGGACAGACTGAGAGTCCAGGGCCCAGGTGAGGATTTCAGGCATGTGAAGCCATTCATTTTACTTTGTCTCAAGCAGACTCGGTCCTGGGACTGAGGGCCCTCTGTCACCTCTCTTCTCACCCTGTTCTCTATCTCTGTAGCCTCCCCGGTGCAGGAACATCAGCCCTTTTAAAAGAGAAATACCTCACATCTCTCACCGTCTAAACCCTATGTTCAAGGATATAAACATATTAAGGAAGTGGTGACTTAGGGGCAAGGTTCTACCCAGATAAACTTACTGAACTACAATCCAGAAAATGGAAGAGACAGGCTTTTGATCTGTTCAGGCTTGGTACTACATGCCTTTAAGCCCAGGAGACAGAAGCAAGCAGATCTCTGAGTTCAAGGCCAGCCTAGTACAGAGTAAGATCCAAGTAAAGAAAAGCTTAGGTCCAGGAGACAGAGTCATGCAGATGTCTGAGTTCAAGGTCAGTCTGCAGAGCAAGCTCCATTACAGCCAAGATGAGGCAGGGAAGGTAATAGAAAACAGAATGCTGGTCATGATGTAATAGAACAAGGGGCCACGTTCCAGCCCCTGCAAGGACTCCCTGGCAGCTTTGGCCACGTGGCTCTGGCTTCAGAGTCAAGAACAGAAGGGACCACTAGGACAAGTGGTGCTGGTGGCTGGAGTTAAGAAATCAGTGGTGATTAAGCAAAGACAGGACTCTTTGAGTTCCCTTTCCCCACTGTTGGGCACTTCACCTAAGGTCACTGCCATTGAGTCCTGGGGTTCACCTCCCAGGTCTCTGGTATTTTCTAGAGGGTCTCCCTACCTCCCACCTTCTGAGGCTGCATATTTTCATTCATCTTGCTGGCCCTCTGGGGTTCTCTCCTGTCTCCCCCACCCATTACTGGATCCTGTTTTCCCTTTCCCCTCCCCCTCCCCTCTCCTGCCCAAGGCCCCACCTCTGCCTCCTGTGATTATTTTCTTCCCACTACTAAGTGGGATTGAAGCCTCCCCACTTGGCCTTTCTGCTTGTTAAATTCTGTGGGTTGTATCCTGGGTATTCTGTATTTTTTGGCTGATATCCACTTATAAATGAGCACATACCATATATGTCCTTTCGGGCCTGAGTTACCTCACTCAGGATGATATTTTCTAGTTGCATTCATTTGCCTGAAAAAGTCATGATGTCCTCATTTTTAATAGCTGAATAACATTTCATTGTGTAAATGTACCACATTATCTGTATTTATTCTTCCACTGTGGGACATCTGGGTTCTTTCCAGCTGAAGAGGGAATAGTAGATAGACAGGGCCTCAAGAGGAGAGACGGTGTTACCAACCCAAAGTCAAAATCTCTGACCCAGACGTGTTATTGTCTAAAGAGCTGCAGTGACAAAAATGGAGAAAAGAAAAAAGGCAGTTCAGTGACTGGCCCAACTGGGGATCTACCCCATGGGGAGACACCAAGGCTTGACACTATTACTCATACTGTGATGTGCTTACAGACAGGAGCCTGGCATGGTTGTCTTGTGAGAGGCCCAATGAGTAGCTGACTGAGACAGATGCAGATACTTACACCCAACCATTGGACTGAAGTCTGGAACCTCTGAGGTTGAATTAGGGGAAGTGTGGAAGAAGCTAAAAGAGAAGGTGACCCCATAGAAAGACCAGAAATCTCAACTAACACGGACCCCTGGGAGCTCCCACACACTGAGCCACCAATCAGACAGCATACGCGAGCTGTTCCAAGGCCCACAACACATATACAGCAGAGGATTTCCAAGTCTGGCCTCAGTGGAAGAAGATGTGCCTAATTCTGCAAAGACTTGAGGCTCTAGGGAGTGGGGGAAACATGATGGGGAGAGGGAGCACACTCTCGGGGATACAGGGAGGAGGAATGGGATGAAGAACTGTAAGAGGAATGAATGGGGGGGCAATGGTTAGATTGTAAATAAAAATGAAAAAAAAAAAAGACTGGAATCACTGAGGTGAGATTTCTGGGAAGTATTTTCTGAGAGCACAAGGAATGTACCCTATGCTGGTAGCTGGACTTGGTAATGTGTAATAATCACCCCAGTGGTACTGGTTTTGAAGACGTGAAGGGGTCATGAGAGTAGCTGAGGCTCAGCACTCTGAGAGGCCATCGAAGGCCATTGGTGAAGGTGCAGCCTCAGTTTCAGTTGACTGCGCAGGACTGAAGGGGTCATGTAAAGAGTGTGAGGCTTGGTACTATGAAGAGAGCCTATGAGAGGCTATTGGTGAAGACTAGTTGCAGTGGAAGACCCCAGTATACTGACAATGCCAGTACCATGGGATGACCACCAAGAACAGCAGCAGCAGTGGAGTGGACCAACCTGAGCTTAGAGTGCTACAGAGGGCAGAGCTGGAGAAGCGATGTAAACCCTTTGGAGGAGCCCAGAAGATTGTATGTGGATCCCAGACATTGAAACAAGAAGCTGGGAAGTTGAAGTTGCCTTGGAGATCCCAATATGCTTGAGGTGCCAGAGTCATGAGCTATCTCCTGAGGGAAGCTGCTAATAGTGAGTAGAACCAGCCCAAGAGAAAGAATTATGCCGTAGTCAGCAAAGATGAAAGGAGTTGGACATCAGACGCAGAGATGCAGAGTTTGGAGTTTGTCCAACAGCCCCTTTCATCTTGGTTCCATCCAGGGTTTCCTCACTGTGCTATTTTGGAATAATAATATATATCCTGTGATGTTGGAGGTGTGTGATCTGCTTTTTGATTTTAAAAGGGATTACAGTTAAGCTATTGGATGAATTTCAGAAGAGATTTTGAACTTTTAATATTGTTGAGACTGCTATAGATTATTGGGACTTTTGAAGTTGGACTAAATGTATTTTGTATTATGCTATGTGTAGGTATGTCTTTGAACAGGCCTATGGGGGCCAGGGAGTGGAATGTGGTGGTTTGAATATGCTCGGCCTAAGGAATAGCACTATTAGAAGGTGTGTCCTTGTTAGAGAAAGAATGTCATTGCTGGGCTGAACTTTGAGACGCTCCTCCTTGCCGCCTGAAGACAGTTTTCTCCTTTTTGCCTTTGGATGAAGATGTAGAAGCTTTGGCTCCTCAAGCCCATATCTTCCTGGAGGCTGCCATGCTCCCACCTTGATAGTAATAGACTGAATCCAAGTAAATGTTGTCCCTTATGAGAGTTGCCTTGATCATGGTGTTTCTTCACAGAAATGGAAACCCAAAATAAGACAAGGACCCATGTTGGAACAATCAAATCCATCCCCTAGGAATTTGCTAGAAAAAAAGTCTCTGCTGCACTGGGCTGCTCAGTTTAGTGTCATAAGGTTAAAATTCCCTGCAGCCCTGTCCTCAGCCTGTTCCAGAGTATGTGGGGAGGGGGGCGGGGAGGACAAAGCCAACATGGTAGAAAGCAGATCTGAGCGATGGGAGAAAATTCTAGCAATATCATTTACCTCTGTAGATTGATTTATTGGGGCCAGCACAGCCTGCATGCCTTTGCTATGAGCTACTTCCTTCCCTTACACTTAGCTTTTGCATTTATTACTTGCTGAGTTGGCTTGAGGCTACCTTTTATTTTCCCCAAATATTCTGATTAATAAAACTGTGTTCATACTTATTGTATCAATTAATTCCTGTTTCTCTAGCTTCTTCCACTTTGGTTTTCTTAAGTGATGATGTTGAACTTTAAGATGATTTTAAATATGTTTCCACCATGAACGTGGTGTTCTTTTTCAGTGACTTCCAAATGACCCCTTCTAAATTTCCTATTAGCTTCTTCCAACATGGGTCCTGGATCTGAATTCTCAATAGCAAGATTTAACATAAGATGATTTACTGCCTAATTTTTAAAGGCCATCTAGTTTTGCTTTTAAATCCATGCTCTTTCTCTACCACTCGGTCCCCACACCACCCTCTCTCAGCTGTCTCTCTTTTAGTCTGGAACTTTGGCTACCAGGTCCCTCTTGGAGCCACTTGCTCCTCTACCAGCTGAGAACTTAGCTCACATTCTCCACAGCCTGGTAAAAACATGACTCACAATCATCAACTTATCAAACAGGTTTATATGTTAAGGTCTCAATCCACAAATCCTCTACACAATAAGCTTACAACCAGCAGACAAAGATTCCCATCCAGAAAAGTTAGACCCATATAAACCTTTAAAAATAATCAAAACAACCTCATCAAGCTAGAAATGAGCCAATAGAAACATACTCATCTGTTTCCATCTTGCCTCTGGAATCTCTGCCTCCCGCCTCCTCTTCTGCTCCTCCAGGCTCTTTTCCCACTTACCTCTCCACTGTCCAATTATGTATCACCTTAACATTGACCCACATGTGACTGCATTGGCCCCATCTGCATGGGCACATTTGAATACATTAGTGTACTATATCAGTGGTTCAGGAAATTTTTTATATTACCCTAAAGATTAACTCTTAACTCTTGTAGGAGCTGCTTTAGTATATAGTTACCTCAGAAACAATGTCATTCAAATTGAAGTTTTTAGACTGGTATATTTGCTTCAGACACAGGATTATTCTAGTGCCATATAGTGCCTTTGGAAGGTGTTCCTAGTTGTTTCATTATAAACTCTAACTGCACCTCATTTAGATGTATAAGTTAACTTCTTTTGTATTTTAAGAACTTGCTCCAGTAGGGTATATGGCATGCATCTGTAATGTCAGGCCTCAGAAGACAGAGACAAGAGTCTTTCTATGAGCTTCTGGCCAGACAGGGCTACACAGAGAGACTCTGCTTCAAAACACAAAAAGATCCAGCTCAGATTGATATGAGTTCAGTTTTCTTTTTGTCACCTAATTTCAGTCAAGTTACTAATATGCTGTAAAAGTGCATTTTGAATGCCCAAGCTTCTTTTTAGCCAGGTGTGTTCACATGTGCCTGTAGTTCTAGCTACAGGGAGGCCTAGAAAGGAGAATCGCCTGAGTCTAGAAGCTTGAAATCAGCCTGGGCAGTACAGGGAGACTTTAGATCAAAACCAAAGCAAAGCAAAGCAACGTGAAACAAAACAAAACAATCAACAATAAATTAAAGAAACTTTGAAACCATTGTTCATGATTTCTACTTGTGTGGAGGTTAGAGCCATGCCCAACCCTTCTTTCTAGTAGAGAACCAGTCTTACACTATTCAGAAACACCACAAATGTATTCATGCTTTGTCCAAGTCGGTTATGTTCACAGGAGGGTCATCAGTGATATGATGAAATCACCAAGGGTGGCAAACATATTTCTACCCACGTTCTAGAATGTTCCTGACATTCATCTCAGTTGTTCATAGGGACCACCAGAGACAGCCAAAGGAGTGCTTTTCTTCAGATACTTGTCTAATTAGTTTTCCAGGCTGAATTTACCCTGAATGTACTCATATTTACTTGGACTGAAGAAAGTTCATGGATAGATGCAGAGGCTAGAGTTGCTGATGCTGTAACCTGTCTGTCAGGATCTGGGAAAACACCAGTGTGCCTCAGTGATTTCTTTCACCACCTTGTTCATGGATGCTTTTCCTCTTTTTAGTCAGACTTGGCTAATCTACCTCTCACTGCTGAGAAATATGTAATAAGGGGAAACATCAGTGTGGAGTCCTGAGCTAACCATGCACCCATCTTTCTGGGATTCATGGGCAGCAAAATGTATTGTTATTGTTACTTTTGAAAGTACACAGCAATGGTGTATTTACTAATTACTAATTAGCATATTAGTAATAAATCAAAGTTTTTCTATTGAGTTACTTTATGAATTCTGACAAAGCCATAAAATGAAAGTTACCCAGTTAACAAAAGCATGTATTGATACAATACAATCTCCAAACTACAGTATAATTTTGCCAAGTAGTACAATGTATTGATTCAAAGTGTGGTCACTAGGTACTGTTATCATGGTTTCAAAGCCTTATTAGCTGTGTAAACTTGATCACATATTTCAAAGTTTATTTATTTTTTTTAGTCATTAAAATGATCAACTGGCGCTGGAGAGATGATTCAGTGGATAAGAGCACTAGCTGTTCTTCCAGAGGGCTAGGGTTCAATTCCCAGCACCTACATGGCAGCTCAAACTTTCTCTAACTCCAATTCTGGGGTACCTGACACCCTCACACAGACATAGGTATAGGCAAAATACCAATGCACGTGAATTAAAAAAAATAATGTTTAAAATGATCAACTGAGTAAATATATACAAACGACTCAGAAGAAAGTCAGACACTTAGTAAACTAACAAATATAACAATAGAGTGTGATGAATAAGTCTTAAGAATATAATTAAAAGATATCTTTTGTAAGTGTGTTCTTATTAAGTACTTCATAAATGACAGCCTCTTGCTCCTGTGGCAGTGTGGGACATATTCATGAGCAGAACTATTCTGTTATTGCTTCTGTTATGACCCGAAGAGAAGGCCTGGCTTTTCATCCAGCTCATGACCTGTCTGATTTCCAACGGGTATCAAACACAGGGCAAGCTTTATATGTATTTATGACTTAAAAAAAAAAAACAGAATCTGAATCATTCCATTTTGCCAATGAAGACTCAGGAGCCAGATACTAGGGTAAAAAAAGCCTGTTCAGCAGGAAGAGAAAGCACGCAGCCGACCTTCCTCAGCCAATGTTCCAGAAGCAATGCCCATCTCTCAAACTGTCTCAAAACAAAACAAAACAAAACAGCTCTGTGAGGATTTGCATACGTTCAGCCCAGGGAGTGACACAATTAGAATGTGTGGCCCTGTTGGAGTAGGTGTGTCACTGTGAATATGGGCTATAAGACATTCATCCTACCTGCCTGGAAGTCAGTATTCTGCTAGCAGCCTTCAGATAAAGATGTAGAACTCTCAGTTCCTCCTGCACCATGTCTGCCTGGATGCTGCCATGTTCCCACCTTGATGATAATGGATGGAGCCTCTGAACCTGTAAGCCAGCCCCAACTAAACTGTCTTTTATAAGACTTGAGTTGGTCATGTTGTCAGTTCACAGCAGTAAAACCCTAAAAGAAATAAACCCAAATGTCCCTCCCTTCTACTTCCTGCACATCTCTCTATCAGTGCTCCTGACTCCCTCTTACTCTCTTTTTTTTTTTCCTTAATAATCCTATGTTCACTTACTGTCAACTGGTTGCTTGTTCTGCTTCTTGACCTATGGTTGACTTTATTTAACATTGTTTATGATATTCAAGCAGAAAGCTCTTGGATTAAAAGTGTGTGCTAAGGCTGAGTTACATAGCAACTAAAAACAGGGGTTTCCAGCAAATAACACAATCTCAGAGGTTACAGTGTGATCAAACATCTTGTTACATGTGGCTTCATTTAGATTTCTCTCTGTATACAAACAGGATCTCACAGCATTGACCTTTCAAGAAACATCTTGCAAGGTATCTGTTGTGGGGTATTCACTAGAGAAGACTGCTTAGACATGGGTTTAAACCAAAAGAAAATCTTTATTGACTAGCTTGTGACTACTCTGGGTCTTTGGGATCCCTGTGTGACAATGAGCCTTTCTCAGGGTGAGCTTTTAAGTACAAAATCCAAAATCCAAAGCACAAAAATGTTCTGGGTTGACATACTTCAGTTAACAAGAACAGTTACCCAGAATTAGAGCCACAGAAGCTAAAGAGCAAGGTTTTTGAGACATTCCCAGAACTACATAGACTTTGATGGATTAATTAATCCTTTGTTTTAGTTTTGGCAGATAATACTGTCCACTTACTGAGTTTTATGGCTTTCATGTTATTTCTATCATGGAGCCATTTATGCTGGAGGCCTATTGAGATTTGAGACCCTATTACAAGGTAGTTCTAGGGATGCAGTGTTCCTGAGTCTTAACTAATGTTGGGGAAGGCCTTCAGAGATTCAAATGCCTTTTATTTATTTATTTATTTATTTATTTATTTATTTATTTATTTATTTATTTATTTAATATGATGACTACAGGGCACCAGATCTCATTAAAGATGAATATGAGCCACCATGTGGTTGCTGGGAATTGAACTCAGGATCTCTTGAAGAGCAGTCAGTGCTCTTAACCACTGAGCTATCTCTCCAGCCCTTTGAGTAATTCTTGCTAAGTAAGTTGCTAAGTCCTGTCATGGGGAAGGGCCTGCATGACACAATTCCCTAGAGCACAGTTATCAGGGTGTGGGCTTCTATGAGTGCTGACAGTTGCTGTGGATGAGGGGCTTACTTGTATAATTATGTACATATTTTCATGTTCCTCCTTCAGGGAATGCTCTCCCTGTTAAGGTTAATGACTCCATGATAAGTAGAAACAGCACTAGTCCATGAAGTGAGAATACATTCCTCAGCAAAATGGTAAATGCCGTGGACTTCAGGACAGCCCCTAAGGCTGTGGGAAAGAACTCTGAAAACATGAGTTCAAGAATATATAATTTTTCAATTATGCAACATATAAGGATGTAATAATGAATTTTTGAGAGGCATCACAGACCTAAAAGAACAAAGATAGCTATGCGAATGAGCCAGTTTGTTTGGAAAGATATTAAGGAAAGAGATAAAGAGTTTTAGGGAATGGTGATTTTAGAGCTGGATCCCACCCAGTTAGCTTATTGTCTGTGTTTACAAAGGCAGGCAGATTCGTGAGTTCAAGTTTAGCCTGAGATAGAGCAAGATTAGGTCCAGCCATCTTGGGAATGGTAATCTCAAGACAGGATCCCACCCATCTTAATTTATTGTTTGTAAATTATAAACTCATTGGTTTATCAAGCAGCTGTGGGTAGAGTTACCTCTTTTCCCTGCCATTGGTGTTTTACATTGGGATAGAGGGATTGTTCACACCTCCCCAGGAAAAGCCATGGATTCTGTTCTATTCTATTCTACCAATCACTTTATTTGCTCTTGGGTAAACGTCAAATTTTGACAATAGCTTTGTAATACATTTAAATGAGTAAAAAGGCTAATCCAGCCCCCCCCCCCCCACTTTCCCCAAATTCTCTTGCTTTTAGCTGAATTTTGATCAAAACAATTTGATTTAGAAACAATACAAAAATTTTGAGACTGGGTTTTTGCTATGTTGCTCAGACTGCTCTCAAAGTTATAGAAATAATCAATTGTCTCATCAGAGCCTCCTGAGCACCTAGGATTACAGACATGGAAAATATAGACCTAGAATTTATCACTCTGTAGATTCATTTGTATATTCCTGTTCAGAATTACAGATGCTTTTCTCAGATATTTTCTGTACCTGTGCACACCCTTTGGCAAAATTCATGGTTTTCTCACTTTTTCATATGCCTCAGAAGAGGTTGCTTTATTTTTTGTTTGTTTGTTTTGAGACAGGGTTTCTTTGTGTAGCCTTGGCTGGCCTGGAACTAGCTCTGTAGACCAGGCTGGCCTGGAACTCAGATATCAGTTTGCCTCTGCCTCCACAATGTTGGGATTAATAGTTTTTTTGTTTGCTTTTTGTTTTTTTAAATTACATTTCTTATTGAGTGACACACTTCCTCCAAAAAGGCCACACTTCCAATTAGAACCATTCTCTATGAGCTAATGGGGACCATTTTTATTTTTTTATTTATTTTTAACTTTCTCTTTTTAAAAAGAAATTATTATTTTATGTATATGAATACACTATAGCTATCCTCAGACACACCAGAAAAGGGCATCGGATCCCATTACAAATGGTTGTGAGCCACCATTGTGGTTGCTGTGATTTGAACTCAGGACCTCTGGAAGGGCAGTCAGTGCTCTTAACCGATGAGCCATCTCTCCAGCCCCTGGGGCATCAATTTTTACCCGAGTAGGAAGAGTATGGATGTAAACCACCATTCCCAGAAGCATATGTCTTTCAAATCAACTCTTGTGAATATATCCAAGGGACAGAAAAGAACAAAGAAAGTGTCAAATGAATTAAAAGACAGTATGCCTGCCCATGGAACATCCATCCGAGAATTGTTTATTATTATTATTATTATTATTATTATTATTTATTACGTGAGTGTGCATGTTTTGAGACAGGGTCTCAGTGTCCTGGAACTCAATACTTAAACCAGGCTCTCTCTCTCTTCCTCTCCCTCTCCCTCCCTCCCTCCCTCTCTCTCTCTCTCTCTCTCTCTCTCTCTCTCTGATACAGGGTCTCAATATGCAGTTACAGCTGTCCTTGCTTGCACTATTATATACCACACTGGCCTTGTACTCACAGAGATCCACCTGCCTTTGTCTCCCAAGTGCTGGGATTAAAGGTGTGGGCCACCAAGCCCAGCATCCAAATTTATTATATATTAGCATGATGGTTTAGATGAAAAATGGAAATCAGAATATTACATGAAGGTTTTTGTTGAGTATTGCAGAAAAGTTATGGAAAAATAACCTTGAACTTTTGAAAAAATGTATTTATTTCACCATAATCTATATACAGACATTATACATGATGGTAGCAAATAAATCTGGCTTTGGTTTAGTAATAGATCTAACTATTTGGTTCTTTCATAGGTGTTTCTTCTGAACAGTTCGCATTTACAATTTTTTAAAATTAGAAAGCTATATAAAAGTTTTAACTTCTGGAGGGAGTAGAACAATAGACTTCAGTGTATGGAGTTATAGTTCTTCTGTATGAATAGACAGTCTTATAATTAGGGGTGGTGTCTAAGTCTTTCCTTGTCAACTTCTTCATGTTTTCAGAGTCTGCTGGTTAGTTTTATGTCAGCTAGGGTTTGACACAAGGTAGGGTCACAGAGAGAAGGGAACCTTAATTGAAGACATGTCTCATGTTGTGGTGACCCACCCCATCAAATTATTTTGTTGCCACTTCATAACCGAATTTTGCTACTGTTAAAAAATATCATAATGTAAACATCTGCTAAGTAACACCTGGAGGGTGTGTGACCCATAGGTTGAGAACAGCTGCTGTATGGGGCATTTTCCTAATTAGTGATTGATGTGGGTCTAACCCATTGTGTGGTGCCATCCCTTGCTGGTGGTCTTAGGTTCTATAAGAAAGCAGGTAGAGCAAGCAACGGGGAGCAAGCCAGTAAGCAGCATCCCTCTATGGCCTCTGCATTAGCTCCTGCCTCCTGTGTGAGTTCCTGTCCTGGCTTCCTTCAATGATGGACAGTGATGTGGAAGCATAAGCCAAATAAACCCTTTCCTCCCCAACTTGCTTTGGCCATGGTGTTTCATTACAGCGATAGAAACTAAGACACAGAGAAAGAAGAAAATTTTACGTTTTTTCCAAGGAGCATAGGCTTTATATCTTATATAAAATATTCCGGGACGGAGGAAAAAAACATAAGTTCCCCAATAATATTTTTCTTGAGATATAGACTTGATAGTCCACACCATCCAAGGACAAGGTAAACAAAATAAATAAGATTTCTCCCACCCCCCACAACTTTCCAAAGTATAGGTTAACTGTTTACATGAGTCTGTATGAAAGCGAAACAAAACAACCAATGAGAAGAAAGAAGCTTGTTACAAGCATGAGACTTGAGAATGAGCGCTTTTCAAGTGGGATGTGCTGGTGGACAGCTCTAGTCACAGTGCGGGCAGCTTAAAGCAGGAGGATTGCAGTTCGAGGCCAGGCAGGACTATAGAGAGGCCCTGTCTCTAAAAACAAAATAAATCTTTTCCATAAGAAAATGAACTATTCAAGATAAATTGGATCAACATGTTCATGTGCAATTCTAAGGCAATAAAAAGCACCTGAAAAAAAAATCACATGAAAGATGACCATATTTACTACTGACATGAATATAGAAGTTAATTATAATGCAAATATCTATATCACATTTATGACAAAATTATGAGAATGTGAGGAAATTCCTCTCATACATAAATGCTAGGAGAGCAATTTAGAGTATCTAGTATAAGTGTATATATTCTAAAATTATATATATATATATATATATATATATATATATACATACATACTCAGGTATATTTTGTAGTGAGGATGTGTACAGCATTGTCATTACTTGACAGATAAAGTAAGCAAAGACTAGCGTCTTTCTGTAGTAAATTAATTAATTCATGCACACCACTTAGAATAGTGTCTGGGGTATAAGTTAAACATCATATAACACCTCGCTATGTATCATCACTGTCGATCAGTCGTAGGAGAGAGTCTACAAATCCATCAATATCACCAGTACTGGGAAGTAACATATTTGAGATGCTCTAACACGCATGTTGTCTGGACAGGTATATCTAAAGCTTAACTAACCGCCAACATTTGATCAGTTTGGAGGCTTCTTTGGGGATTGTTCTTCTCCCTCCTAGCACTAGGGAGGATCATGTTTTCTGAAAGACGATGCTATATTTCAGTCAAGTAGTGAAATCTTGGTGGAACCCGGGTTGGTGTTTGCCCGTGCTACCCTTGGGTTTTGGTGATTGGCTGCCGGACTCCAGGTAGTCAGTTCCTTCTGGACCGCACGTGTAGGGAAAGAGGAAAGAAGGAATGGTGGTCACCAGGGAGGCCGGCTGGTGAGGGTTCTCTAAGAAAGTTGCCCGGGGCAGGAGGGCTGCAGCTCAGCGGACAGAAACCATCCCACCTAACTGCTTAGGGGATGTTGGAAAGTTATTTGCCAAAGAGGGGGAGCAGGTGGCATCCAGAGGCGAGCGCACTCCCGCATCTGGCCGGGGCGCTCGGGGCAGCTGACTGCGGGCAGGACGGACGCCTGGAACTCCAAGTGAGAACCTCAGGCCCCAGGAACACTTGCCTGGGGATGATCGCCTCGGTGTAGAGCCTGCGAGCCTCCCCGGGAGGAGGAGCTTTAAGCCTAGAACGTCAGTCAGGCCACGCTGGCTGGGAGAGGGGCGGAAACCAGCCCGGAGGGTAGAGAGCTCGTGACCGCCGAAGCCACGTTCACCTGGCCTGTGCACGGTGTTTCAGGAGGAATCGGGGAGCGGTCAGCGGACAGCAGAGGTGAAGCAAAGAACCCCGGAAGATCTCACATCTCCTCCAGCGAAAAGCATCTAAAGGGCCTCAAACCCAGTCGTTTACAGCCCACCACCCTCTAGCAAACTCGGTGCAAACGCCAGCTTCCTGTTCAGGGCGCTCGGTGCAGCTTTCCCGGCTGCCTCTAACACCCGGAGCGCGAGAATCCAGCGTCCCCGGAGCGGGCCCGCACGGACACAGTGCGCACGCGCAGGGGGGGTGGGTCGGCCGGAGCGGTGACGAGCCCGGAAGCCCCGGCGCTCGCCCCCTCCGCCCCAGAACTAGTTTTGTTCCTTGTCTTCCGAGCGCGAGCCGCCCAGAGAGAGCCCCGCACGCTCCCGCCCGCCGGCCGGCACCGCCGCGATGTCTAGCAACAGTTTCGCCTACAATGAGCAGTCCGGAGGAGGGGAGGCGGCGGAGCTGGGGCAGGAGGCCACCTCGACCATCTCTCCCTCGGGCGCCTTCGGCCTCTTCAGCAGCGACTGGAAGAAGTGAGGACCCGGGCTCGGGGTGCGGGAGCGCTGCGGGGACGCGAGGCGGCCACCCTCGCTGCGGGGGGTGGGTGGGGTGGCCCCCGTCCGGCGCGGAGCTTGCTGGGGTCGTCTGGGGACGCCTGCGGCGGCCGGTGATTCTCAGACTTTGGTCGGGAGGGGTGGAGGTGTGTGAAGAAAACCGGTTGGTGAGCTGAGGTTCCACTTCTCGAACCGTTGACTCAGTTGATCTGGGCTGAGCACCGGAGTCTGAATTGTGAACTTCCAGTGAATTTAAGGTTCACGGGTTCAGACCTCGAGAAAGTCATTTAGTTAAAGGTATTTGGGGAAGCGAGTTGAGAGTGGGCCTGCTGCTTATTTGGATCCTGCAATGTAGGGACTAAGAGATGGTTTGGGGTTCTCTTTTCTTAACCACCTTTGGCGTTTTTTAACGTGATGATCTTTGCACCAGGGTACTCTCCCCCGCCCTCTCTCTAAAGCAGTGAGATTATATTTAAATAGTGTTGTGAACCAAACCTAATTCTAGCTATTTACAAATAGCATGACTTTTAAAAATAAGTACTAACCACGTACACTTGTTTTTGTAAACAGTTACTTAGGGTTCACGTCAAATACCACCCAGAATTGAAAATATCTTTAGCGGGTTCAGTTTTAGTTTAGTTTTCATATTGGGGGGCGGTGTTTGGCTTTGCTTAATTGTAGTTCCCCCTCACCCCTTTCTTTCTGACAAGGCTGGCCTGGAACTCACTAGGTAGAGCAGGGTGCTCCGAAAATCAGAGAAATCCTCCTGCCTCTGCTACTCCAGTGCACACACAACCATGCCGTTTTACATTTTTCTTATTTTTGATCTCTCATTGTTACACAGTCTAGTAAAACATAATAGACCGTCACTAAATCGCGCCCACTTAAGGTAAAGAAACTGGGCTGATAGTTTTGTGAATGTTAAGAGGTATCATTAAAATAAGAATTTGTGTGGAAGTAAGACCGTCTTGTTCTATAGCTCAGATTGGCCCCAAACTGGAACCTGTCATTCCCCTGCTTCTGCCTCCCAGGGGGCTAATAGCTGAAATTGAGGTTACAATTTGACTCTATTGATTAACATCTTGTATAAAATATTATCTTTGTGTTCATTATTTCCAGCATACGAAAGTTCAAAACATAATTGATGTCATCTGTCTTTGTGTGCATTTGTGTGACTGATTGATCCAACAAGGAGTTTATTGGAACTCCACATTTTCCTCAGCAGAAGGTCTCCGTTGTTGAATTTGCATGTGACGCGTGTATACTTAGTCTGTGTCTCTGGGATGGTTTTCTTTTCTTTTAGACTATACAAAGTTTGGCTCTGATTTGGGAAGGATGCATGGCTTGACAAAGTCAGAGTTGAATTAAAATGAGCGGGCACTGAGTGCTTGTGCGTGGGTACTCATAATTACCATCTTCAGTGTGTGTGTGTGTGTGTGTGTGTGTGTGTGTGTTTGTGGGGGCTTTGCCTAGGCAAGAGCTCTGCCACCAAGTGACACCCCGAGTCCTGCCACCAAGTGACACCCCGAGTCCTTGGTCCTAAGCAGGCTGTTACTGGTAATTCTCTGATCCCTCTTTATGGGGAGGAAATTGGAGTCTAGTTGGTTAATTTGCCCAACGTAGCAAAGCTGTCAGAATTTGAACCTAGACATTATAATCTCAGTTCTTTACTTAATGTGCTTGCATATGCTATTAACTACTTGAAATCGATGCTAATTTTATCAGGGAATGCATATAGCTTGCCAAAAGTTTCAAACTTGGAAGAGTGGCCGTAGATACTACACGGCCTTCAAGCTTTCAGGAATTGAAACATTTTGGCTACTGAGCTGCAGTCTCATGGAGTTAATGTGAAGAAAGCAACAGACTCCTAGTCTCTCCGGAGCTCTCATTAAAAACAGTTGTGTTTTGAGATAGGATCTCACTATGTCGCTAGCCCAGGCTGGCCTCAGACTTGTCGTCCTTCTGCTGTAGACTCTTCAGTGCTTGGATTTAGGGGTGTGATGTCACACCTGCCTCTTTTGCTCTACTTTTTAATGGATTGCTTTGAAATACCTTCTTTTTTGTTTTTACTTTAAAACATCGTTTCAGTTTTCTTCCCCCAGCCCTTGTAAGGAGAACAACTCTTCACCAATTATCATTTTAATTTTCTACTTTTTACTTACTTGAGTTGGTGTGTGGGTTTGTGCAGTGGAGGCCAGAAGAAGGCCTGGGACTGGTGTTAACAGGCAGTTGTAAGCTGCCTAATATGGTGCTGGAAATGAAACTAGGGACTTCTGGGAGATCATGGGCTCTTAACCACTGAGCTGTCTCTTCAGTCCAGAGTCACAGTGAAAACAGAGTTGCTGTGCTCACCTGCCCCCCCCCCCACCTTCTTCCTCACCCCTTTCCTTTCACATGCACACACATACTTACATACTTTTTCATATTCATTTTATTTTTATTTGTGAGTCTGTGAATGTAAATATGTGTGTGTGTGTGAGAGAGAGAGAGACAGAGACAGAGACAGAGAGAGAGACAGAGACAGAGAGAGAGACAGAGACAGAGAGAGACAGACAGAGAGAGAGACAGACAGAGAGAGAGACAGAGAGAGACAGAGAGAGACAGAGAGAGAGTGTTCGTGCATGCAGGTAAGTGTAGGTGATCAAGGAGGCCAGAAGAGGGCATCAGATTCTCTGATTGGGGATCTGGGAAACACTTAGGAGCTCTTCACTGCTTGGGCCATCCCTAGTGGAAGACATAGGTCTTACCGCTGTGGCTGTGAGTGGGGTGCCCCTGCTCCCCGTGTCTTCCCTGTGACCTCTGCAGCATGTTCTTATTGTGTGTTTTGGGGCTCTGTTCTTTAGTACTTCACCGACAGTTCTAAGAATGTCTAATCTCTTCCCACTCAGTTACTGATTTTTGTTTTCAGAATTTATTTGTAATTTTGTAACCCTTCCCATCTTTCAAACAAAACCAGAATTGGAGAGGCTTTCAAACAAAACCAGAATTGCCTATGAAAATACATCCTCAGCACATTGCTTTTGTTAATCATCCCAATGTGTTACTTTATTGGCCTTAAAATGTTTTTCATTTCTTCACATTTAAATGTAAAGAACTAACATCTCCCCAACTTTATTTGAAATAATCTATACTTTCATTGCTTTTAGTTATAATTTAAGTTATTTGTCTTTATTTAAAAAAAAAGAAAAATAAAGAACCTTTCTTATCTTAGTCCATTTGGGTGTATGTGTAAATAAATAATTTCAGTTTCTTTCTGGCTTACCATTTAATTGCAAAGTAGTTTCTAGATGAAGCTTAAGACTAATCAATTTTCTGATTTTCTTCTGAATTTCTAAGTGTTTTTTTTAACGTATCTCATTAAAAAATTAAGCAATCATTAAAAAATTTTATTACCATGTAGTCATTGTATATATTTATGATGTTCATTGTGGCATTTCAACATGTGTATACATTACAAATTGATCAAGCCAGGGTAAATTAGCAATTCTCTCTTTGTATTTCTCCATGGAGAGCCTTTGGGTCTTCACTTCTTTCTCACAATTCTGAAGTAGTTCATTGAGAATTTTAATTGGCTTACTGTTCTGTGGGCTGTGTCTCAGTTACTGTTCTGTTGCTGTAAAGAGACGGCATCATGACCAAAGCAACTTTTGTAAAAGAAAACATGTAACTGGGAGTTTGCTTATGGTTATAGAACGTTAGTCTATGATCATCATGGTATAGACAGGTCTGACACTGGAGCAGTATTTGAGAACTTTCCATCCTGATCTGCAGGCAGCAGGCAGAGGGAGCAAGACTGGTCCTGGTGTGGACTTTTGAAACCCTAAAGTCAGTCCCAGAAGTATATCTGCTCCAGCAGGACCACACTTTCTCTTACAAGCACAACCCCCATCCTTCTCAAACAGTTCCACTAAGTGGGACCAAGCATTGTACATACGAGCCTGTGGGAGCCATTCTCCTTCAGACCACCACAGGAGACTAGAACTCTTTTTATCTAACCAGTTTGGTAGTCATCCAGCTCCTCTTTTTTCTCCTCTCAGTTCAGCAGAAACGTAAGAGTGATTGCAGATGTCTGATGCTGGTTATACCAGAGCACAGGGTTTCCCAAGTCTCCTTTCCCTAGAGAGCATTGTGCTGTTAGAGAGTTACAGGAGGCAGAAGACAAGGTTTAAAGTTAATGCTTTCCAATGATAGCAGCATTCCTTGCTCAGCTTGGTTGATTTCCTCAAATTTCAGTTTCCTTGTTTCTAGAAAGGTGTGGTTAGTACTTGCCTGTTCTGGGAGATTTTTGTGAAACAGCATATTTAAAGGGAAGCTCTCATCCTCCCTTTCTCTTTCTCTCCTTCCTCTTTCCTTCTTCCACTCCCCTACTGTTCAGGCTGGCCTGGAACTCACTGTATATACACAGATTAGCAGTCTTTTTCCTCAGCCCCTCTTTAGTACTGGGATTACAAGCATGAATCACTGTGCTCAGAAGAGAGTGATGTTTCTAAACTAGAATCAAAACCAGGAAAACCTAGGAGGGCGTCACTGAAGTGCAGATGCTTGTAGCCAGCCTACGGTCTGAGGAGACATGCCACGTGGGTGAAAGAGGGAGAGTTATTTAGGGCCAGAGTGAAGAAACCAGGAGAGCTGCAGGAAAGGACCCATGTTCAGAGGAGAGCAAGGTGGACCTCAGTGTTCTCAGCAGCAGATAGGAAAGCTGGGGGTGGCTGAACCCCCCAGGGGACTGTGTTAGACGATGGGCAGTGAACATAAAACCCTACTGACTGAACTGCATTGAAAGGTGACAGTTTAACCTCTGCTGACGTTGGGGTGAATTTGTTACTTTAGATACACAGAGCACTTTTAGAGAGGACTAGAGGGATGCATGTTTCTCTGAAATAGGAGTTACAGTAGGCGCATTTTCATTGCAGTATCAGCTTTGTGGTGTCAGCTTTGAGTGTTTCCTCCTCCCCTCATTCCCTTCTCCCTTCATTCCCTCCTCCATTCCCTCCTCCCTTCATTTCCTCCTCCCTTCATTTCTTCTTCCCTTCATTCCCTCTTCCCTTCACTCCCTCCTCCCTTCATTCCCTCCTCCCTTCATTTCCTCCTCCCTTCACTCCCTCCTCCCTTCACTCCCTCCTCCCTTCATTCCCTCCTTCCTTCATTCCCTCCTTCCCTCTTGTCTTTAATCCCAGGGCTTCTCACTGCTGCTGAGTTTGGAGATCACACACATCTGGTGTGTATGAAGCTGTCACAGGCCCAGCTTTATCTCTGCCATTTTTGCTATCTTTCAAGACGTCAGTAGAAATGCACCTAATGGAACAGTCTATTTAGAGCATGGCCTTAAGTATGTTTTTCAAAATAACCCAGTTCTAGGTATCAGTACCTCAGTAATAGTAAAACATTATTATGACATAGCTTAAAATAAATGTGTCACTGTCTTTTTTTTTAAATAAAGATTTATTTAATTTATATGTATGAGTACACTATCACTGTCTTCAGACACACCAGAAGAGGGCATCAGATCCCATTACAGATGGTTGTGAGCCACCATGTGGATGCTGGAAATTGAACTCGGGACTATGGAAGAGCAGTCAGTGCTCTAACCACTGAGCAATCTCTCCAGCCCAGTGTGTCACTGTTTTACAATATGAGGTTGTAAATGCAACTGTTGTATTTTCATCAATGTTTAATTTTATTAGCATTTGCATCATGTCTCTATTTTTTATTTAATGCTTCTTTATGGTTTCAGTGATAAGAGCTTGGTCTTACTTTATCCAGTGATCTGCTGTCTTGGGATTCTAGGAACTCTGGATATTGAACATTTACCAAGAGCAGTAGTTTCCAACCTTCCTAACCCTGTGACCCTTTCATACCAGTCCTCATGTTGTGGTGACCCCAACCATACATTAATTTCATTGCTCTTCATAACTGTAACTTGTCTGCTGTATGAATTGTAGTGTATCTGACATGCTGATCCACGACCCACAGACCGAGACCTGCTGACGTAGAGAAACGTCTCACTCACTGTAATATAGTGACATGATTTCTGTAAAGTGGATCAGGAAAGTATTTTTTGGTTCACAGTTTTGCCTGGTGCATATTTCTGGCTCCTTTTACTCTGCTCAGGGGTTCAGACTGTGGTAGGACTCACTGTCTCAGTAGGCGGTGCTGTTCACAAGTGAGGGCTTTGGCCATTGAGCACTCGCTGCTCTTGTAGAGGACTGTAGTTCCCAGCACTCTTCTGGGGCTCAGTCCTGTAGCTCCAGCTTCACTTCTGTCACACCTTCTTTTGATCAGTGTGGACACCTGCATGTGTGTTCAAACATCACACACATGTGTATGCACGTGTGCATACACATACACAAGCAGGATGGCTGGGGGTAGATTTTTGTGCACAGCTTTCTGTGCTAAGCCTGTGGTTTGATCCTGTGTGCCTCCTTCTGTGGCCCCTGTACAAAAGGCAACTTACTACCTGCAGTAGTTTTGGAATAGCCATTTTCTTCATGGCATTGCTTTTGTCTTGTTTTGACTGTGTTAGGTTTAATTAACTTAGAATTTCCATGTTAATCAAGGCTTTAAGTCTCATACTCTTCAAAGGCAGATTTTATTATATTTGGGCTATGTATTCCTTTGGGTTCGTGTTTGTGTTGGTGCTGTGATCTGATCCGGGGTCTTGCTCATGTTAAGCTTGTGGCCGGCTATAGCTGGACTCCCGCCCACAGTATCTCTCCTATAGAGACAGTAGTCATTTATCCTGACAGTAATACGAGCATATACTCACTGTTAAATTGTGTTGAATAACTCGCCTTTTCAGTGTGATATACTGAATGGCATTTATTAAGATAACTTAATTCTTGAAATACATATTAAAACATGATGAAGCAATGTGATGAGACCGGCCAGTAAGCAAAGCTCTGCCGTCTGTAGTGTTTGCTTTGCTCTACTTGGGCCTATTCTTAGGGGAGGGTCAGTGCTGACTATATTTTAGCAGATACTCAGCTAGGAAACTGCTCGTCTCTTGATATAGGCTACACTAAGATCACCAAAATTTCTAAAAATCTGAATCCAAACATGTCTGTCATTATAAGCTGTAAAATGTGTTATCTTAGGAGACACTTAGATCTTTGAGTGTTATTCTTTGGAAGGAAGGCATTTAAACAGCAGCAGCAACAAAGAGCAGACAGATGGTTCACTGAAATGTTCTTTTTAAAAAAACTGCATTAAAGTTACACTCGCAGAATGACAAATGTGTCGCAGTAAAATAATATGGCAGCATCGCGTTGACGTATATAAATGAACCACTGACAAAAACAAATTGCCCCCAATCCAAATTGAAAATTTAAAGTGAAGAGCCCAAAGTAGAACAATCAGGGAGGAAATGATTTCCTGTATTTCATATTATGAACAGTGCTGGTTGTATTTAGGGAAGACATTTAGCATATCAGCTGCAACAAGTCACAGATCCACACAAGTAGACAGCTTGTAGCCAGTGATTGTGAATGGGGCTGATTACTCCTATTGCTGATAGGAGCTGATGTCCCCATCAGAACGCCAGAAGAATCCTTCAGCAGAATGAGTTGGCATGGAGGCCAAACAAGAGAGGGACTGTCACTGAGGCCGGTCCTAAACCATGGCTTGGCAGAGTGTATCATCTTTGCTCTTGCCGTGGGTTAAGGATATGATCATTAAGGATCGGGAAGCTGTTAGTGCGTGAAGGCCGGGTGGTGAGGATGGCTGGGAGGTGGGGCCAGATTGGGCTGGGCTCCATAGCTAAGGGCTTCGGAGCTTATTCTGCAAGTAAGCCGTTGGAGAGTTTTAAGTACAGTGTTAGGACATGGCTAACTGTGAAGTGTCAATTGTGTGACAGATGTATTTCCTTAACTAACACATTTTAGAAGTAATTTATTGATTCAACACATAAGAATGTTGTCTGCATGCAAGGCATTGGTCTTTAAAAATATTCCTTTCTTTCCTCTCCCCCTCATTTGCCCTCCCCAGTTTGTGTGTGTGTTTGTGTGTGTGTGTGTGCATGAGAGAGAGAGAGAGAGAGAGAGAGAGAGAGAGAGAGAGAGAGAGAGAGAGAGAAAGAGAGAGAGGGAGGGAGGGAAGGAATGGATGTGTGTGTGTGTGTGTGTGTGTGTGTGTGTGTGTCTGAACCTGTGTTCCATCCCATGTTGGGATTAATGGACAGCTTTTGGACATTGCTTTTCTCATTTCACCAAATGGTCCCAGGGATAAACTCAGATCGAAGGCATGGTAGTATGTATCTTTACTTTCTTAGCCACCTCACAGGCTCCAGGCACTGTGGTTGATGCTGAGGAATAAGCTACGAAAAACTGCTGTTGTGGAGTTCATAGTTCTAGCTCCGATAGATGCGCACTGAATGAGTCACTGTGCGGCCATCTGATGGTAAGAAATGCAATAGGAGGGTGGAGTCCAGGGTTGTTCAGACTGAGGTTGGGATGCAGTGTGCAATGTAGAGGCAGGAGAAAGTCTAGAGCACGTGTGTGGCAGAGGCGAGGAAACAGCATGTGTCTGTTCGTCCATAGGCACCACAGTTTTAGCATCAAGGCAGGAGCATTTCTGATCTATGTGAGGATTAATAGAGAGGCCGGTATAGCTGGGTAAGCCAAGGAGGAACAGTAAGTAAATTAGTAGAAGATGAAATGAGAAGTGAGATTTGGGGTGAAGGATAGGGGCCAGCTTGCAAAGGGTCTTGTAAAGACTTAGGGTCTTTACCCTGAGAGAGAAGGAATGCCGTTGAGGGTTTGAGGAGAGGAATGGGACGGCTCTGTTTACCTCTGGAAGGACCTAGAGGGCTCCGTGTAAGCTAGTAGTTAATCACAGGCTTGAGAGGAGAAATTGCAGAGAGATAGGCAGTAACCCCCAGGGTGATCTATTTTGCGAGCTCTAGCTATGACAGCCAGGTAAGAAAAAGACAGTGCTGCTGCACCTGAGCTCTTTTGCACATGTGGTGGATGCTTAGAATTGCCGCTCAGTACAATGAGGCATATAAAGACAAGCAGACAAACAAGGCCCACACACTGAGGGGCCAGGGATGCTTCTGTGTTGTTTGAGATGGTGTTGGGTATGAAAGTAGAGTTGGTAAATAGACAGCTGAATCTGTGAGTCCGGCTCTGGAGTGTAAGGGAGGAGTGAGGTGAGAGAGGGTAGAGAACGAAGCTGGAGTGCTAAACGCTGGACGCTCTTGGGGACATGGGTCAGAGCATACAGGCAGGTCAAGAAAGGTGGGCCACTGAGACGTGAGTTTGGGTTTGTTTGAGTTTGTTGGTGTGGAGAACTTGGTAATTTTTTTCCTTTTCCTTTCAGGGAAACAGGGTTTCTCTGTGTAGCCTTGGCTGTCCCAGAACTCTCTGTGTTGGCCAGTCTGGCCTCAAACTCAGAGATCCATCTGCCTCTGCCTGAGAAGGGGTTGGATAAAGGTATGTGCTACCACTGCCTGTCAGGATTTGGTAATCATGACCAGTATTTTAGGTACAGTGATGTGCCAGAGTGGACTTGAGAGAGGTGGAGAATTGTAGGTAAAGTGTGCTCTAGGGCAGGGGCCACAGAAACAGTGCCTGGAGAGACACGTTGTGGGAAGGGGACATAGGAATGACACCTTCTTTCTTCACAGACCACTCAGCGCATGCGTACCAGCTCTAAAGTCAAGCCCACTTTCATCCCTAGAGAGAATCAGTTAACTAGAGACACTTGGACTCCTTCACCTCTGCTTCTTTTCTAGAGTGGGGCTTTGTTATGAGAAATACTGATTTGGGGTGTTGTTAGTGAACACACACAGAATAGACAACTGTGGCTTGCAAATAATACATACTTTACATACACACACAGAGAGCACGACTATTAATTATATCACAACTACCTTAAATAAGTTAAGAATTACCTGAGTATCAGTGATGTTAGATGGGAAGTCTTATGAAGACCTTCCTCATATACCTGTCCCTGGGTTCAAAGCTGTGCTGTTCATCATGGCTGTTAGCCAAATGGGCCTGTTTAACTTTAATTGAAACAGAAGGCTCAGTTTGTCGTTCGCACTGGAGTGAGGCTGTAGGGCTCTGTAGCTAGCTGTTACTGCATCGGGTAGTGGAGTAGTGCAGAGACATCCAAGGAGGACTGCCGGTTTATGGGCAGCGATGTAGAGCTCACTGGGGAACATGAGAAAGTTCACTTGGAGCAGAGCACACAGACATGGGAGAAAAGAACTGTTAAGAGCCTGTATACAAATCATGTGGCATTCTGCACTGAGCTTCCGACTTAGTCATGAAGTTTGCACAGGTAAGGAGCTGGCAAAGAATCTAAGTAGATGGGTAACTAATTTCCTGAGATTTGTTCCAAAAAGCGTTTAGGGTATTAAATTGGACCATGAAAATGGTGGCATTGTATGATGCTGGGGAAACAAATAGAGCAAATTGGAAGAGAGGAAGGGAGGTGCTGAGTTCTGTTTGGGGTCTGGAGTTGAACTGGTACGTGAACATCCTTTAAGCAGTCGGATTGGTAGATGTGGCCTCGTATCTAGGCTGATGATAGACACTTGCTAGTTACCGTTTGGTAGATGTTGAACACCATCAAGTGGGCAGTATGTGAAAGGCCAGTGTGGACTCTTGGTAAAGCCAACCTTGAGGAGAGGGAGGAATTGGTGCTCACTTGGAAAGCCAAAACCAGAGATTCAGTTTGGAGAAGCTGCACAGTTTGGTGGTACATACACAGTTTATGCACTGTGCTTAGGATGTAGCACAAAGGCCAAGCCATCTTAAAAAGAAAGATGACAGCTGTGCAGCTTTTGGTGAGTGTTTGAGGCAGGAGGGCTCCCTGCTCAGGCGTGACCACTCTGAGGCTAGTCTGCTGGTTTGAAAGCCTGTCACAGAGGGTTTGTGTGCCCGGCAGGCTCCTTATAGCTCTCGAATTCCTTGGGGGATGGAATGGGAATGAGGGTAGCGGAAGAGTCTCTATTCTGGATAGTTTTGAGGATTGAAATGTCTGACACTGTTAAATATAGGTTGTTACTTTCCTAACATAAACTTAGTGTGTACTGATAGCTGTATGCAGCTGCTGGCGCTCGCTTGAGATGCAGTTTGGTTAAGAGCGCTCGCTTGCCGTGTAATGCCGTCATGACTACCCCAGTGTGCCCCAGGAAGATCCGCCCTGTTATGATTATGGAATCACTGTTAATTTTCACATTAAGCATTGCTTTACTTTTTCAGTTTTAAAATTATTACTACATTTCTGTACTGTTTTTTTGAATCATATCTCACTAGCATTTGGAATAAGTAAATTATATAAGGAACCTCTAATGTGACCATTTTATTAAGTACCAGGTAAATACTTCTGCGTGGGCATCAGGGTTTGTGAGCAGTGGTCATATTGTACAAGGTGGTACATTTTTGTCTTAAACTTTTATTTAACACTTACTGTTTTGTTTTTGTTTGCTTGTGTGTGTTCTGGGCCAGAGCTGCAGCCCTGAGCTGCATTCCCAGCCGACCTCCCCATTTGCTCACAGGCATTCTGTTCTTGAGGCAGTCTCTTAAGCTTGTTTCTCAGAGAAGAGCGCTTCCTGCAGAAATGAAAAGTGTTTCTAGAAGGTGTGGGTGCAGCACTAGCTGATGCGTGCGAAGGGCAGTGCATCAGAAGATGCATTAGCTGTGGTGGCCTGGGCATTGTCAGTGGGCCTGGTGGTGGAGAAGCTGTGAGAGCATTCGCAGGAGAAGCACAGAAGCATGAGCTCAGTGAGAGATGACCGCTCCAGAGACGTTTGTGGCCAGGGCAGAGAGAAAGCGGGTGACTAAAGGGAGACACAGACTCTTGGGCTGTTTTGAGAAAGGATAGAAGATGCCAACTAGTGAGTAGGAGGGGCACTAGAGTTGGGTAGGAAATGTCAGAGAGGAGCCCAGAAAATATAGCAGAGGAGGGCAGGATGGATTTGGAATCTGTGAGTAAGAGGGAAGATGGTTAGGTCATCAGAGGCAGGGAGGGGACTAGGTAGGAGGCTGTGACAGAGCCAAGGGGTTGTGTGGTGACTGAGGGCTTGTCTGACTGAACCTTTTTATGTTGTCCTGGCCTCTGGTGGTCAATCTGCAGGCATGAGCAATTCTAGGAAAACTGTCAGTTCACAGTATGGACTGAGGCATTGTTAAATGGAAGCTATGAACGTCAGTTTGGACAGGAAGGTTAGGATATTGGTATGGAAAGATGCTAGATTAAAGAGATATCCAAGCTGGAGTGGAAAAGAACAGTAGGGCATAACTACTTGTGTGTAGAAGACAAAGGAGCAGGAGGGTAAGGGCTGGGATGGTGGCAAGGGTAAGTAAAGGACTGCTCTTAAAAGTCATAGGATTTTTGTGTTGCAGGGGTTGAGCAGTTTTGGGTGTTCACAAGGTTTGGGGCTGTGAAGTGGCCAGCTGACAGTTAAAATGATGAGGTGAGTGTTGGGAGCTAGAAGTCGGTAGGGGAGATGGGCTCCAGCTGAAGGCGGAGAGTCTAGAGTGACCAATGGCTAATGAGTCTTGGTTGAGTAGAGGAGTGGCAGAGGAGGAAGCCAAGGACGGACGGGCTCTGGGACAGCTAGAAAACCGAGAGCAAGATTGACTGTGTGCAACTAGTCATGTGTGGACTGTGTGACATCACTTTAGGACACTAATCTTCTCTTGCCTCTGATTTCTATTTTCTTTTCTCCACTTAAAGTTAAGGCCTTTTATTATAAGCCTTGGAATACCTACCTCCCCTTCCTTACGTTAAAGTTGAGAACAGAGCTTGGCATATATGTGCATAATTGGCAACAAGGCAGTGGTTATTTTTGTCTGCCTCTCAGTGCCACCACAGCCTTTCAGTGCCACCACAGCCTCTCTGTGCCTCCACAGCCTCTCTGTGCCACCACAGACTTTCTATGCCATCATAACCTCTCTATGTCACCTGTCTTAGGGTTTACATTGCTGTGAAGAGACACCATGACCAAGGCAACTCTTATAAAGAAAATTGGGGCTGGCATAAAGGTTCAGAGGGTCAATCCATTCTCATGGTGGGAAGCATGACAGTGTCTAGGCAGGCATGGTGCTGGAGGAGCTGAGAGAGCTATATCTGGTCCCAAAGACAAACAGAAGACTGGGCAGCCAGGCAGCTAGGAGGAAGATCTCTCAAAGCTCACCGCCACAGTGACATACTTTCTCTAACAAGGCCACACTTAATAGTGCCACTCCCTGGGCCAAGGATATTCAAACCACCACACCACCATAGCTTCCCTATGCCACCATAGTCTGTGCCATGATAGCATCTTACCCCATAGCCTTTGTCTTCAGCTTGGAGATGTGAACCAGCATTCTAACTGTAATAACAATAATTTCTTATATGGGCTTTGCTTGAGCTAGGGCCTCACTGTATCCCTGGCTAGCCCAGAAGTCTCTGTGTAGACCAGGTTGGTTTCAAACTTAGAGATCTACCTGCCTCTGCCTCCCAAGTGTTAAGATAAAAGGCGTGTGTCACCTTATATAGTATTTTTATTTTCAGTAATCTTAGGCCCTTCCCTTTAAATATCTCAAGAATTTGTAAGTCTGCCCAGACTTCCTACAGGTTATTCCCTCTGGGGAGTGAACTAGGGCTCTGCGTATGGTAGGCAGGGCCTCTGTCACTGAGTTACACCCCAAGCCAAACTGGACTGTGTGGGGATCTCTGTGCCCTCTGACTCTAGGCCTATAGTCTCAGCTATTTGACTGAACCCGTGCTCACTAGTGCTATGGACAGGCCCAGTTACTCAGCCAGAAACTTCTGGATTTGGGTCTATGTGAAATACTTTAGCTCCTGTGTCTTTCTGTGGATGAGAACATACCACCTGTAAGCCATTGCTTCCATGTCCAGAACATGGGTCCTGTTCCTTTTGCTTTGGAAGGCTGTGAAAATTGAGGGCTACTTCCTCTCCTCAGTTTGTAGATTTCCTTTATGTGTGTGTGCTTGTCTTTCTAGGTGTCAGATCATGGCCGTAGAAAATGCTTTAAGTGCACCCCAAAACATCACTGTAGCACTCAGTTGTGTAACCCCTGTTCTTGGGATGGATGATACAGTCACCATTGCCCTTCACACTGTAATGACTGCTCCTCCAACCTCTGCTTTCACTTACTTGCTCCCTTTTATCCAAACGAGCCCATTCACTGTTGAAGGTGTACTTTCACTCTTCCAGAATGTGCTTTATCCTCTCTGGATCTCCATTTTAAGGTCTAACTCACAGCCACCTTGGCCAGCAGCCCCAGCCTCTGTTACTTACTTTATATCCACAAAAGAATGACAATCACAGGACCCCAAGATGGCTGAGTGCCTAAAGACATTTGCCGCCCAATTCTGCAAAACTGACAACTGAGTTCAATTATCCATAACCCTTACAAAGGAGAGAACAGACTTCAGAGTTGTCTTCTGATTTACATACGCGCACCATGGCATGCCCTGCCCCCAAGACACTAATAATAAGGAAAATTGAAATTAAAAAAGACAGTTAGAGGTAAGTATCTATTTTCAGTACTCAAAAAAGTTTATCACATAAATGTTTACACATTTAGATTAGATTTTTGTCACTAGCCTGTGGTGGCATACACTGAAAATCAGGCACAGGCAGATCTTGGCGAGTTACAGCCTGGTCTACAAAGTGAATTCCAGTACAGCCAAGGCTACACAGAGAAACCTTGCTCAAAACCTCTTTAATAAATAAATGAATAAATAAATAAAATTATATTCCTGTCAAGTAGGGCTGGCGTCTTTTGTTGTTGTTGTTGTTGTTGTTGTTTTATCGAGATCTTTTATATGAAGCCTTCATCAGGAACTTGGAGGGACCACATGACTTTAAAAAACCAAAACCATTGGTTTTACCATTTCGCACCCACACCCTGCTTTCCTATGAGATGGCCCCGGCTGCCCTGGGTGACAGAGGCTCTGATGCTTCTGCCTCCAGGACAGCTGGAGTTAGAGGCATGAACCACACACTTCCAGTTTTGTGTTGTCTATTCCTGCCCCAGATCTCAGAGCTGACCCCTCCTAGTGTAAGAACAGACTTGGTGCAGCTCTACAGTGAGTGACCTTTTAGAAGCTGAGTTTTAGAAGCACAGCTTTCCAAGTGCTTCGGGATGAGCTTATCGCAAGGAGAGATTGTGTACTGGTCTCCCCAGCTCCCTACACAGAAGGCTGATCCAGTGCATCAGATGGGAAACTTACCTTCTGTGGCCTTGAAAACATGTTTGCTTTAAAAAAAGAGTTTTAAAATTAATCTAGCTTTGAGTTGGCATATCTTACTAACACAGTTGTAGAAACTTACACTTACCCTCATGTAATTTATGAATTTCTTGGAGGAAGAGTGAATACTAATACTCAGCCTTGATGCACCAACTGACTGCTTGGCATGTCTGTTTATGCCCATCTGTTACTGTGGCACTGTGCCCATTATCATGGTGGCATGCCAGTAGCAGCGAGGTGTAGGAGCCAACAAAGATGAATTGTTTGGATGGAATACAGTATTCTGTAATACTAATTAATTTTGAGCTGATGAATCTGCAGGAGCTAATGTTAACCAAATACAGCCCAAGTACTATCAGTGAAAATAAAACGCACTTTGACTTGCAAAGGGGTATATCACAGACATTTCAGACTGCCACTGAGGATAATTACAATCAGTGTTTACTATGGTTCTAGCAGTCAGTTTTCTTTGTATAAAATTAGAGCCCGAAAGAAAAAAAGTGCAATGGTTTTTATCATGGTAGAATGTGGTTAACCAGGAAGTCATGTAACATTGTTAATGACAGAGTTTATACTACTTGTGCGGTTGGAAATACATCTTGTTTAATTCTGTGCTTCCCAGTCCCCGTTCTATGATGGCAGGTGTGCCAATGAAAGCTGAGCAAGGTCAGATGCATCCACAGTTTGTTTTCTGTGCTGGCTTCTTAATTGGTTACTTGGGAACAATAGCAGCTACCTGCACTTCATCCAGACTTTGTCTCTCTGAATATGACGGCAGAATAAGGTGTTAAGTTACGGAAAACACTGGGGCAGGGTTAGTCACATGACATAGACTTCCTTTCTTACACTGTCACAGTCACCCTCGACAAACAAGTTCTTCAGTATCTTCATAAAATGTCAAAGGCACCTATGCAGACAGACACACCATTCTTTCAGTGTCTTCCTTTTCACTTAATATATTTTGGAAATTTGTCCATATCACTACATGAAACAAGTCTAGTCTCTAGCTACAGTGCTGTATTCCTTGAGGTTGGTTAGTTGCTCTGCTCGGGCGGATATTTGACTAATCTCATTGCTGTCATGTGGAAGCAGTTCTGCAGGTACAGATTTGCACACGCCTGGTGTGAGTTTATGTTCTTACAGGAAACATTTTTAGAGGTGGTCTTGTAAAATCAAAGTTCATTGAACATTAAATCATGGTGGATTTTTCTAAGGTACCCTTCAGATGATTACACCAAGTCCCAGGGTCTAGCAGTAAAGCCTGCTTTTCTTCCACATCGGTGTCAAATGCTGGTCATCATTAAATATATGATATTTTAATAGGTCTAGAGTTATATGTGCCTATTTTTTTCTAATTTAGCTCTTTTAAAACCTCATTTCATTGTCTTGTGTCTTCTGAAGTTGGCAGTCAGTGTCATGGAAGACCTTCCCATCTAGATCAGTCTTATTGGCACATAGCCCTGCCCCATTATGCTGTCTCTGCCTGTTTCCTGCTGCAGTAGAGCTGAGAGTTTCATCATGGATGGTGTGGCTGTTGAAGCCTAGACTATTTATTATTTGTCCCTTTATAGAGGTTTGCAGACACTTTCTAAGCGAATGGGTTTCATTTTGGTGCCTTTAAAGGGTGGTTTCTCATTGTTCTATCATTTGACTGCTACACTTGCTGTGACTGTTGTTCCCTTTTCCTAAGATTCTTATGATGTGTGACTTCAGGTCTTTCTCAGTTTGGTACAACTTCTTCAGTTATATTTTTACTTTGATTTCTCATCCTTGCTTTTGGCTCTAATTAGAGCTGTATTGGGTGTTTGGATAGCATAGAATACATCCAGGCTGTTTCCTGTCCGTGTCTCTGTCTGAGCTTTAATTTGTCTGTTTTCTCTGGACCTGCCTTCAGTTCTTAGTCTGGTGTTAAGCCTGCCCAGAGGGCTTTCTATCTCAGATTCTGTATTTTTCAATTCTGAATATTGTTGCCAGTCTTAGTGGATTACTTTGTGGATTCTCCTTTTCCCCCCCGTCCTTTATCTCCCCTTTCTCAGCCACTAGATAGGAGAGTGGAAGAAGTAGAGAGGAGCAATCGAGCTAGAAATATCTGAATCTATTTCCTTTCTTCTTGTTCTTCTTTGAGCACCAAACTGCAATCAACCCCTGCCTCCAATGACCAACAATCACCAGCCCCGCCTCTCAGAGCTCTCTAACATTTCTGTACCCTCTGGAAGGTTCCCAGAATTTCAGACATCACACAGTCGCAGAATGGTTGCTCTTCTCTCTAGCTGTGCCCTCTGAAGCCTCTTCTCTGGCATTTACCCTTCCAGGTGACATTTTCTGCTTGGTTTCTTAGAATCTTGCCCCTTGAAAATGTGCCAGCTACTTGCAGGGAGTGTGCAGACAACTTTGTGTACCTTTTGGGTGGTTTCTTCCTCTTTGATTTTGCTCTTCAAGTTCCAGTCACTCTTGTGACTGAATTTGAGTATTTGTCCCTTCAGTCACAATAATTGCTTTTCTGGTTCTGTTCTCCCCAGGGAAAATGCCTGAGGAGAACAACAACTGAGCCAACTGTTGTGGAGGGATGGTGGCCTCTGAGTCCTGTCTGAATCTGTTCTTGCCACTTGCCACTGGCATTAAAAATGGCTGTTTTCTGTGGCAGTTTACACGATGGTTTCATGACAAGAATTGAAGATTCTTGCACTACATTAGTCTCCATGTTAGGGACATAGCAATCAGAATGGCCCTGCTAAATACATTAGGTCATAATTCTTTTCTTGAAGAACATTCGTTGCTCAGCTGTTTTAAAACTGAGAGTAAACACCAGCACCTTTAGTCCTGTTAGTCTCGCCATGTCTTTCTCTCTTGCCCCTCCTACTCCTGCACTGGAGAAGAACTTATCTGTTCGCAGGCCCAGTCTTTGTCGGGTGGGGCCCAACTGCCTCCTGTGTTCTCTTCTGCAGTCTGTCCTTTTTTGTTTTACGTCATGTGCTGCCTCTCAAGTGCATTTATTTTTGCTTTTGTTTATTAGAATACAGTTTCATGAGGGATCCCTTCCCTCCCACCTTGTTTGAGTGTCACCAGTGTAAATGGGACATGATGGAGGCAGGCCCTTCAAGATGGAAGGCAACTAACTGTTCATTTGTCTCAATCTAGAGGCATGCTCTGAAGGAGTCATGAGATGACACACCGGCCTTTTAAATGAAGAGATCGTTGTCCTGAGTGGGAGAGTTAAGGGCGTGCCTGTAACAGCTTCTCCTTTAGTCCTGTTCATAGCATGCAGAGAAAGTTCTGTCTGTGCTTGGGCGACTGGGTAGTTAAAGGTTCCGTTGGTTGTGGCTGGAGTTTTGTTTTTTTACATTTTTGTATGTAGTGAGTGAACTACCTGGCAGGCTAGGCAGACGGCACCGTCAGGCCCTGGTGCTGGTCCACAAGAGCGTCAGGAAGGCAGGAGCCGTGGCTGCGGCACTGCATCCTGCTCTAGTTCCAGTCCTCTCTGCAGATCCACTCACATTGGCCATTTGCCACAGGAGTAGTGTATTCCTTTTAGGAGTTTCTCAAAGTCCAGGTTTGAGAGTTTTCTGGAAGCCTTGGGAAATGTCCTGTTCTCCCTCAACCCTCCACCCCCAATTAAGATAGCTCTTATTGGGGTTACAACTCTGAAGGAAGTCACTTGTGCCTTGCCCTTATTTCTAGATTTAAATCTCAGGTGTTGCTCTTAGGTTAAATAAATAAATTGATTAAATAAATAAAAATCAAGATTATTCATAGACTTGTGATAGCTGACACCTGGATGAGTATTAGTGAGAGAAGTTGTAGATATACTGATTAATATTAGTACTAGTATTAGTATTAGTGAGAGAAGTTGTAGATATACTAATTAATATTAGTACTAGTATTAGTATTAGTATTAGTGAGAGAAGTTGTAGATATACTGATTAATATTAGTACTAGTATTAGTATGAGAGAAGTTGTAGATATACTGATTAATATTAGTACTAGTACTAGTATTAGTATTAGTGAGAGAAGTTGTAGATATACTGATTAATATTAGTACTAGTACTAGTATTAGTATTAGTGAGAGAAGTTGTAGATATACTGATCTGCCATAGAAAGACCACCTAGTCTGTGTTGAATAGGGAACACACATGATGCCAGTTGCTTTAGAGTTGCTATAACGACCTCTGCTTGTATGCAGTTTTAGAAAAGACAGGGTAGAGTGGGAGCAACCCGTCAGGATGTTGGGGAGTTTGAGAGAGTCTGGCTGTGAAGGGCTGTGGGCAAGCTTGGAGGGAGTGTCCTGTGGTTGATGTAGCGATGGCAGGCCTTAATCATGTTTGAAAACTGAACAAAGTATACTCTCAGAATTGGAAAATGTTGTAAGTTATGCCACGGTAAAGCTGACAAGTTAATTGTGTGATGCGCTGTCCTCAAACTGCTAAAGGGCTTTTCTTTCTTTGGAGAATTTTAGTCTGTCATGGATGAATACTTCTATAAAATTCAATAAAAATAAATTACTAGAAAAATACAGTGGAAAAAGTATGTAAAATACCACCCCATTTTTATTGGATCCAATAAACATAAAATTAAACTGTCAAATTACTCTTCCAAGTTTCCAAGTGTGTGCACTCTGAGTTGCCTGCATGTGTCTGGGCCCAGGCATTCTAGATAACACTCTGAGTGGCACCAATGGGCATCAGTCCCTGCTGGATTTCAGATTCCTCCTCATTTATATTGCTTTACTGGGGCTGGGTGCTGTAATGAGTTCTGGCTTTTAGATTTATGAGAAAGAAAGGCCATTGATACTCTACAAACTCACCTACCTCGCAGGTTGCTGTGTGTAACTGGTCCCATGTTGCTTTGGGAAGTACTTTGATTTATTCTGGAAGTGCAAGTGTGTTTCTTGGTCAGAATAAGGATTGCTTTAGCTTTGCAGCCATGCATTTTCTTGAAACTTGTAGGCATATCTTGAATAGGACAGGAACAGTTATACCACTCAACACCACAAGGTGTCACTTATGTAAAAATAAAGTCGGTTCCCTGATATTGCAGGTTCTCCAGTATTGCTGGTTAATAGTGAGTGAAAAGCAGGGACATAAGAAGAGGCACACATTTGAACACATACACATGGTGTTTCAGATGTCCGTAATTCAACATTATTTTAAACAGGTATCTTATTTATAGATATTTCTTACTTTCTAAGGGTCATGCTTTATCACATGCTCCTGGTCAGTTTTGAACACACACCGTGAAGGCAGTGACTTTGGAGCAGAAAGAGACTGTATTGGAGGGTGAGCAGGAAGGTGTTGGCACTTTTAATTCTTCCTGCTTTGTTGACAAGCGCAGGGGTGCTGGGGAACACACTAGCTGTGAGGTCCTTGTGACAGATGGGAAAGTTGGGCACTGCATCTGGCTGAAGCAGGGCCTGGGGCGTATTTTCCTTCTCTTGGACCTCAGAGTTATTAGCTCTTCCCTAGGGCAGCACAAAAGGCATCTGAGTTTACCTTTTCTAGTAAACAAGAACTAAACCTTTGGCTTTAATATCTGGATCCTGTTTCCTAGGGACCAGAATTGGGCATCAGATAACTTGGAACTGGAGTTAGGAATGTTCTTAAGCTTCTGGGTAGATGCTGGGAACCAAACCCTAGTTTTCTGCAAGAGTTTCTCTCCAGCCATCTCTCCAGACTCTCATGCATTCTTCGTAGGTGTGTGTTGTATGTCTTTGTAAAGTGTTCTAAGCCTGAGGTAAGAAGGCCGTGTTCTGAAGTGCTGAGGCGCCCCTGGATCTGTGTTTAAGTGTCAGGCCTTCTAGGTGTTTTCTCTCTTTGTTTTTTAAAAAAATTACACTTTAATTTATGGTCTCTCTCTCTCTCTCTCTCTCTCTCTCTCTCTCTCTCTCTCTCTCTCTGTGTGTGTGTGTGCGCGCGCGCGCGCGCACGCGCGCACGTGTGTCCATCCTAGAGTGTGCCTGGAGGTCAGAGTGTCTTCTGGGCCTTTTCATTTGGTTGAATGTGCTGCATGCAGGAGCCATGTATTTGGCTGTATTTCACAGTTTGCTGCAGACTTGCAGGCTGTAGTTCATGAACTGGGAAAGTAGTAGTGGCAGCTAGTACTTGTCACCCTCTCGGCCAGTGCTTCTCAGCCCAGGGCAGGGCTTGAACCACTTTCACAAAGCCTGCATATCAGATATTTACATTATAATTCATAACTGAGCACAGCATGAGTATTAAAGGGTGGCAGCATTAGGAAGGTTGGGGACCACTGCTCTAGGCTCTGTGCCCCGACAGCTTCTTTCAGTAGCTTGAGAGGTTTGTTTCTTCTGATGAACTAAAATGGGATTCGGTGTTTTAATTCTTGAATAAACATGAATGTGCACCCTCATTTCAGAGTCTGCAAATCAATGGCCTCTCTGATCTCATATGTTCTTCTTGGGTGTGATTTCCACTGTCTTTAGAACTAAATGTCTTGTTTAAACCAGTGGATAAGGCACTGTAACGCTCCTCCTTATCTATCTTATAGAATTAGGGTTTCATATACCCAACTGTTCACTTAAACTTTATGATAGAAGTGTTTGACGAATGTCCTGTGAAAATTGCCTGTGAAATTGCCGCCACAGGTGCAGAGCCTATTTACATCCTCTCAGACGTAAAACTTTCCTGTGCCCTGTCCCCTCCTGCATGGTGCTCCAGGCCACATACAGCTGCTGTCCCTACTGTGGTTGAATCGAATGTTCTAAGACTTGAGCCCCGTCTCACCCTTTTGTGTTTGTCTTCTTTGACTCAGATTCTGAGAGTTTATTAACCTGTTGCCTGAACCAGTAGTTAGTTGCTGGTCATTGCTGAGAGATAAATAGTCCAACATAAGGCTTAGCACATTTTTCTGATGGACATTTAGGTTTTTTTCAAGTTGCTTATCACTATGAAATGACTATTACTAGATTTAAACTAATAAACGTTTTTCTAAGTCATTGTGTGGCTATGTGCTTTTATTTCTCTTTGAGGAGAAATGACTGAACAGTACACCAAGTGTGTACTTAAATTTGTGAGAGTTTCTTCTTCCTACATTATCATACTATTTTATGTTTCTCCCAACAACTGAGAATTTCGGGTGCTCCATATCATGCCAACATTTATTATTATTATCAGTCATTTTTAGCCCTTGCGTGGGTGTGTAATGATATCTCACTTTGAATTTCTCTGAAGAATAATGATAATTTTTCATGAATTTATGATCTTGTGATAAAGTGGGTGCTTGCCTCTTACCTTTTAAAATGTAATTGTCAGCTGAGTTACAGTCACTGCCAAGCTGCTTCTTAGTTTTTATTTCAGGGTCCCCGTAGAGTCATTCTGAGTTGAAAGATATGCCACAGAGGTGTCCTGTGTCCCTCACCATTTCTGATGAGTTTGCCCTTGCTAAGCTCTGGTATAAAAGCACAACTAGGAAGTTGGCAGTGATGAAATTCATCTGGTGTTTGCAGGTCTGCACAGTGTTCCTTGTATTGTTTCTGCTTATATGACTAGTTCTCTCTTGTCACGTGTATAGTTATATGCTTGAAGTAAAGCAAAGGCCCTGTGTGTCTGCCCACAGTGGTCTCTAATGTCTCTATCCTCTAGCTTTGCTAGATGTGGCCTTGCAGGATGGAGCTCAGCTTACTTCTCTGGAGGTTAATCAGTGCTCTTTCCTGTTAGTAGTTTCTCTTCATTGCTGAGTTGCTTTCCATGAAGTGGGCGTACCACAGTTGGGTGCCTACTACTGAGTATTGATCAGCTGTGACAGACACAAGCAGCTGTCGTCGTATCAGATATCCAGTGCAGACCTAAGGAAGCACACCACTGTATTAGCACACAAAATCTGCTTTCATCTTTACTAAATGGCAACATTATATGTTTAGAAGCAAGTGTTATAAATTTCATGATTTATAATCTACAAATGTTTGCTGTAATACTGCTTTATATATCTGAATATGTGAGGGTCATGCAAAAAATTTCTTGGGTAAAAGTGGTTGCAAATGGGAGCCTGCGGGAAGCCCTACCTCGCTGTGACAACTCTGGGATTCTTGTGCCTGTGCTGGGGTCTCCCAGCGCCCATCACCAGGCTGGCGGATGTCACTCCTACAGGGACGCTTTTCTGTGTTGAGAAATGGAGGGCTGCTTCCCTCTTCCATAGTGCCCGGGGCCTGGAGATTGCAGATGCTGTCAGTTTTTTTTTTCATTCATCTATCTGGGTCTCTGCTGGTAGAACCCTCTCAACTTCTCTCTTAGTTAGGGTTTTATTGCTGTGAACAGACACCATGACCAAGGCAAGTCTTATAAATAAAAACATTTAATTGAGGCTGGCTTACAGGTTCAGAGGTTCAGCCCAGTATCAAGGCAGAAGCATGGCAGCATCCAGGAAGGCATGGTGCAGGAGGAGCTGAGAGTTCTACATCTTCATCCAAAGGAAGCCAGGAACAGCTGAGCATCCTCAGGCAGCTAGGAGGAGTGTCTCCAAGCCCATCCCCAGAGTGACACACTTTCTTCAACAAGGCCACACCTTCTACTAGTGCCACTCCCTGGGCCAAGCATATGCAAACCATCACATTTCACTCCCTGGCCCTCGTAGGCTTGTTCAAACACATAAGTCTATGGGGGCCATACCTAAACATAGCATAATAAAACTTCCAAAGTTCCCATAGTCTGTAGCAGTATCAACAATGTTAAAAGTCCAAAGTTCAAAGTCTCTCCTGAGATCCATCCAATCACTTAACTGTAATCCTTGAATTAAGTCAGACAACCAGCTGGGCAAACTCCATGCCTGATGTCAATGCAGTCTTCAGATTTTCAACTCCTTTTTCATCTTTGTTGATGGCAACAAACTTTTTCTCCTGGGCTGGTTCCACTCCCTGTTAGCAGCTTTCCTCAGCAGATAGCCCTTGGCTCTGGCATCTTAACATCTTTGGGTCTTCAAGGCAGCTTCAATGTTACAGCTTCTTGTTTCAATGTCTGGGATCCACACATGATCTTCTGGGCTCCTCCAAGGGCTGGCTTCACTTCCCCTGCTCTGCCCTCTGTAGCACTTCAAGCTCAGGTTAATCCACTCCACTGCTGCTGCTGTTCTTGGTGGTCATCCCATGATACTGTCCTTTCTTTCCCCTCTTCTCTTCTGTCTCATCTCTCTCCTTCCTCCCTTCCCTTCTTTCTCTCCCTTCCTGTTCCCATCACTTCCCTCCAGCCCCCTTTGCTATGGATTCTCACTGTGTTCCTCAGGCCAGTCTTAACTAGGCCCAGGTGAGTCTCTCGCCTTGCCCGCCCAGGTATTTGGACGACAGACGTGCACCGCAGTCCTTGCCAAGCTCCTGCTGTTCATCTGTTTTCCTTAAGACATCTGAACACAGTTCACCAAACACAAACACAGTCTCTGCTGCTTATAACGAGAACCACCTTTGCTCTGTCTGAGATCTCACAGATTATCTTCAACACATGCATTTCTCTCTGCTCCTTTATCCAGTGTGTATTTTAGAATTTTAAATCCTTTTCCTAGTACCTGGTGCAAAGCAGTTTCCGTAGCATCCGCCTGCTTCTGGGTGCTAAGATCTGTCTTCGCTGGCCAGGCCTGCTGTAATGCCCCTGACAAGAGTCCTAGACACAGACTTCATCACACAGTTCTGGCTGCAGCCCAAGGACAAAGCGTTGGTAGACTACTACTCCTGAGTGTCAAGAACTCTTTGTCTAGCAATCTGTCTTCAAAAATTATTTCATTTTGTTTAATGAAAAGTGATGAGAGGTTACAAATTATATATTTTCTTTAGAGGGACAAGTGCACATTTGTGAATTTCCCCAGAGAAGATGAGAAAGCTGGTCCTGACTGCCCGGAACTAAGGGGCAGTCCTTCCTCTTCTCTGCTGCTCTTCCAGGTAGCTTTTGTTTCAGGCTCTTCTAAGGCTGTTCGAAGTAGCAGAGAGCCTGTAACCAAGGCAGACACGGCCTGGTGTCACTGCTGCAGAGGGTAGCAGTGGGATCTGCTTGGGTCTGCGACCTGGAATAATGTCACCCTTCCTGTCTGTCTCAGTGCCCAGTTGCTGCGTCCCTGTAGCTGACTACCCAGGTTGATCACCACAGGCTACCATTTAGATGTTAAAGTGGGTTTAGTGTCAGATCGAGGTATTCCTATTTATTTGTGCAATAGGGGGATAGGAAGTTGGGGTGGTGTGAATGGTGCACACCTGAGTCAAGGCTCTTATGTAGTGGAGTCTGAAAACGGTTTCAGCTTGCTTGTTTTGTTTCACATGTGGAAGTATTTTAGAGCTGACTTGATAATTTTTCCCTGATGATTATGTCAAAGGAACTTTGAAGTAAGCGACTCTGTGTGCCATGTTCTCGTTGACATTTCATCAGCAGATGTCAAGCTGAAGGGCAGTTCTTACCCTTTGTGTCCCTTTGGGCCTTATGACAATGTGCTGCACACACAGACTGTGGGAGGAAATGAGACCAGCCCTTGGTTTTCTGAGTGCAGCTCCTTGCGGTTGTCTCGTACGAACGATAGATTTAATAGCTCTCTTTGCAAAAAGTCCAAGTCTAGAATTGTCTTCTTTTTTGTAATAGGAATGAAGACCTGAAGCAAATGCTGGAGAGCAACAAAGATTCTGCCAAACTTGATGCCATGAAGCGAATTGTTGGGGTAGGTCATGTGTTCAAGTATTTTGGCTTCTGGAAGCTGTGCATATATGTGATTATATCCACTATGTATGCTAAGTAGCAGGTAAACAACATCACTGTTCTTCCTAATTAGTTTACATTACCTTTTAAAATGTTAGGGAGGCAGTAACATAAGAAATCAAGAAACTTTGTTCTAGTTCTAACTTTTCTATCTCTGATATCAAGGTATTTCTTCTGTGAGCTAGAATCGGTCATTCTGAAGACAAAATAAGGCAATAGCATAGCCCTGTCTTCACTTAAAGGTGTTTAAGGAAGTTTTGTGATCTTGCTGCCTACAGTCGTGAGTACATGGGGCTGTGCATGAGAGCTGATGTCCTCTCTTCTCATAGCAGAGCTAAGACCCATCCAGGAAGAAGCTCCGGGTGCTGCCAGGCTGTTTGAGGTGGGGCCTGGGAAGATGAGCGAGCTGACTGTAACAAGTTAGGTCAAGTAGGAGGAGCCCGACGTCATCAGTTAGGAGAAAGCTCTTTGGAAGAAGGTCCCATGATGCGGCAGGGATCTCTATGAGATGGTGCTTTCATGTAAATACATGGGTTATAACGGTGGAAAACATATTTATGCAAGCTCCTAAAAAGCTTGGGTGACTCATTTCATATCCGTGAAGTTAAATGTCTTAACATCTACTGAAGGGGTAGAGGGAGATTGTAACAAGAAGATGTTCCCCGGAATCGTCAGGTGTCCCCTTTAATAAAGGCTCAAGATGAAACAACATAGGATACAAAGCAGGAAACCTGTGAAGCTTGAAGGAGAGACAGATTGATGGTTACAGTTAAACATGCCCCTATGCTGCTCTGAAAAGACAGTGGAGTGGGAGACAGGAAGCCAGCCAGGCCCAGGACAGCAGCAGCAGCTTTAATGAAGGAGGTAGAAGTGTAGCCGCCATCTAATGGTGGAGACAAAATGCAGCTACACAGCTCTTGCCCTCAAGTAAAGTCTCCAGGGCCAGAAATGGGTTACGTGTAATTGTATTGCTGGCAAAGGTGCTCATGGAAATCCCCTAACAACCCAGGTTATTGCCAAGGCTCCTGTTGCTCTCTGAAGCATGATAGGAAGGCCCTCTTCACCTGAGGTCAGGGAGTCGTCAGCTGTCTTGGTTTTGCCAACACTACAGGCTATTCTGTGAGTGATCTCACCCCATTGTGAGCACACACTAATGGTTTGCTCTGTTCTCCCATACCGGTTCATTTTCATACGCTCAGCTGCAGTCTCGGTAGCCGACTTGATTCCTCATCTCCCTCATGACTGCTCTCCCTCATCTTTCCCTTCGGAGCAGTGCTCCATCTTCCACTCACTCCTGTGCTGGCCTCATTCTCACCTCTCACTCATCAGTCTGTTTTCATGTCTCTCACCATCTCCCTGGGAGGACGGTAGTGGTCTTGCAGTTGTTTGAGGCCCTTCTGTATCTCCTGTTCTCTTTCCCACACTAATCTGGAAAGATCTTGAGATGGAAGTCCAGTGAGGCCTGTCCTCTGCTCAGAGCTCTGCAGTGCCTTCCATTTCCTTCATAGCAGTGGAAAGCCACGTCCTTTGCCTGGGGGCCCCCAGCTGTGACATCGAATCCTCCTTTCCCATGTGTACTCTACCCTGGCTGCTCTGACCTCCTGCTTACAGAGCTGTGGAAACGGCTCTTCCTGCAAATCCCACACTCCCCCTTCCTTCCTTCAGCTTCCCCTGAAAGGAGAGCTTGTGTGATCACTTTATGGAAAAACAGCAGCCCTGCCTCTACCTCTACATCGCAGGGCTCCCCAGTTCTCTCTCCCTTTGTCTGTGGTACTCAGTGTTGCTAGCCTCAGGTATGATATTCACTTGTTGATGGAACATCATGTGTATTGGAAGGGACTACATGGTTAAGGACCACTGTATCTCTGGCGCATTGTGGCCTCTCAGCAAACATTTTTGGAATTGTACCATAGGGTATTTTTCTCTTTCCCTCATACATATTGACTTTGTGAAGGCTCACAGAGCATTACTCTATGGGTGAGGGAATGGGGCTACAAGCCAGCGGATGCTTTAGCTGCAGGACTTGTGAATTTTCTGTGATTCTTAGCAAGCTTTACAAAACATACAAGTAAAAATATTACAAGCAGGGAAACATAATAATAAAAGATGAGGTTGTTTGTTTAGTTTTTTTTTTTTTTTTTGAGGCATTTGATCCAGGTTGACTCAAACCTTCCTGCCTCAGCCTCCCAAGTGCTGGGCTTATAAACATGCAGTTCTATGCCTAGCAGCCTTGCAGAATATTTTCAAAATGTCCCAACAGAAAGGAATTTCGACTTCTAGTAATTCTTACTGGAATTACAAAGCATCAGATACCACACTGTATTTATATAGCACACTTTCATATTTCATACATAATAAAGCTGACATACCACGTTCCCTGGACTACTGAGGAGGAGAAAGTTAAAGTACAGATAGATAGAAACCAAAGATAAGTAACTACAAATGTACTGTCACTGATAGGAATCCAAAGTGGATTGCAGGTTCTGGGACGGGATTCTGACAAGGGGACGAAGGGGACAAAGAGCCTCAGATCCTGGGGATGGCTTCAGTGAGGGAGGGATATCTCAGGAAGATTGAATGTAGAAAAGTCAAATGAATTGGTGGAACCAGAGAGGGCCAGTACTGTTGTGGTCAACAGTGTAAACCAGTCTCAGGGCAGCAGAGAGGACACTGGAGAAGAAAGTGAAATAGGGAAGCTGCAGATCACCAGGCACTTTTGAAGTAGGCTGGCGTGAGTGCAGTAGGGGAGGGGGCTCTTCCCCCCTTGTCATGATGCTAGGGTTGAACCAGGGCATTGTGTGTGATAGACAAACCTTCTGCCATTGGCTAAGCTATAATAAGCTCACAGTGCTCTGTATTACAGGCAGCAAGGGAACTAACTGTTGGGATGTCCTCAGCGAGATGATGCTGACCTGAGGTAGGGTCAGAACAGCAAAGATGGATTCACAGGAATGATCAAGAATGAGGACCTGGTTGCTGAATAGACATGAGAAGAGAACAAGGCCTTTCTGTGGTGTCTGTTGTTTAGGAGAATTGGCAGAAATGAAGAATTTCTCCTGTAATGTGTTTTTGTTTTTCTTCAAGTCTCTTGTCTTGAAGACCGAGTCTGATTTTAGGCAGCATGACTGGGATGAGAGAGACAGCTGCCGCTGTGGTTAGGCAGTTAGGTGCAGAGCTCCGAGGACTGATCTGGTTTGTAGAGTGGGTTCCTGAGAGTGAAAGAAGTCTTCCGAATTTGGGCATCTGATGCAGCCGTGGTACGCAGACCTTCCTCCTGTGGGTGGAGGGAGAGGCATCAGTGAAGACACTGTGACAGTTATAGCTTGACAAATAGGAGAGTCGCTGAGAAAGCCTGGAGAGCTTGGCAAAGTCCCTGCCCACTGCATGTGCTACATTTAATGCAGAAACCTGGGAGACGTGAAAGCAAGAGTGCCCGCAGTGCACTTAGCCCAGGACAATGCCATGACACTTCCGTGCACACCTTAGTTTACTGTGTGTATTCTCTCCGTCCTCCTCCTGTGGGAGACAGTCTCATACAGGCTAGGCTGACCCTGGATTTCTGATCTTTGTCTCTCTTCCCAGGTGCTGGGGTCACAGCAGCGCGCTCCCATGTCTGGCTGTACATTTCCCCTTTCTGTGTGTTTCTCTGGATTCATGTTGAGACACCGAGAGGGTGTGGTTGATACTAGAAAAAGAGTTTAACTGTTATTATGTAGCTTGCTTTGTGACAAAATCTTTCAAATAGTTTGTGTGTGTAAAATTTTCCAGAACATCGATTTGTTTTCAGGTTACTAACTTGTTTCTGTCCTGATTCTTCTCTTTAACCCTTCAGATGATTGCAAAGGGGAAAAATGCATCGGAACTCTTCCCTGCTGTTGTGAAGAATGTGGCCAGTAAAAACATTGAGGTACTGTTCACTTTTTCTGTTTTTTCTACACACTTCTGGCTATTTCAGAACTTAATGTATTTAAATACCACGGGCTTTTTATTATGGTAAAATGTCTGCAAACTCAACTATAGGTAAAGTATGCCAACAAGTGGGTTTGAACTTAGCTTTGGGTTTTTGGTGGAAACTGTGAAACATAAGATTGAAGTTGTGCTGATATCATTTACCCACGTCGACGTCCATGATTCCTAAAGGCAGTGGAGTTTCACGGTAGCCTCTCTCTAGTGAGACAGACCTAGTAAGTTCTAGCCAGACTTGTGATTTGTGGCTCTTTTGCCACATCTAAGGGAGAAAACCAAACCAAAACACCCCAGAGATTTCTGAAGGGTTTTTGGCTATGATGACAAGCACAGAGAGCTCACTGTGCCTGCACGGGTTTATTAACGGAGTTCAACCCCCGCAGGACACTTGTCCTTTCCAGAGGTTAGATTGGAGCGGCGTTCTGAATTAGGAGGCCTTGAGAGCCATTTACAAGAGTCGTTACTAGAGGGGGAGGGCGGTGATTTTAGGGAGTGCTTACTTTGTGGCTTTGGTAGTATTTTCAGTACATTATATTGCACTCCCCCATGTAGTTATTTCTACTTTTTATGATGGTATTTGTCTTAAGAGTTTCAATGGTCACAGTACCCTGAGGAGGAAAGGGTTTGTTTCCAGTTACAGCTCCAATGCTCACTGCTTTGTTCCTCGTGGCCTGTTCAGTATGTTTTTTTCTCACAGCACCCAGGACTACCAGCCTAGGGATGGTGCTACCCACAGTGAGCTCGGCCTCCCCACACCAATCAAGAAAATATACCACAGGCTAGCTCACAGGTTGTGTTCCTTCTGCTTAATTTGTTTTTTCCAGAACATGTGCTTGATGAGGATGCTCCACCAGTGTGAGTAGTTGCCCTCCTTGTAATGGAGTATGGTTGGCCAAGGGCACTTGGAAACCTCCATTTAGTAAAACCGGGGGAACTGAGACTAGCTTCACACTCACGCAGTGGCTTCAAATAGAGCTGTGTTCCTCGGGAGGGCACTGCCCTCCCCAGCACACACCACGGCCCTGCTGTGTTCGTTCTCATGCCTGAGCGATCCACCACTGTTCCCCACTGAGCCCCACTGCAGCTTCAAGCCCCAGCCCTGCCACCGAGAAACTCCACTGGGTAACAGGGTTCATTCTGCTCCGTTTCATTGAGTTCAGTGATTTTAGTATATTCATAGAATTTATCACAATTCCATGGTATTTTTCTCGCTCCAAAAGAAAGCCTGTGATGACTGGCAGGCACCCCTAATTCCCCTACCATCTGTCTCCATGGATTTGCCTATTCTGGCCATTTCCTGTGGTCATTTTAAATGAAATCACAGGAGGCCATGAGACTGCCCTGAGGCCCCAGCAGACTGAACATGAGCCTGCTGAACAGAGCTGTCTCCAGCTGGTTTTCAGGGCTCTTTGTACTGTAGCATTCCAACTGAAGGGGTTTTGCAGTGACCAAAGCCAAAAAATGCCACAAAAATCACCACACTAAAGACCTCATACGAGAGATTGATTGGAGAGGGTGTTTCTCTGAGCATGGGTGGAAAAACACACAGCACAGACCGGTCGTGATGGTGGGCATTATAGGTGTAATGGAGCATGCGCATTGGGAGCACATGCCAAGGAAGAAGCATGTCACATTAGTGATGACGGCCATTGGCACTGAGTCATTGAAAGTGGGAGCAACCCGGTTCTGGAATGGCTGCAGTTCTTAGTTGGCTAATACTAACTGCTTTTGTGGCTGGATAGCGTTCTCCTGTATGGGTACCTGTGTTCTGTGTATTTGTCTATTGGTGGACAGTTAGGATTTTTGGGCTATTAGGAGTCACGCTGCTCTGAGCATTAGTGTCCAGATATTCATGTGCATGTTGATGTCACGTGTCGATGTCTGCTGTTGCTGAAGTATGACAACTCTGAGAACATTGTCCTCCAACCATTTCTTTCCTACAGCATCATTTTAAGTCCAAATTAGTAATGCTTGTAAGTTCTAGTTTTTCATATCTTTGATGACACTTGCCCTTTCTTCCCTCCTGTCCTCTCTTTGCCCCTCCCTTTCTCTTGATGTTCCCCTACTCCAGTTTTCTTTCATTCTTTTTGATACGGGGGATAGAACTGAGGGCTTTGTGCATAATTTAGGAGTATGCTATTAACTTTTTTTTTTAAGTGTATTTTAAATTATGGCTCTAAGAGTATGGACTAATATCTCATTGACACTTTTATCTTCATTTAATCTCATGTCTCTGGTCAGAAGGCATTTGGGGTGTGTTACAGTAGCATTTTCTGTGCCATTTTGGATCTGCCTGCCTGCTGTACTCCCTGGTTTCTCGCCCTGCAGTAATGATTGCTAATGTATAAGAATGCTCTCTGTGCTGAGGTTGTTAGTGTTTCACACAGATGAACAACACCGTGAAACTAGTCCTGTTTCCCTGTGTGTATTTTACAATGAAGACACGATGGAGGATTCACTTAAGTCACAGCAGATGTTTTCGGTCTCCATCCAAAGCCAGGGAGCATTCCAGCCATTGCCCTCTCAGCGCCATTTTCCATTCTACCGTAGCCTCTGACCCCTCCCTCCCTCATCAGCATTGGCTATGACCAGTGCTTTGGGAGGTGCCAGGTCTATGGACGATCTCTTTGTTGTTGGAGATATGGATAGGGGTGGTTGTGTCTATGGAGCTGGTGGTAAATCCACTTGGCATTTCTGGACCTTTCATTGTAGAAACATTTGTCATTAATGTTTGCTAAGAGCTGTTAATCTCTGGCGGTGGTTATCAGTAGGAGATCCTGTTGTGTGCTCCTTTTCCTTTTTTGCTCCCCAATTCTGTAAGAAAAGTTTTAGTAGAAACATTATTGCTGGTCTCTTTGTTCTAAATATGTATTTAGTTTATTTTATGTGTATGGGCATTGGCCTGCATGGGTGTTTTTGCACCATGTGTGTATAGTTCTAGTGAAAGCCAGACGGTGGTGCTGGATCCTCTGGAACTGGAGTTACAGATGGTTGTAAGCCACCATGTGGGTGCTAGAAACTGTTTCTGTGTCCCATGTAAGAGCACCAAGTGCTCTCAACCACTGATCTTGCCATTTCCCTCTGGGCTGTTTGTTTTTTGACATTTTTGTTTTTTAAAACTTTGTGATTTTTTTTGAAACATACTTAACCTAATATTATAAAAAAAATTGAAATAAGCTTCTTAGAAACCTGTGCTCAGAGAATTGATTGATGTTTCCTTGCTGCCAAGTGAGAAATTTCATTTTTTATAAGTATATTCTGCCTTAGATACACAGGTGAGCCATATGGTACATGAGATGTCAGATGATACCAAAAGTGACCTAGAAAGCAGCCGGCTATTGTACAAAAAAATAATCAAAGCTTTAGTCAATAACTCATGAAGTTTGATGTAGTGTTATCGATAAGCTAATTAAACAGATCTGCCTGTGTTCTTGCCGACTGCCAGGGCTCTGCTGTGGTTAGCTTTACAGCAAGGAGTGTTGTAACATTGAGTGAAAGTAACTGATCAGAGCGTGGCGTAGTCACGGACCTCTAACTACTCCCATTTCTGCTCACAGAATGGACTCAGGGAAAGAGGGCTTTCTGTGCACACCTGCAGCCTGGCAGTGCATAGGCCTCTTGTGGTCAATATTGATTGATTCTTATAACAGAACTGGAACAAATTTAGTGTTTTGCAACCTTCTGTGATTTAATATTGTTATGCTTTTTGCCATAACAGTCACAGAAATTCTTCTCCAATTGTGAGTAATTACAGTGAAGCCTGCTAGCTCAGCTGTGGTTCAGAGTGTTTCTGTGTACCCATTATGAATCCTAGCTGCATCCTGGAGTTCATAATGCAGTTTTAAAGCTCACTGGCTGTCCTGATAAACAAAGGTGTTGAGAAATAAATCCAAAGGAAATCAGGACGGAGTGGACTCTTAATGTTTCTTTTCTAAAACTTTGCTGTGCAGAGTTGGCTCTGAGCGTGGTTAGGAAGGACAAAGAGCACTTCAAGTCATCATTCCAAACAGAGAAAACAAGTCACACAGTCATCATAATGCTCATGCTTCCTCGGAGTGTACTGGTAGCGTTTAGACATTGCTATTCAGTGACTTACAATTGCTTGGGACATTAGATCCTAGTTAGAGTAACCTGTTTGGAAATCCCTAGTTTTTGTCAGTCCTGTGATGCTGGAATGGGTGTGAATCACGGGTAGTTAGTTACTGAGCCCTGACCAGCCATCCAGTCGGGTAGTCACTGAGCCCTGAACAGCTGTCTGGTCAGCCTGGCAGTACACAGTTTAACTCAAGCACCTTCATTTCTAGGTGATTTGAAAACTTTCTGGTTGAGATGAAAACTTGCTGATAACCTGTCAACCACCAGGTGTAGGTTGCTTTAGGCTGTCCTGGCTGTTTTTGTGTCAACTTGACACAGCTGGAGCCTCAGTTGAGGAAATGTCTCCATGAGTCCCAGCTGTAAGGCATTTTCTCAACTAGTGATCAAGGGGGGAGGGCACAGCCCATTGTGGGTGGAGTCATCCCTAGCCCAGCCCATTGTGGGTGGTGCCATCCCTGGGCTGGTAGACCTGGTTCTATAAGGAAGCAGGCTGAGCAAGCCAGGGGAACAAGCCAGTAAGTAACATTCCTCCATGGCCTCTGCATCAGCTCCTGCTTCCTGACCTGCTTGGGTTCCAGTCCTGACCTTTGGTGATGAACAGCGATGTGGAAGTGTAAGCTGAATAAACCCTTTCCTCCCCGACTTGCTTCTTGGTCATGGTGTTTTGTACAGGAATAGAAACCCTGACTAAGACAAGGGCTGTATTCAGGAACTTAAACCTCTAGCCGGAGAGTTTTGGTCATCTGTTTTCAAAGAACCATCTATCACAGGATCAGCAGTATGACACCAACACTTTAAGACATTGCTTTGAATCAGAAATGTTAGTTGTGGTTTGGGTCTTTTAGCTTCTCCCACCTTTCTTTTTTCTTTCTTTTCTTTCATCCATTTATCAAACCCTGTGCTGAGGGCTGACTTTCATTGGGTCGCATTGAGGGATCAACTTTTATGAGACTGACATGTGTCCATGTGCTAAGAAGGCACTGGAAGTCACTTTTAAACTGGCTTTCCTTACCTGGTTTGGTTTCTGTCTAAACTGGTCTTGCCTGGTTTTGGAACCTATGGTTTGTACCTTGTGTAAAAAATCACTTGAATAATTTAATGGAACTATTACATATGTATGTTCATCTTTGGATTGTGCAAACTCTGAAGAGTAAGAAGCACCTGTTTGAACAAAAGAAATTACATGGAGTCTGATTGGGAATTTAAGCACAAAGTTCCCTGGTTAAAGAGATGAGGATCCTGGAGTGAGCCCCCCCCCCCCCCCCCCCCCCCGACCTCACCGAGTCACAGTTCCTCTTGGCTTGTTAGCATGAACTTCCAGGGCCAGGTTCCTCGTGAAGCAGCTCTGTACTTGGAGTTAGGAGATTGGCTCTTCCCTAGCAAAGTTGTATGCTGGGTGTTGTGTATGCTTTATTAAAGGTTAGATGATTTAAAGCATTTGTTTATAAATGCATTTTTTTCCTGCCTTAAAGAACAAGAGATCTGAGTGTTGGACTCTAGTTCCAGGAAAAGAAGGTCAAGGCGGAAGCTCATGAGTTCCTGACCAGCTTAGGCGATAAGGAGGTCCAGTCTCAAAGGACAAAAAAACCCAATAATCTATGAAAAATTTATTTTTGGGCTGTGTAATTTTACTAGGTTTTCGGGTATCCCTTGGGGAAAAGGTACTATCACCTTTCTTAGGTGCTACATCAGTAGGAACCTCGAGGACTGATCTCACCGGCCAGAGCATGGAGGACTTGGGAAAGCACCCCCGCACCCCCACAGACATATCCTGTTTGTGTTGTTTTTCTGCTCCTGTGAGCATCAGCCAGTATCAGCCATCAGGCGGCCTCCTTGACTTGCTGTAGTGCTTAGTGGAAGTGAGCACTGAGAGAAGAGGCAGTGTGGGCGGCGGACCCTAAAGTGCTCAGAGAGTGAGGCGAAGGGTAAAGAGAAATAAGAGCCGACCCGAGGTGCTTTCTTCTTATAACCAGAAAGAAACACTGAAGGCTTCCTCAGGTGGCTGAAAAGACGGGGTGCCTCCGTACAGCCAGGGCCCCGAGGCAGAGAAAACAAGCGGTATATGGGATTGGAAGTTTAAAGTACGGGTTCCATATAGGGTAATTGGACTGATGTTAGAGTTCTTGATTTGGGTAACTAAACTGTTTGAAAAGTGTATGTGATGGTTTTACTAGAAGCTGAGGGAACGTTCTGTGAAGGGCATGAGCACACGGCAGCTGTGAAACTGGACAGTGACTGTTGCTCACCAGAACAGAAACAGCCGTGCTCTTTAGGTACGTTTCCTTCTGCAGAGTTGGTTATCTTGAGTACAGTTTTGGGAAGGGTTGATGTTCGGAGTCCTGAGTGGATTGGTGTGACACATGTGAGAGACTGCTTTTGGCCCCCAGAGACGTGAGTGGAGTTAGTTTGCCCCTGTCATGACAAGGGGCTGCCGTGGACTGTTGATGTGAGAAAGCTCTTCCTTCAGGTGAGCTTTTGTTGATCTCTTGAGCAGGGTTAAGCTGCTGTCATGCTGGCTGTGGGCTGTCAAAGCTATGGAAGAAGCTGCTCTTTCCTAGGGGTATGGAAACAGACAAATATTGCTAGTTCGGCCTAGCTCCGTAGTCCTAGACTTGTGTGGCTGAAACAGGAGGATTGCTGTGATTACTACAGTGTGAGTTCTAGGGCAACCCGAGGGAGCTACGGGGTGGGAGCCTGTCTCAGTCTTTCCATATTTATGTAACTAGATATGATCTTATTTTTGTTTCTTGTTTTCAGACAAGCAGAGGTGAGATCCTATAATTTATATCATTTAACATGTTAAAATTTCTTACATAAAATTCGGTGCTAAATACAGCACAGTTTACTTGGATATAGTTATTGTTTATGTATTAGCATTCTATTCTTTACTTTTTGGTCTCAGAAGATTTTAAATGAAATTTGGTGGAGGAAGGGTTATCAGGGATAACCTGAGTGTGGTTGAGACCAAGGTATAAATTTTATTTAGGGAATTTTTTTCTTTCTATAAAGAAATAATAGGACAGATTATTAGCTCCTCTGAGTACTGGGTTAAAGAGTTTAGATTTTATTTTTAGGATTTTGTGGAACTATTTGGCCATGAAGAATATTTAGATTTTTTTTGTAGTTAATTTCATTTATAACATCTGTCATATAATAAAGATGAGTGGGTTAATATACATTCAGAATGTCCACTGTATTCACTAATTATGAGGGTATAGAAAATGTGCTCATCAAGTTTTGTGTTTTGCTCATAAAACTTGTGTTTATGATGTTATGAAGGTGGCTAAGGAGATTGAATCATAGAATTGTCTGAAATTATCTCAGTAAGATGCTAAGAGAAGCCAAGCCTTAGATCCTGAACTTTCCAGTAGATAAATGCACAGTTTTGTTTTTCACTTAAGAAATAGAGGCCAGAAAGCTGTTCAAATGCAGTGGGGCTTCCCAGCACTGCACTCGGGAGAGTGGATACAGTGGGGCTTCCCAGCACTGCACTCGGGAGAGTGGATACAGTGGGGCTTCCCAGCACTGCACTCGGGAGAGTGGATACAGTGGGGCTTCCCAGCACTGCACTCGGGAGAGTGGATACAGTGGGGCTTCCCAGCACTGCACTCGGGAGAGTGGATACAGTGGGGCTTCCCAGCACTGCACTCGGGAGAGTGGATACAGTGGGGCTTCCCAGCACTGCACTCGGGAGAGTGGATACAGTGGGGCTTCCCAGCACTGCACTCGGGAGAGTGGATACAGTGGGGCTTCCCAGCACTGCACTCGGGAGAGTGGATACAGTGGGGCTTCCCAGCACTGCACTCGGGAGAGTGGATACAGTGGGGCTTCCCAGCACTGCACTCGGGAGAGTGGATACAGTGGGGCACAGTGGGGCTTCCCAGCACTGCACTCGGGAGAGTGGATACAGTGGGGCTTCCCAGCACTGCACTTGGGAAAGTGGATAGTTTTAATCATGAGTTAATTGTATTAGTGGAGGTAAGAAAATAAAATTCTTACCTAGTTTGTTCTACTTACATCTCATTTTAGTTTGAATGCTATACCAAAAGAAACAGACACTGGAGTGTGTTTAATAAGGAACAAACAGCCTAGAGAAGTAACCTAAAACCATGTCGTATCAAGAGGAACTAGGGGTTGAAAACTTGGTGGTAGTGTGTGCTTAGCATGTTCTAGACCATAGGTTCTTGTTCTTACTGCCACCGCCATATCCATCTCCTCTTCCAACTACCTTCTTCTTCTCCACGTATTTTTCTACCACCTCCACTGCCTCCAGCATTGCCAGCACCAGCTCCTCCTCCTCCCCTCCTACCGTCTTTTCTCCTCCTCCACACCTCTACTGCCATCACTAGTGGGAGTGTTTTGGGGAAGGAGACGCTGTGAACGTCATTAAATTCCCTTTCGAGACCTCCAGAGCACAGTCCAGTCTAGTGTCTTTGGCTTTATTCTCATGTACTATCCTTACTCAGCTGAAAACACCCTGCAGTGTATATTGGAGTAGGACACTGTCATTTAGGGGGTTGGGACTGTCTGACAGATGAGGAAACAAGCTCCCGTAGCAGATGGTGATGGCCCATGCTGTTTACAGCTAGATTTGAGTTTTAGCTCTTTTTAAATTTTTTTTTGCCAGTTAGTTGATATTTTGATATTATATAAACTTTCTCAGAGACTCCTTAAAACCTTCCTTCACAAGCCTTTTCATTTTGCTGGCATAATCATGCACAAAATAGTGTCTGCTTTATAGTCTAAGCTGTGACCAGATTTGCTTACTTACTTGAGGAAACTTGAGAGTGGACTTTGGTATATAAAATACTGAGTTTTAAATTTTCATCCTGGTAGGAGTGAGTGACTTTTTTCCTCCTTCAAATAGATTAAGAAGTTGGTGTATGTTTACCTCGTCCGATACGCTGAAGAGCAGCAGGACCTGGCTCTCCTGTCCATAAGCACTTTCCAGCGAGCTCTGAAGGTAAATCAATGATTAGCGAGCAGGTAAATAGCTACAAGGTGTCTGCACAGTTGAAGGTGTGCTCCTCTAAGGAATGGGACAGTAATCTAAATTGCCTAATAGCTGTGGCTTCAAAGAGTGCAGGTTCAGTAGCCTGAGAAAGTGATTTCTATATAACCATGTGGAACCTTGCCCCAGAAGTGGCAGCTTTGTTTCTTTATGCACATTCAGCCATTACCATGTAGTGAAGGACTGTTTGTCATTGTACCAACTGGTTGTTGAAAGTTCCAGAGACAAGACAGTGGGGCATTTTAAAAGGACACATTTAAATTGATGGTGCATTTTATTGTGAAAGATCAAAGGCCTCGCCCATTTAGTAATAACTAGTCAACTGTACTTGGACTCTCCACTTGTCTTTAAACAATGACCTGCTGCTGCTGTGTGGATTATGCTCGGTAGCACCGCTAACTAGCATGCAGGTGTCTTCGAAAGTATAAACTTGAAATTTTGATGGGTATTTTCCCTGTTCTAGGACCCGAATCAACTAATCCGTGCAAGCGCCTTGAGAGTTTTGTCAAGTATTAGAGTGCCAATCATTGTGCCTGTCATGATGCTGGCTATTAAGGAGGCTTCAGCCGACCTGTCGCCATACGTCAGGAAGAACGCAGCCCATGCTATACAGAAGCTGTACAGGTAGGTGCTTTGCTGACCACATAGATGTCTGTGCTTACACAGACTGTTGTAAACTAGACAGCTTTTTTAAAAGAGAAGATGTCTTCTGTTTCATTTTACTTTTTTTGTTCTTCTCTCATACATTATATCCTGACCAGTTTCCCTTTCTTCCACTCCTTCCAGTCTCTCCTCCCACCTTCCCTCTCCCTCAAATCCACACTTCCTCCTTTTCTCTTTAAATAAAAGAAGAGGCCTCCCAGGGAACACGGGCCTAAGAAGTTACAATGACTAGGCACATACCTCATTTCAAGGCTGGACAGAGGCAAGCCAGTAGAAGGAAAAAGGTTCCAAGAGTAGGCAAGAGAGTCAGAGACACCCTCCACCTCCACTGTTGGGAGTCTCACAAGAACAGCAAGTTAAACAACCGTAAGGTCTACGCAGAGGAATTAGTTCAGACCCATACAGGGTCTGTGTTTGGCACTTCAGTCTCTGTGAGCCCTAGTGAGCCAGCCCTGCTTGGTTGGTTTTTGTGGGTCATGTTTTCATAGTGTCCTCAACCCCTCTGACTCTTACAGTCCTTCTTCCCTTCTTTCATGATATCATTTTTTTTAAAACAGATGAGTAATAATCCATCGTGTAAATGTTCCACATTTTCTTTAGCCGTTCTTCACCTGAGGGACATCTAGGTTGTTTATAGTTTCTGGCTATTATGAGTAAAGCTGCAGTGAATGTGGTGGAGCATGTGTCCTTGGGTAGGATGGAGCATCCTTTGGGTATATGCCCAGGAGTGGTATGGCTGGGTCTTGACATAGGTTGGTTTCCAGTCTTCTGAGAAACTGACAAACTGACTTCCAGAGTGTCTGAACAGGTTTGTACTTCCACCAGTAGTGGATGAGTGTTTCCTTGCTCCACATCCTCACCAGCATGAACTGTCACTTATGTTTTTCATCTTAGCCATGCTGACAGGTGAGATGGAATCTCAGAGTCATTTTGATTTGCATTTCCTGCTGTTGAAGAATGTTGCACATTTATTTATTTAAGTGTTTCTCATCATTTGAGATTACTCTATTGAGACTTCTGTTTAGATTTGTACCCCATTTTTAAATTGGATTATTTGGTTTGTTGATGTATAGTTTCTTGAATTCTTTATATATATTTTGGATATTAACCCTTTGTCAGATGTGAAGTTGGTGAAAATCTTCCCATTTTGTAGGCTGCCATCTTGTCCTATTGATGTTGTGCTTTACCTTACAGAAGCTTTTCAGTTTCATGAGGTCTTGTTTATTGTTCTCAGTGCCTGTGATGTTAGAGTTCTGTTCAGGAAGTTGTCTCCTGTGTCAGTGTGTTCAAGGCTATTCCCACTTCTCTATTTCTCTTCTGTATCTGGTTTTATGCCGTAGTGTTTGATCCACCAGACTTGAGTTTCGTACATTAAGACAGATATGGATCTCTTTTCATTCCTCTTCATGCAAACATCCCATCAGACCAGCCATTTGCTGAGATTCTTTCTTTTTCCACTTTGTGCTTCTGGCTTCTTTATCACATTTCAGGTATCTGTGTGTGTGGATTTACTCTGGGCCTTTGATTCGATTCCATTGATCAACCTGTCTGTTTTATGCCAATGTCGTGCAGTTCTTATTACTGTAGTTCTGCAGTACAGCTTGAAGTCAGGGGTGACGACACCCCTGGATGTTCTTTCAAGGATTGTTTCAGCTGTTTTGTGTTTTTTGTTTTTCCTTATGAGGTTGAGTATTTTTTTTTAGTATTATTTATTTAATGTATATGAGTTCACTGTAGCTTTCCTCGGACACACCAGAAGAGGGCATCGGATCCCATTACAGATGGTTGTGAGCCACCATGTGGTTGCTGTGATTTGAACTCAGAACCCTGGAAGAGCAGTCAGTGCTCTTAACCTCTGAGCCACCTCTCCAGCCCGAGGTTGAGTATTTTTAAGGTCTGTAAATAATTGTGTTATTTATTAAAACAGACCTTGCCATCTTCTGATGTCTTGTTTAATTTTGTTCTTAAAAGACTTGAAGTTTTTATCATATAAGTCTCTCACTGGCTCCGTTAGAGTGATTCCTAAGGTATTTCATATTGTTTGTGGCTATTGTGAATGGTGCTGTTTCCCTGATTTCTTTCTCAGTCTATTTGTCATTTACATAAAAGAGGGTTGCTGGTTTTTAAAAGTTAATCTTACATCCATCCACTTTACTAACAAGGTTTATCAGCTGTAGGAGTTCCTGGTAGAATTTTGGGGTTGCTTATCATATCGCTAGAGCTACTTTTCATCCACTTATTGTTTTTAAGCTCTGATAATTAGTCTGTTTTTCTAGTAAATTAATTTGGCTGTTTTTCCTTTGCAAATAATACTTGTACATATTTACTCTCGTGTTGGATATACAGAACCTTTGAAGACCTTGAATTCTGAGTTTATTAGGACCTGTTTATTTATAGGTCTCTTAACTTTAAAATAATCAGAATTGGAATTGTCAGTTGTGTAATGTGTCTTATACACACACATTTATGTATGCATTATCAGAAAACAGGGCTTGGGAGATGGCTTAGTGGGTATGAAGCATGAGTGCCTAAGTACAAATCCCCAGCACACAGGTTTTACAAAGCCAGGTTTGTGGGGGAGGGGAGGGCAGCGAGAAGTAGCTCCTGGGAGCTTGCCAGCCAGCCAGCCAGCCAGCCAGCCAGCCAGCCAGCCAGCCAGCCAGCCTAGCCTGAATGGTAAGTGACTGCTTCAGCAGGAGACCTTGTCTCAAGGCACCAAGGCATAGAACCATTAAGGAAGACACCAGCCTCCTCCTCTGGCCTTCATATGTGTATATGCAGCTGCATGCAGCTGTACACTAGCATACATGAAACACATTCACCCCTCCCCACCTCTTATTTACTATATAGTAGAATTTCATGTGTTGCTTACAACTTTTGTCTTTGTTTCTGTTGCTCTGTTGTGGAGTGTGATTCTTGCACAGAGCTTTTTTTTATTAAATACTTTTAAGATGTAGTGATTTTTTTTTTTTTGAAGCCAGGGTCTTATTATATAGTGTCTAAAATATTTATACCTGTATTTTTATTTTATGTATATGGTTGCTTTGCCCCTGTTTGTGTGTGTGCATCCATATATATATATATATGTACACACACATATATATATATATGTCTGTACCTGTGGGAGCTGGAAGAAGGTGTTGGATCCCTTAGGAGTTAAGGATGGAGTTAAGAGCAGCCAGTGTTGTTAACCATTGAGCCATCTCTCTGGCTGCTGATATTTTAGCAGATATCATATAATATCTTGATCTCTGTGAAAACATACCATCTAGATAAGGTTGTTTATCACAGTGTTTACTCTTTTCTGTCACCACCATCTGCTCTGCAAGCCCCTGGGAGCCTCGGTTGTTTCTGGCATGCTCTCAGCCCTGTGCTAAAAAATGTAAATGTGTGGAATCAGCAAGCATCTACACTGTGAGTATCGTGTCCTGTACTAGACAGTTGGCTGCTTTTTGACTGTCACATGAAGGTCCTGGCACATGTGGGAACTCCCCCCAAATAAATACTTGTAATAAAAGACCTTCCTTTAAAAATTTTCCCTTTAAAACAGAAATGCAGTCACAGCAGTGGTTTAAAAGTGCACGTAGGGCCAGCTCGATGTCCACTCCTCTTTGTCCCCACTTTGCTGTCCTTAGCTCTGATTTCATTTTTCTACCAGATGTTTTCACGTTGCCCAGCCTCGCATTCACCCCCTAGGATGAGATGACAGCTTCATAATATAATAATGCATGTCCGAATTAGCGGGATACCACAATTAGGGCTTCTTTAGAAATGCCCTTTTTGTTTTTGGCAGTGACACACCCATAGTTAAAACCGGTTATCGTCCTTCCTTTCCAGTCAGGTGCTTTCATCTGGTCCTCCAAGTTCTCTAGTTGGCCTGGGAGTGACTGGCGCGTGGTTTAGTTCTGGTGAGCAGCATGACAGTCACTTACTGACCAGCAGTCCCCACCCCTCCCAGTTCTCTTAGAACACCTCAGCTCTCCTGAAGTCACAAGACCCACTGAATGCTAGAATTAAGGGCGATAAACACATGGGACTTACTTATTTATTTGTTTGTTTGTTTATTTTTAACATTGTAGTCTTGATCCAGAGCAGAAGGAAATGTTGATTGAAGTCATCGAGAAGCTTCTGAAGGACAAGAGCACTGTGAGTACGGTCTTTTAATGCCACTGAAACTGGGCTGTATTTTACACCATTCACCTTGGTAGATTTGTTAGCACCATTTTTATTGATTCCAGAGTGATATAATTATTAGTAGCTCATGTCTATAGTACTGAAACTGGGCGTATTGGCCCACAACTTTAGGGAGAGAGGCAGGTGATCTGAGTTTGAAGCCGGCCTGGTGTACATAGTGCCAGGGCTACAGATAGAGTAACAAAGTAACAGTAACAACAAGCCCAAGCTACAGCAAAGCAAGTGTTAAAGACAAATGTAAAACAGATGCAGGAGAACTGTGTTGGCCTTGCTGTAGTTTGTTGGTTGTTTGGTTTTTTGGACAGGGTCTCATGTAGCCCAGGCTGATCGCTACTTCATGGCAGTGTGACCGCAGCTTCTTGGGGGCCAGCGTTGCAGGCATACTCTGTCATGCCCAGCTTCTGGAAATTTCCTAGACACACTAACACATTTCTCAAAATGTTTCCTCCCTAAAAGAATCTTATACTTAAAGAAGGCTCATTTTTGTTTCTAAGAGATGCAGCTCTAATTAAAATGAGTAATCTTTTGAGAATGTGTGTCTCTGCCTTTCCCTTTCCCAAGCTTAGTTTCTGTGTGCATTGGTAAGCTGACAAGACTAAGGAGTAAGGTGGTCTACGGGTTGGTGAACTTGGAGGCAGTCTGCTGGTATCTCTGATACGGCTTTTTACAACTCAAAACTGCGGAGGAAGTGTTCATAGGTCATACTAGGGTCACGGACTATTGTTACCCACAGGGTCTCTGTTTCTGGCTCTGTTAGTTTATGGATTAACCCATGGTCTGTCCTTGACAAGGTGCAGTGTTCAGTTGAGTAGATTGTGTTCTTTGTAAGGTAGAGTGTTTCATAGATGTATGGTCTGCGTTCAAACTTTGTTTCCTTGTTGGTGTTGTGGCTTTTTAAAAAGGACTATACTTCTTTATTTTGTATGTGTACATATAAATATGTATGTGTGTATATATGTATATGCATGGGCACACCTGCTAGGCAGTGTTTGTGGTCATAGGAATACTTGAAAATTTGATTCCCTCTTCCCATCATGTGGGTTCTGGGCTTAGAACTGACGTCATTTATGGTCATCAGGCTAGGTGGTAAGCACCTTGCCCCACTGAGCTGTTTGCTGACCCATCCCTGCTGTTCTATGGGGTGCTGGAGTTTCTCTTTGCTGTTCCTACTTAGGAATTCTGATGTTGCTGTGTATGTTTATAATAACGTCATCTTTTATTATTAATAAAATTCTCTTGTTTGGTGCACGGTCATCCTAATTTAGGACTGTTTTCACACTTTAATTCTCCAAACTCCCATATTCAAATTGTATTTTTTAATCCAGTTGCCTTCTTTAGGTAGGCTATAGATGTCTGCTGACTAATTAATCCTACGGTAAGTGCCTTCTGATTGGGACAGTAGATTCACTCATACTTAGTGCTGTGCTGCTTGAGTCAGTTGAGTTCCTAGCTCCTGTTTTACTTGTTTTTCTGTCGTGTGTCTTTTCATTCTCCTTTTGTTGTCAGCACTAAATGGGCATTTTACTAAATACTTCATGTCCTTTATTTTCTTCACCATTTACCTTGACAGTATCATTAGGCTGACCTAGCTATGCATAGCAATTCTTGGATTCCTTTCCTAAGCCATCTAAACTTCTTCAGGGCAGAATATATTAGAAATCTTCTTTGTATTTCTTCTTTGCATAGTTGATATATAAATGATATCAAATATAGACAGACTTACTAAGTAAGTTGAGAGAAATCATGCTCTTTTTTGTCTACCATATGACAAGCATGTTGTCTGCTTCAGGGACCCAAATATAAAGCCTGTTATCAGTACTCAGATGACTTAATTCTAGTTTTAAAAGTTTTCTCTTGTCCATAGGATATTTGCTAAGTACTGGAGAATGGTGAGACTTAGAGGAACAGTTCCCTAATTTATATGTAGTTTGATATTATTTCTGCTCCCTCATAAACTTAAAAGAAATTTGGAAGCAGCTGAGTGTTGTGGTATACGTGTTTAATCCTAGCACTAGGGAGGCAGAGGCAGGTGGATGTCTGTGAGTTCGAGGCCAACCTAGTCTACAGAGGGAGTTCAGGACAGTCAGGGCTACACAGTGAGAACTTGTCTCGAAACAACAACAACAAAGAAGAAAGGAGACCCACAGTTTGGAGGCTATCCTAAATGAGAAGCTTGTGTGTGCACATTTTTGGTCTGCAGAGGGTGTCTGCTGCCCTCTGTTTTTCATGTTGGCTTCATGGTTGCTCTGGAGACCAGGCTAGACTTGAATTTGCTGCAACCCTTCTGTCTTGAACTTGTGATCCCCCTCCTTTGATTTCCCAAGTGCTGGGATCACACAAGGCTGGCTAGACTGCATCTGATTATCATGGGTCTGAACTACAGTTTTAGCTATTAAAATTGAGTTTGTTATATGTTCCATTATGCCTTTTAAGGGTTTGTAATTTCTAATTCATGAAGTTGTTTTGAGTTGAAATTAGCATTATATGACTCCACAGCATAAGGTGTTAAAAAATAGTCTAACTGAAAAGTAGATGGGTCAGAAAAGAATCTACTTTCTTGTAGATTTGATTGCCAGCTATTGATTGCTGACTGTTTATTTCCAAAATAAGGAAAAATACCGAGTAGGTATCTTTAGTAGATATTTGATACTTGACAGTTAGTTCTTAGTGTCTGATTCTATTTTGTGGGGGTGTTTTCTTTCCAAAAGTCACTGTTCACAGGGAGAGTTTTCTGGGTTTTTTGGACATGTTACAATGCAGTAATTTCTCCTAAAGTAATATATAGTGTGTTTACTTAAATACATATATGTCTGTTTTCTTTCTATGTAAACTATGAATATCTCTAACTATAGTATAGCAATACATTTCTTTCTAGCTCTTCCTTCCAATAGCAGGGAGTATCTTCCCTTAACTCCAGTAGATTTAGTGTTCAGCCCAGAATATGAAGAATGAGGTTTTCCATACCTCTTTGTGGGTTGCTAGGCGAGGGGCTTCCCTTTAGATTAGGCATTGGATTGATGCTGTTTTATATGTAATTCGATTTCTTCAGTGTGACAGTAAACATGAGTTGGTTTCTCATATTCTTGAACTTAACTGTGTTAATATTTTAAAAGTCTATTTTCCTGATTGTAAGTTTTTAGAAGATTCATTTTCATTATTTATAATTATGGGTGTATGTTGTGTGGGTATATGTGCATGATTACGATATTCATTAACGCCAGAAGGTATCATTGGATTTCTTGGAACTAGAGTTACAGATGTTGTGAGCTACTTGGTGCCGGTGACGAATCTGAACTTAGATCATGGGATCTGAACTTAGGTCTCCTGCAAGGACAGCACAAACTCTTAACTACAGAGCCATTTCTCTAGCCTCTCTGCTTGTGTTTTAATCCTGCATCTTTGCTGAATTGTTTTTATTTCTGTAATGTTATATGTTTCATAATGTTATATATTATTTATATTGTTTTTTCCATTCTTTTTTATTGTTTTCTTGTAAAATACACAGTACCCGAAGACACAGTTTTCTGTCATTTTCTACAGTGTGAGCGTTTGATTTCTCTAGTGTAATGACTTACCATTTCTGTCACTGCAGTACTCTGTGGTGGGGATGATGAACATCTCTACTCCGTGTTCATCTACACCAGTGGTTCTCAACCTGTGGGTCATGATAGCATGTGTATCAGATGTTAACATTATGCTTCATAGCAGTAGCAAAATTATAGCTATGAAGTAGCAGTGACAGTTTTATGGTTGGGGGCCAGCACAGTGTGAGAAACTTAGAGTCTCGGCATCAGGCAGGGTGAGAAGCGCCGCTCGAAATGCAGTGACTGTGCTGTGTCCCCGTGGCAGAACAGGCCAGTCCTGAAGATTTTCTCTTTTCTGTTCAACTATGGCAGTTTCATAAGCTTCAGGGTTACGTGACGTGAGTTGGGTTCCCTGGGTGCTATGAACATGTGTACACACAGAGCTTGTTTCTAGCAAGATGTTTTTCTTTGAGATTATAAATTAAGTAGCATTCATATTAGTTGTCATTTTCTCTTTCAGGGATCTGTAGAAGGTGCCTCCCTGCCCGCCTTATGTTAAAGCATGTCTGTCTTTGTTGTTTCTTTCTCTGTCTTGTTTGTTCCCTTGCTTTTCTTCAGTGGTATTTATTAGAATTCCATGGTGGTTTTGTCCCGGAGATCTCTTGCCTTCACCTACTACCCCCTTTCAGTCTTCCTCAGTTTCACTTAGCTAGTACTTGGTTCCTTCTGGTAATTTTTATTCTGTTTTGGAATTTTGATCCATGTTCCTCTTTCATGTCTTCTCAGGCTTTTTTGAGGGCATTGGATTCATCTTACAGTGCTTCGTCTTAATTCCTTCTTCCTCTTCAGTTTTACTGAGGATGACTCTTGGCAGTTTGGCTGCCTTGGTTTTTGCTTTTTTTCCGTAATGTGGGTTAGTTGTGCCCACATGCCTTTGGGTAGGCTAGAGGTTTGTGGCAGTAGCTTGCAGGTCTATGACGAAGCAGCACCTCCTCTGTCAGGAGAAGAAGCTTTTGCATTTGTGAGTTGTGGCATTTGATGGCCTCAGGTGGAGAGGAGCAGATGTCCCCACACTGCTCTGACATATCTTGTAGCAGTCCATCTCCTGGCCCCTTCCCTATTTACATTATAGTTGCTAGGGGCTTATTTCTGCTCACTCTTTAAAAAACATAGTGTGCGTGTGCATGTGCGTGTGCCTGTGCGTGTGCATGCGCACCATGTGTCAGAGCAAATGGGGAGAGGTCAGAGGTCACCTTGTGGGGGGTCAGTTCTCCATGTTTACCTACACCTCCTGCCCCTGTTTATACAGCCCTGTGCTGCATGACTGTTTTGATGACAGTTTTGGAGATTGAACCCAGGTCCTCATTCTTACAAGGCAAGCATCTTCCTGAGTGAGCTAAATCTTTAGCCTGATTACTATTATTTTTTGCCTATGTACCATTAATTTATCTAACTAGTATTTAAGAATGTTCTTTGGTTATTCCTCTTTTGTGTGATTATAATCAACTATGGAAAGATTACAAATATTTTAACATTGACACAGATATTTATTAACTTTGTTTTTGGTTGTGGTGATACTCTATTGAGAGAAGATAGGTACATTCTCCCTCATATTTATAATATTAATGTTGACATCTAAAGTTAAGAAAGAATCATGGATTTTCTCTCCCCTCCATGGGATAAAAATCCTCATGAAATATGAAGGTGGCTTACTAGGAGGGAGGGCTCCAGTGGGGGGGGGGGGGGACTGTGAGCGTGCAGTGTGAGCACAGTGCATGTGTGTGAAATTGTGAAAATCAATTTTTACTAAGTTAACAAAGAATCACAAGTTACAAGTATAAAAGTTCTCCCATCAAATCTAATGATTTCTGCATTTTGAGTTATTAGCTGGTACAGTGGGGTCACTATAATGATGGTTTTCATGTTACGGAAAGTCCAGAATGTGAAAGATATCACTGTGTTTAAAACTTGTTTATTTATGCTCAGTTGATCCGGGGAGATGCGTTCTTTTGCTTTTCTCAGCCTATGGAGGTTTTAATGAGATTTCTGGGTCTTTCGTGAGGAGCCTATGACTGCAGAAAGACAAGTGTATGGCTTTTACAAAGGAGCGGCTTTGAGTCCAGACTCACAGTTCTGGGAACAGTGGGACGAGCATGGCAGTGCCATTTAGATTGCAGACATTTGAAGGCATCTCTGTGTTTACAAAGACATTTAGAAAGCTTCCATTTGCAGTTAGAGGAATTAGGAAGGGCATTTGCCTGTATATTTGTCATGTTCAGTCAGTGGTTACAGTGTTTCTTATTATAGCTCTTGTTACATCTTTTGGATTGATCCCACTTTCCTTATGTTAGCATGATCTGCTCAAACCTTCCCAGGTGTTTCCTCAGAAATGCATTCTTAAGTCTATAACACTTGCTTATTTTTCTTTGAAATAAAGAAATTCGTATTTGCTGAGCATCGAAAACACAGAACAGGATATTTAGAATGCCTCGAAGGCAAGGAGATACTTACTTTTTTCTAGTTAATTTTAAAGAAACCTTATCAAAAGCATTTAAATGTCTCAGGAAAATAAATAACATTAATGCTTCCCAAAAAAGTGCAGTTGTTGATGAATTTTTGGTGACTCAAAGTTTCCTTGACTCTAGGTACAGAACTCTGTTTAATGAACAGGCTGATAGCTCCTAGCTGATGGTGGGGGCAAGATACCATTTTCTAAGTTATTGATTTCATGCTGGTGAAAGCCTCACTGTTCTGGGGAAAAGAAGAAAGCCCACCCCGAGTTTGTGCAGATGTTTTATTGTGATGGATCTATTATCCAGTTATTAGAAGATAAATGACTGATCTTTCCTGTTTTCCATGCCTCAAGAAAATTGAAATAAGAGGGGGAATATCATTTGGGCTGTATGATTAGGGCAGGTTGGATAGCCATTAATTTAAAGGAAGAAAATCTTGGCAGGATTGGCCAACTTATCCCATCTTATCAATCAAACTGTGATGCACTCCTTGTGATGACCCAGCACTCAGATTTTTGTAATGCTCATTAGAATTCATGACAAAATAGATGCAAGGAAACGTTTTGTACCCTTCATAATTTTATAGAAAATTTATTGTTATTAGAGGAACCATTTGCTTAGTGTGATTTTTTTCATTACCAGCTTGTCAACTAGCATAGATAATCTAGAGAAAATATGAACTCCATAGATGGGATGTCACTTTTGTTGATGGTTCATGTAGTTTACCTTGGAGCACAGCTAATGGCTGAAGTTCATAGCAACAGCACAGAAAAACGTGGCAACCGGGGGAGATAAATGAACCACGTTTATTGCTTTAATATAAAAAATACATAAATGGAAGGCTGCATTTGAATCTGACGAGCTCACTGCAGCTGTTGGAGTGATTTATCCCCACCATGTGAGGAGCGAGGGCTGACGTTATCCCCACCATGTGAGGAGCGAGGGTTGACACAGCGAGGTGGGAATTCTCTGTTTGGTTTTTGGAAACCAATACTTTTGGTTTTGAAACCTAAGTAGATCATTTTATTTTAATTGAGAATGTTTTATGGATATTGAACAGTTAATAGATCCAAATGATCAGTTGTTCTGCTTGTGTTTATCAGAAGCTCTCAGATTGTTTAACACAAATGAGCAGACGGACAGTTAGCGCAATGGAGTCCGTGCTGCGGGGGTCAGTGTTGCTTCAGGACAGCGCTGGTCTTTGACATTCTTCCTGTGCTTAGTGTTTCCTGAAGCCTCACTTGTCACTGTCACCGTGGTGTTTATAGTGCGATCTGCCCCACAGTTGCGCACTGTTGCCGTGACTTGATACACTTACGATCCTGCCACAGCCAACCCCACTCCATTGTAATGTTGATGTTAGATAGCATTAAAAAAAATGAAAACTATTTTAAACTTAAAATGAGCTCAGTCTTACTGATCATTCTAGGATGTACCTCGATTTTAAAATTCTCTACCAGTTGTTATTTGTGATGATTGACTTACAAATACAGTGATGTTTTTGACTTACTAGTCGGAGCTAATTCTACAGTTTACTGTTCTAAACGTTTAGGTTATCAAAAGAGACTTTTAAATTGTTAACTTTAATCTTATATAACCACAGTTGTAAGTCGATGTGACTATGTTTGAAGAGTAATTCATGCAGAAGACATCAACATGTGGAGCTGGAAACACGCATTTAACGTACTTTCCATATCAACCGCAAATAGGAAGTTAGACATATAATGCATTTTTATTTAGCTCACACAAATAATCAATTCTTTGCTTTTTCGATTGAGGTGCATCCATGCTGGGACCAGCAGGCACCCGTACATGGGTAGGGCTGGAGTCAATAAATGCAGCTTCACGTTTATACTGATTGGTAATTCATAAAATCCCCACAGGACTTGAGACTTGTTTAGCATAATAGCAAGTCTATATTCCGAACTGTTTTCTTTCAATTGTGTTGTTGGTTGCATATTAATAAACTAAATGGCAACCAAGTAGAGGGACAAACACTCAAAATACGAATATCATTGTAGCTAATATTTTTCAAAAAGTACCATTTCAATAAGTTATATTTCTATTTAATTGCTTATTTTTTAACCATTGGGGAAATTTTAGATACTAAAAGAAAAATCCCTAGTGTTTAGAAAGGATATAATAATAATTTGTTTTTTTCAAAACCATGTTATACCGTTGGCTAACTGTACCTGTTTCTCTGGTACACATGTAGAAGAATTTATATTAAATATTCTGCTTGCCTTGTATCTTTTTTGCTGGAGGAATCAGAGTTTCACCCAAGAGTTGTAAGAACATGACAATTCAAAAGTCCACATTTGGGATTTCATAATCGGTCTAGGGGAACGCCACCTCCTTTTGGCAGTACATCGTTCTGAGTTTTATGCATGATCCACTAACGTTGCCGTCACTGTATTTTCCTTGAGAATAAATTCTATTGCTAAAAACAAATGTATTAAAATGTGTACGATTTAAAGTGTTTGTATTAAGAATACCCTGAGTTCTTTGTAACATTGCTGAGTCATTGCCTGTTCAGTTTAAGTTGGTCTTGGCACCTCTCCTGTTGCCTTGTATCTTCTGAATGTCATTACTGCTAAGAAAGCATCTTTACATTAAAGTGTGTTTTAAAAAGAGAACTGAATCATTAATATTTAATTTGCATATAATGTATTAGAAATTAACAGATAAAGTAAGATAACTCGGATTTATCTCCCTTCAGAAAAAGGTTTGTTTTCTATACTAGTTGCAGCACTTACTAGTATTCTTCAAGCAAATGATACTTTGTGTTACTCATCTTAAGTGAATGACCACCTTCCAATCTGATTGTCCTGACATTGTCTGTGCAGCTGACTAGAAGATGGATACACAGTGTATTTTAATGAATTACTATTTCTTTCTTCTTAGCTGGTGGCTGGCAGTGTGGTGATGGCTTTTGAAGAAGTGTGCCCAGATAGAATCGATCTGATTCACAGGAATTACCGCAAGCTTTGTAACCTACTGGTTGACGTTGAAGAGTGGGGGCAGGTGGTCATAATCCATATGCTAACAAGATATGCTCGGACACAGTTTGTTAGTCCTTGGAGAGAGGTGAGTGCTGATTGGTTTCCTGCTCATGAACTGTACTAAGAGGATGGATTAACTTTTACAAAATGTGCAACAAACAGTAACGAATCAGAAATATGCATTTTAGTGAGAACTCATTTTGCTGCTTGTCAAGTGTTTTAACAGTTTTATATTTAAACAGGAGTCCGATCACTGTGTAATCTTTCATATGATACTTGACAGGAGGCCCCTGTTAGGACACACAGGTTCACATGATGTTATCAAGCCTGGGGTTTTCTTTTGTTATTTGTAGTTGAGTTTCCAGTTTTGAGCACTATTTATCTTATGGGCTGATTTGCAATAGTAGGTAAGTGAGTTTCCACCATAAATTAATACTTAGGGTGAAGATTTCTATACTTTTTAAACAAACTACTGTTGAACGTCTAAACTTCTTTCACCCCAGTTTTATACTTTTAAAATACTTTCTTTTTACTTGAAGTGTGTGAAATCAATAGTTAAATGTCCTATAAAGTGCATTTATTTTTGTTGGCAGGTTGCTATTAGCAATTTATTATATTTCTTACAATAAAATTTAGAAACTTTAATTGTATTGTGTAGTTCATAATAGAACTCACTCACTGTTTCTATGCTAAAATCAAATGTAAGTTTTAACTTATTGTATAAGGAATCTTAAGCCGTACTATAATAGTACAGTTGTCTTTTGACTTATTTTTAATGCAATCTTATTTTTATTTCTATGTATGTGTGCATGTTTATGCATGTGTACATGCATGCATAAGTGTGTACATGTATTCATGTGTATATGTGTACCTGTATTTGTATTCATATACATGTGTTTTCACAAATGTACATGCGTGTGCATATATGTGTTTATATATGTATGTTTTCATGTTCTTGTATGTGTGCATACATGTACACAAGTGTATTTTCACAGTGTGTGTGTAGGGGGGCTCGTACATGCATGTACTCCACATGTACCAGCTCCTGAGTAGGTCAGAACTGGGAATTGAACTCAGGTCTTCTGGGTCTGCACCAAGTACTCTTCACTGATAATGAGCTACCTCTCAGGCTCCAGTATTACGAACTTGAAAAATCAGTTGTGAGCTCTACTCAACTGATTATACAGTATTTAGAACATTCTGCTTTTTAAAATGAAAGGTAATATTAATCTGAGAGGAAAATGTAAATAAAGTTTCACAAAGTGGGTATATTCTTATAGATACTTTAAGAGACATATCAAGCTTACAGATAATTACTAATTATTTCATAACATTTTCTACGTTGACTTCTGTTTTTGTATAAGAAGATTCAAACATTTTTATATATCTTGAACACTATGTCTCAGTTTGTTTTTCTGGTTACTTTGGGGAGTGTTATGTATTGAAGCTGGGGCTCAAACATGCAAAAGACGAGTCTGCCACTGGACTTCCTCCCAGCCCTTCTGTGCTTTATGTTTTTTGGGGGGTTCTCCTTGTGGAGCCCCTTAACTTCATTGTAAATAAAATGTTTGCATTTTTCTACAATATGTAAAAATTTCTTATGCTACATATGACTTAAATCTAAGAAGTGTTATAGTTAGTAAAAATTAATTTGATTTATTATTGACTAGAATTCAGTTTGGAGACTCTTTTACTAAATGACCTTCCTGTGTGTATGAACATAGTTCAAGTTGTTTTTTTAAACCAGTATTAACACTTGAAATTTTTATTTTGATTTATTCTCAAAACAATCTAATACCTGTATGTAGATGATTTGTTGCCTTGTTGGTGGACAGAAACTAGAGCTAGACACACTTATATCTTCTAAAACATGTATCATTTGCTAAAACTAAAGTCTTGTAGCTCATTTTTGTCTTTTGAGTCTTATTTCATCTTATTTTAGATGAAATAAGTAAAACCATATACAAAATCAAAGCTAAGTTAAATTCTGCTCTCACGTGTGTATTTGTGCGTTTATATGTGTGTGGAGAGGAGAGGCTGCACCTTTCTTTGCTTTTGCATGTTAATCCCATGATCTGTAGTCACTGTGAGGAGGAGATGTGGCCACTGTCCCAGCACACTAGATTGGGACTGCTGCCTATTTCTTTGTCACCCGTTAATCTGACGGTGTGGGCGCCATTTCAGATGTGCTGCTGTGCCCCCGGATGCTGTAGTGTCTGCCACCATGGGTGTGTGTGTGTGTGTGTGTGTGTGTGTAGTGTGAGTATGGGTGGAGTGCATGGGTATGTATGGAATGTGGGTGGGCAGAGTGTGGGTGTATAAAATGTGTATGTGTGTGGGTAGGTGGAGGGTGTGTGTGTGTGGAGTGTGTGTATAGGGTGTGTGTGTTTGTAGAGTGTGGATGGGGGTGGAGTGTGGGTGTGGTGTGGGTGGCTGAGGGAGCAGAATACTGGAGCTGAGGGTTTGATTTCTCAGAGCAGCATGCATACATTTTCCTCTGAGACAAAATGCATTTTGGCTTAAAGGAAAGAAGGAAAAATCATTTAGATAGATTTGTAAATTTTCATTGGCTTAAATCATACTCTCTTTTTAAAGTTATAGAAGTACTTAAATTTGTAAACTAAAAACCAATTTTTTAAAAAATTTCTTGGTTGACCCTTGAGGGCAGTTGTTGCTAACCATCTCACTTCAGTTATGCTAGGAGTTTTCATTTAACTATGGATAAACATTTCACTTGATTCTTAATGTAAGAGGCTGTAAATTGCCCTCAATCTATGGAAAAAATGATTCTTTGATTAAGTTCTATTTGAATATCTTGTTTAGCCTTATGTACCCTGGATATTAGGATTGTATCTGTGTGTTTTCTTAATATTTTATAAAGAACCCTTGAGAAAAAAAGCTGTAGTCAGTGCATGCTGTAGTGTCAAAGCTAGCAGCCACAACACGCTCTTTGTACACACACACTAGGCACAACCATGCTTGGAAAGTGCCGCCACTTGGGTGGTGTCCACAGCATACTCTTTACCTGAGTCTCTTTTGGTTTGATTGCTGCAGATACTTAGAGCAAGAAGCTGAACTGTTTCCCTGGTGGCTCTCTGACTCTTCATGTTGCTTTCATCTCTTTAAAATGTTAAAGACTGCCTTTGGTTAATTTAGTTAAAAAATCGTTGGCCTGGGATCTGGAGAGATGGCTCAGTGGGCAAGTATAGTGCTTTGAGAAAGACCCCAAAATGGGGATTCATTCCTAGCACACTTGGTGGCTCACAGCTGCCTAGAAGTCCACCTTACAGGGGATTTAGTGCATACGTCTGTATTCATGTGTACATGTCCACACAGACATATCCTCACACACATTTATAAAGAAAGGAAATGATAGACTTTATAAGACTGAACACAATTTAGCTGCAGTTGAAAGAAACAGAGACATGTTCAGTCTATATCTGCTTTCTGTTTCAGAAATTGTTTTAAATGTTTTGTAGCAAAGTGTTTTATTATAGCTAAGGTTATTACAGTAGAATGACACAGTGGACCAGTAGTTTTAAAGAGGACTGAGGACTGTTCTGGCCTTTTGGGATCAGTGGAGAAAAAAATATTTGAGAACTTCATTAACTACAGTCACAGGCAGAAATTCCTCCTGTAAGTGCTGTGCAAATACCACCGTACCATACATAAATCAGGGGCATTTTACCTTCAGTAAGATTGTATCAATGCGAAAACTGTCACCAAATTAACATCTCAACTTAGAAGTTATTTAAAATAGAAAATTTCATATCACACCAAGTTTAGGCATTTTGGTTTCCCTTTCTTGTATTAAATGTGAAAATAATATTCTAATTTATCTTTTTGATGTGCTTACATCATGGATAGTTTTGTTGGTCATGGCTTCTTATCACAGCAAGAGAAAGGTAACTAAGGCAGAAGGTGGTTCTGAGAGTGAACTGTTGTGACAGACGTGACCGCAGCAGCTTATAGAAGAATGTTTATCGTGGGCTTACAGTTTCAGAGGGTTAGAGTCCATAACCATTATGGTCAGAGGTATGGCAGCAGGCAGACTTGGCTCTGGAACACTAGTAGCTGTGAGTTCACATCTTGAGACACACCATGTGACAGAGAGAGCTAACAGGAATAGCATAGGAGTTTTTGTAATTCAAAGCTCATCCACAGTCCTCCAATAAGGCCACACCTCCTGATCCTTCCCAAACAGATAAAGCTTATGGGGGCCATTCTCTTTCAAACCACTGTGTTGGGCAGTCAGAATTTTCATATCTACTTACAGATGAAGATACTGAGGCATAAAGATTTTAGCAGTTCACCTAAGTCAATACTGTATAGAAAAGATAGGCCAGGAGACAGTTACCTCATTCTAAAGGCCATCATTTTTTTTTTTTTTTTTTTTTTTTTTTTTGTATTACATTACCTATTGGCTTTAATATGGTTTGTATTTGCTTATTGGTTTCCTGTCAAAGGTAATTTCAGAGCCCCTAGTCTATAGCACTCAACTATATATCTATAATTAGTGTGCCTTCCAAAGAGAAAAATCCTGTTTTTCTTTGCATTTGAGTGTGTGAGTATGTAGGCCAGCATCTCTCCATAAACATGGAGCTACACTGCAGGCCAGCAAGCACCTAGGCTCCTCCCACAGGCTTTTCACATGGGTGTGGAGGATTCAATTTCAGGTCTTTGTGTTTGTGTAGGAAGTGCTGTGGCTGCTGAGCTGTGTTTTGAATTCCTAAGAACATTTATGTTAGTATTCTTGAAGAGTAGTAAACGTTAGCTTTTAGGCATCGAAAATTATTAGAAATAGTTTTTGAGGTGAGCTGACGGGCATATTTTTGTCAGTCAGTTCTCAAATGAACACATCATACAGAAATAAGCTTCTGTGGGGCCAGAAGAGATTTTTTAATTTAGTTTATTTGCATCATTATAGATGAGTATTTAGGCTGTTTATATGTAAATGTACGATTTGAGGAACAATTAAGTGTTGACAAAGTAGACTGCAGTCATATCAATTGCAGGGCATTCTCCATAATTTTTCTAACTGACATCTTTGATGATAAATAGTGGGTGCCAAGTCAAAGCCGATTATACAGTGTACGAGGGATTCATGGGGCTGTCAGAGAGAAGACCGATTGACTTTAAATTTACATATTAATGAGAAGATTTGTTAAGAGGGTGCTTGGCTATAGAAAATAACAGTATATTTACAGGGCACGGCATTTTATACAGAAAGCTGATGCAGGAAAATGGAAATTAAACCTTTTAGGTTAATACATTCAAGAGACTACTAAAATGTGTATTTGCATTTTTATCTTCTTAAAAATTTACCTTGCTCTTCGCAGTCTGTGTCAGCTGGTTTTCCATTCTAGGTCAAGTTTGTATAATTTTCAAGGATGTGACATTATTTAAGTATTTTCTCTGTCATTGAAGCCGGTTATGGGAAAGCATGTAAATCTCTAACATAAAGCTGCTTTTATAAAAATAATGGATTTGAAAGTAAATACATTTATTTTGAAAATAAACATAAAACAAAGTGAATGCTTAAGAATGGTTTATATGCTGTTTTCTCTTCAGATCATACAAATCTTCCTTTCTTTCAAAGTTACTTAACATAAAATGAAACAAACAAGCCCAAGAAACCCTCACCCTGTTGGCATTAGCTGTACACTGATCTTGAATGAAACTGTTTGGTGCTGACAGGAAAGCTTTTCATAGATAGATCCAGTTCTGTTAAAATTGCTAGGAGATAGAAGATTTGTAACAATTATCAAAGCTGTATAATTTGAAACTTAGAAGTAAACATTCACCATAATTGTTTAGAATAAGGCCTGAAGTTTGGTGGCATTTATCCACTTCTTTGGAAACTCGGGAGTGGCTGATTGATGTCTGCCACTCTCTGCAGCTCTGTCCTTGAATTTATAGGACTTAGGTGAGCATAAGGACTTTCTAAGGTTGGAGTTTTGTTTTTTAAAGACTTATTTATTTATTATATGTGAGTACACTGCAGCTGTCTTCAGACACACCAGAAGAGGGCATCAGATCCCATTACAGATGGTTGTGAGCCACTGTATGGTTGCTGGGAATTGAACTCAGGACCTCTGGAAGAGCAGTCAGGGCTCTTAACCACTGAGCCATCTTTCCAGCCCAAGGTTGGAGTTTTGCTTAAAGTGATTTTAGTACTCATGTCTTTTCAGAGATTTTTAGAAAATAACTATCAAAATGCACACTACATATATAACCATATGCATGTATACTTATTGTGTGTGTGTGGTTCTTTTCAATAGGTTAATTTAAAAACAAACACACTTTGTAGTGTATCTTACCATTGGATTATTACTGGATTTTGCTATTCTGTCGCATCTTTAAAAATGAAATACTGAGGATTTATTATTGAATATGGTTTTTACAAAATGAATGAAATAAGTTCGTGTGTCAGCAGACAGCTGTTGACAAAGGCTTTAGCACAAATGAATCTTGGGGCTGTGGGCCTGGGGCTGGTAGGGAGGTGGAGGCTGTCCTCCACGTGTAGGGAGGTGGAGGCTGTCCTCCACGTGTGGGGGACATTCGACTTAAAGATCTCTGTTCTTTTGTTCACTGTTTGTTCGTGATCGGATATTTCAATCCTAGGAGATTCCTTTTGTTAAAAGTAGTTAATTTTATCCAAGTGATATGCACCGATTTGTAACCATCTTTTATCTCATATTCGACAGTTTCATGTTCTTTATTATGTACACCTCCAGCTTGCACCTTTCTCTTTTAAGTTTAATAATCCTGTCAGGCTGGTGAGAGGTACTCTCCTGTTGCATCCTCCTCCAGGCCTGACGTCCTTTACGATTTTTGTCTGTGATCATGTGTTTGCAGTTACTTTTAAGATTCCTAAATAAGGCATTTTTTTTTTTTTTTTTTACTATTTCCTGACAGCAGTTTTAGATGTTATCTATCACCTTTGTGCTGTAGAAATGGAGAATCCGCTGTTTCCACCTCTAAACGTTTTATCTGTTACATTTCTCTTCTACCTGAACCGTTTCTTGTGTTGCTCCTAAAAGACTTCCTGCGTATAAATTCTTAAATTTTGCTCAGCTGAAAATATCTTGATTTCATTTTTTATATTTTTGGAGAAGTGTTTTGATTCATAGAATTCTTTGTGTTCGATTACTTCTGGCCAAAAATTAGTTGCAGTCACTGTTCCTCTGTATATAATGTCCATGTGTTTAAATATCATAATATCCATAATAAATACCATAAATGTATGCACTGCAGTGTGATTACACTTACCTTTCCTATCCTCTCTCACCCCTCCCCAATCCTGCCAACTCCCCCCTTCCTCCTCCAGCAGCTGTATGTTTTGGGGTGTGTGTGTGTGTGTGTGTGTGTGTGTGTGTGTGTGTGTGGTCACAGCTGCTGTTTGTGACGATTGCAATATCCAGAAAAGTGTGCCCTGCGTTTCTCCCCATCCTTTGGTTTCCACAGTCTTTTGCCCCATCTTCTCCGTGTTCCCTGGGCCTCAGCTGGGTTGACATAGAAGTCCCACTTGGGGCCAGATGCTCACCAGTCACTGAATCTCAGCATTGACCAGTCCCCATCTTGACTGTCACTTATGGCTGAAAGAAGTTTGCCTGACCAAGAGAGTAGAGAGTGGTAGAGGACATAGGCTGTATATGCCTTGGTTTTATATATCTAAGTTTTATGGATAGAGTCCATTTATTTGTCCATTTCCTTGGGTGGGGGAGGGGTGCTTGTAGGGCTGAGCCCAGTGCCACACGTGTTTGAGTAAGTACCCTACTTCTGAGCTAGCTACATGTCCAGCCCATTGCTATTTTTGCCTTGAGACTGGGTCAGGCTGAACTTGAACCACCTACATTATTTGTTTTGTTCTTGAATCTGAAATTCTCTTACCTTTGCCTCCCAGATGCAGAGGTTATAGGTATGAACCATGCTGGTCTCATGGGCCTCCCTTATTTTTAACTGCACCTGTTTTGTTTTTTTTTTGTTTTTTTTTTTTTTTTTTTTTTTTTTTTGGTGCCTTTGGAGTGCTGATTTTTTTTACAGCAGTGTGAGAGTCTATGCAATGAAGGCATTCCAGGTACAGTGAAGGTACAGCTCACAAGATGCATCCCAGCTCCAGGTCAAAGGCCTTCACGTGTTTCCCACATATCCCTGTGAACCCACTGACTCCGACCTTCCCTTGAGCTAGAATTACTTAATCTGACACCTATCACTGTAAAGATGCTGTGACAGTGGCTAGAGGAGCCACGCCTCAGGAAACACATGGCTTCTTTTCAAACATTTGGCTTCTCAGCTCTTTTAGGACATCCACACAGATCTATATAATCAAATTGGCTGGTGGAGACAGTAAACTGTTTGCCACATTCTTGATATCATGTAATTTTGAAGAGATTGTAGTTCTGAAAGAGTATTTAAATTTTGTATATCCACAGTGAATGTAGAATAAGTGCTCTGACAAAATTCATGTAGATCTCAAGGATAGGCCAATTTTATTTTGATTCCATTGCAGTGCATTTTAAAGGTTTATTTATTTTTATTCTCTGTGTGTGTTTGGCCTAAACGTATATTTGAACACTGTACATCTGCCTGGTACCTGCAGAGGCCAGAAGAGGGCGTCAGGTCCCCTAGAACGCCAGTCCTAGGCCTGAGCCCTCAGCAAAAGCAGTGAGTGCTCTAACCATTGGGCATCTCCCCAACCCTGCAGGACTGTCTAGAGGAAGTTACACTGTAAGCTGGGCGTTCTTAATCTGCACTACTTGCCTGTGTGTGCTCATCTACATTGCTAACTCATTCTATTTTATAACATTTGTTATGAAAACTTTTACACTTAAAAACAGCAGCTCGTTGTAATCTTTCAAGTACTTGAAGATGTTAATAGTAGATTAAAATGAGTTTTCTTCGTCTGATGTCCAGATGCCAGTTCTTCTTAGTCAGTTTATTTCATGTATAACACATAGAATAACAGTATCTCTCCAAATAGAGATCAGTACACACACACACACACACACACACACACACACACACACACACACACACACACATGGAGAGGGAGAGATGTAAAGAACCACAGAGAACCGAAGCTTGCTGAGAAGTTGAGTAATTAAATGAAATGTTCATTGCTAGGGTCCGGCAGTGGATTTAAACAGGCAGAAAATGAATCAGTGAACTAGAAGATAGGTCAATTTAAGGGATCTAGTCTGAGGAGCAGAAAATGGATAAAGTAAAGTGAGCAGAGGGCAGCAGTAAGATTCTGATGAAGCCTTTGGGTACCCTCAAATGTGCTTTTACACAATGTAATGCTTGAAGCAAAGAGGAGAGTGGAGGGGCTGACGGAACACCTGAAGACACAGTGACAGGACACTCCACATGCGATAAAAGACACTCAGTGATCTATCAGGACACTCAAGTTCTTGGTAAGAACTCCTGGGTCCACACCAGGACCCACTGTACTCTGTGGAACATCAGATATGAGGAGAATCTTCAATGTAGCCAGAGGGAAGGGATGCTGTGTGCAAGGTTTTAGCTGCCTTCCTATCACAAACCACATGTTCTAGAAGGTGGTAGTTCAAGAAACAGATTTTTTTTTGGGGGGGGAGATAGGGTCTCCTTATGTTTCCCTGATTGTCCTGAAATTCTGTGTAGCCAAGGCTAGTCACAAACTCAAAAAGATCTACGGGGACTGGAGAGATGGCTCAGCAGTTAAGAGCACTGGCTGTTCTTCTAGAAGTCCTGAGTTCAGTTCCTGTAACTATAGTGCAGCTCATGACCATCTTCTGGTATGCAAACAGAACGCGCATGCATTAGTCAATTAAAAAATGGATCTCCCTGACTGCATCCCGAGTGCTGAGACTAAAGGTGTGTGCTACTACTCACGGCTTTTGTTGAATTGAAGGAGTAAAATTGTAAACCAGGAAGGCCATATCTGGCAAAGTTAGCTTCCAAAATGGAGAAACCAGTATATTGTGGTGTGGACTTACCTATTCATCTAAAGTTCTTGATGCATTGTAAGGTAAGACAGTAGGTCACAGAGTCCCCAGGCACTTACTTTGTCTGTCTTTAAAGTTCATTAGTCATCACAGTTCCTTTGCTGTTGTGATTTACAGAGTCATAGGAAAGCCACTATCAGAGTTTTAATAACTGTGTGTGTTAGTGCCACAAAGCACTTTACAAACCTGTACTTCTTGTCCCTCTCTCTGGCAGTCCCAGAGTTGACTTGCTGATGCTGGGTCTTGTGAACACTACGGAGTGACAACCTTTGTAGGACACCAGTATCGCAGATACTGTGTTCTTTCCAAGTAGTTGAAATGGAGTTCTCCAGAGCCCTCCTTCCCTACTCTCAGTTTCAAATGCCAGTATATGTGTGTATGTATCTTGTTCTAGGTATCAGATTCCTTACTGATTTAGAAAAAGTCTTAGCGCTAGGCTTAGTGGTTTAGCTCATGATCCCAGCATTGGAAGGCAGGGACAGGAAGGTGGCTCTCCTAGTTTAAAGCCAGCCTGCTTTTGTTCCAAGTGTCCCAGGGCTACATGGTGAGACTGTCTTGGGGTGGGTGTTTGATTTATATCTTGTTCTGGAATTTCTAAATATATTATAAAAGCTTTGCTTCAGTCCCTTTGTTTTTAATGCCCTAACGAAGAATTGAGTTTATCAATTTCATTTTCACACACATTTGCGTCCCTGTCTGCAGTATAATCCCCATCTCAGGGATTAGGACGAGGACCGAGTGAGTCCATGAGAAGTCACCCGCTTTTTGCTTTGTAATGGGCCGAGAACTGTTCTAAAACCCACTCACTGCCGCCAGATGTAGCTTTTTAAAAATTCCTATCGTTGGAGCTAGGATATTACAACTCTTTTTTTCTCAGGCTTTGGGGGTCTGCCCTGATCAGCATGGCCACAGGCATATTTTATGTAAGGGACATTTGAAAAATGCTTTATGCAGGTCTTCCACCCCATTTCTTAGCAACACACAAAGTTTGGAAATGGATGCATTCCGAAAGGATGGTTCTTATATACGTGAGCTGAACATATAGCTGAATATAGAAATGAGAAATGTTGTGGGCGATTGAACACTGAATTTTCGTAGTGGCTCAACACAAAGTTACTGTGCACAGGTGTTTCCGTAATTGTGATGTATTGTGGAGATTCAGTGCTCAATGGTCCTCAAAGCCACACTTCCACCTGTGTGGAGTGGGTACTGTGGACAAAACATACAAAATGAACAGCGTAGCAGTTTTTAAATGGGGTTGGGGTGCTGTCCTCCACCAGTGTCCATGCCCTGTATTGCATGCTGGATTCTGAGAGGAAATTCCACTTTTTCTTTAGGAGATAAAATTGTTCAGTGTTTCTACCTGTACTCATCTGTGCCTGTGTGTTCTCGGTCATGAACACATTCACTATAGTGCAGTGACTCTTAGGGTGACCTGGTGTCAGAGAGGTGTGCCACCAGTCTATATTGCTACAGGAAGATGATGGGTCTGTGCCTTCCCAGACGCACTGTGGAACTCTAGCCCTCCGTGTAGTGGTATCTAGAGAGGTAATTAGGATTAGGTGAAATCACATGGGCACCTTTAGAGTCTCAGCCTTCCTAATGCTTTATACAGTTCCTCGTGTTGTCGTGACCCCCCAGCCCTAAAGTTCTTTCCTTGCCACTCATAGCTGTAATTTTTCTAGTATTATGAGTTGTATGAATCTGATATGTAGGATATTTGATGGGTGGCCCCTGTCAAAGGGCCATTGGATCTCCAAAAGGGTCACAACCCACAGGTTGATAAATGCAGTTTCAGAGGAACCTGTAGCTACCCCTCTGTTGTGATTTGAGGTGGTAGCTGACTGACTACTTTAGTGTCTCAGGTTCCATGGGCCATCCTGGGTGCCCCCTGCAGGAGTCACCTCTCACCCTAAGGTATAGTCTACCCCTCCAGCAGACTGCAAGGACTGGTGTTTCTGGTTTGAGTACTAAGGACCTCATCCCAGCCCATTAGGTTGTTGTGAGGTCAGCAGGTGCCAGGCAGTGAAGGGGAGAGGTGACTGCAGGAGGAACAGCTGCTCCCGAGTTCAGTCTGGCCCTTACTTTAACCTGTGACCCTGTGATAAACCCCTGCATGATGTAAAACAGCAGAGTTTTGAGGATTGAAGGTCCATTTCCAGCAGCACTGTACTAGTGTAGAGGGACTGCCAGTCCATGTTACCTTTTGTTTTCACAAGGCCCCGTGTCACTGTCCCATGTTGGGTGAATAGATTTCTTACACATATTTTCTTGTCATCAAAATTTTAAACAGAAAATGTTTGTGTTTGAGCTTTTGCAAAAATGTTCCCTTTGTGGCTCCCAAAAAGGTGATCGTTTGTACCGGTTTCTTACCAAACTCAGATGGAGTTAGGGTAGGGTTACTTAGGAGTGTCTGTCTCCAGTCTTACAATCCCTCTAAGCAGCAAAGATCTGAGCTCTTGTTTGGAGCTCCAGGCGTCAGGAGTACACTGAGCTGCAGAATAGCACAGTCTCTGTGGCTTTGTCTTCAGGACACATTTGGTGAGTACCTGGAGCAGAGGGAAGCTATGCTGGCTTTCTCTGTTCTAGCAGTGTTGGGTTGGAGTGGGTGAGTAGAGAGAACCCGTCTTTACACCCTGCTTTGGTTTTATTGTTGAAAACAAAGGTTCAGTAGTTGAGTTGGAAGCGATGGGGTTCCCATGTCCCTCAGCTGTCACACAGGCATCTGTACCTGTCAGTGCAGCTCCATTAACACATGGCTATCAGCTGAAGCCTGCACACCTACAGGCGGCATGTGTTTATCATGGGCATCTGCCCTCCCTCCCCACAGCTGTCGCCGGTTACATCTTGACGTGCAGTTCTGTAGTAACAGGCATTGACAATTTGTCATGTGCTTGTTTGCCATCTTCACAATAATGTACTTTGCTCACATTTCCTATCACCTTAAACCCCTCCCCTTCCCACTGACCCCTCCTTTCCTCCCAACAGTGCTGCCCACACTTCATGTCTGAGTGTGAGCATTACTGCATGTTGTTAGGTCTGCTTCGTGAGTGTGAATGTTAGGTCATTTACTCTAACAAGGGCAAGTCACCAGAGGCTGCACCGTGAAGGAATATGACTCCCCTCCTGACTTCCATTGCCCATAACTACCTATCGGTCCTCAGAGGGGGTTGGGAACTGTTGACCCATCTCCACAATGCAGTGTTGATGGTCTTTTGCGGGTACCCCACCCCCACCCCCAAACACACACACACTACATGTCATGTCTGGAAGACAGTGTTTCCCAGCACTCCTTCCCATCCTGATTCTTACATGCTTTGCTTCTTCTCTTTCTGGATGGTTCCTGTAGGCAGTTGTTGTGGGGGGCGGTGAGGGGAAGAGGAGACGTTCACTTATGCCTTTAGCTCTCTTAAAGATTAGGTTGTCTGTTTTCTTGTTCTCAAGGTTTGAAAGTTCTTGGCACATTTTGGGTAAGAGCCCTCCCTATCTGAGGCTTATCTAATTCTGTTGACCTTGACTTTTGTGAAGCAGAGGTTTCAAACTTTAGTTAAGCGCAGTTTTGTTTTTGAGCCCCAGGTATATTACTGACAGAAACACTCAAGAGCCTTGTTTTGCTCTTTCCTCCCGAGTCCCACCTCTATATTTTGCTCTGTGGTCCATTCCTACTTTAGTTTTGAGGTGTTTAGGTCTGTGTTCACACTTCTCTATTATCCACATGAAGATACAGTAGTTGAAGACCCTTTTCACTGTACTGCAGGTTGGTTTTGTGACAGCAGCTCTCCGTCACTCAGTTCCTTGGTCCCCGTCTCTGCTCCACACTGTCTTGAGTACTCTGGCTCCACGTGTAGGCTAGAAGTCAGACTGAGCATTTAAGTTATGGAAACAGCCTGTTCCCTGGCTCCTAGGTTGAGGAACTCTTGGCCCAGTTTCCCCCCAGTTCCCACGCCTGCCTTCCCAGCTTCCTTTGTGCTTCTCTGTCATGTTGTTCCTTTTAAACACTTGCCAGGAGCACAAAGCTTTCCTTAATTCAAGTTGGTCCCTACTTTTCAAATGAGATGAGTAGATTTAATACAAGTCTATGTGTCTGTGTTAGAGGGTCTCTCCCCTTTCCCCCTCCCTCCTGCCTCCTCTCCCCCCCCCCACCCCCGTGTGGCTCCTCCCCCTAATCTTAGTTACTTTGCTGTGGCTGTGAAGAGACATCATGACCAAAGCAACTAGACCAGCAGACACTGAATCAGGGCTCATTAACATTTCCAGAGTGAGTCCTCTGCCTTCATGGTGAGGAGCATGGCAGCTGGCAGGCATGGCACTGGAGCAGCCAAGAGCTTAGCTTCTCCCTAGGCACCAGGCAGAGAGAGGCATATTGTGAATGGTATGGGATTATGAACCCTTAAAGCTTACCTCCAGTGATGTGCATTCTCCAAGAAGACCATGCGTCCTAACCCTTCCCCAAACAATTCCACCGACCAGGGAACCAAACATTAGCTATATGAGCCTATGAGGCCTATTCTATTCAAACTGCCACACTTCCTCAGTAGAAACATGTATATTACTCAAATCTTTAAAGTTTTCTGTGTGTACAAGTGTGCTCTCCCATGGGATCCATGTGGAAGCAAGAATTTAATGTTAGAATGCTTACATTTTATCAATTACCTTTCCAGGTTACTCATAAAAATGATTTTTATTTTATGTGTTTCACCCATATGTACCATACTATTGCAGTACCTTCAGAGGCCAGAAGAGGGCATTGGATCTCTTGGAGCTGGAAGTACAAACAGTTGTTGGAGGAAAAGTATCTGCTTAGGACTCCCAAGACCAAGTTTTCAGCACAAAAGAGATTTATTTGCCTCAGAGGGCCAGACAAAGACTAGAGATAGAGAAGGGGAAGGGAGAAAGGGAGAGGGAGGGGGCAAAGGGCTGCCTCTGGATAGAGAGGATACAGACGTGGCCCATCATCATAGGGCAGAGTTTAAAGGTAAACGGGCAAATCCGGTGTTAGGATGAGGTGTTTAATTTTAACTGGGCATTTTAGTCAGGTGAGCCAAAGGGGTACTTTTGATTGCTAGACTTTCAATATTTTGATAGCTGGACCTTGTAGTCTGCCTTAAGAGGAGGAAGTGGCCAAGCTTTAGGCATGTAAGCTAACGATTTTTAGCAAGACAGAGGGAATGGGGGAGGAGGGCAAGGCCTGTCAGCGCCATGTTCACCACACTCAATGGTCAGTCCTTAATCTCTGAGCTGTCATTTGGGTGCTCTGCGAGCGCAGTGAGTGCTCTAAAGCTCTGGGCCATCCCTCCAGCCCATAGCCTTGTAAAGGCAGGACCTTTCACTGACCTGCAGTGCGCTCTTGTGAGTGGACAGGTGGGTCAGTTAGCCTGGAGATGTGGGCTTTTCCTCCTGTGCTGCTCTTGCTGGTGTGGATCACCATATCCAGCCCCTTGTGACCTGCGGGGATCTGAACTCAAGTCCTCAGGGTTGGACACTAAGCATTCACCAACTGAGCCATCTCTGTAGTCCAGTAATTGAATATGTGTTGAGTATTTTTGGTGCAAACACCTCTAAAAGAGGTTTTTTTCCCCTGCCTCTTGATCATGAAATGTGTAGCGTAGTTTCATCTTCTTGTTATAACTTTCATCTGTTTTCTGAGAAACCAAAATACCAAAATGCCCACAATGGCATGTGCAGTGTACTCTGATATCAGATTCATGTGTGGCTGGATATTGCCAGGCTTCCAGCACAGCCATGTTAGGTATGTGGAGAAGCCTTTCTGCTTAGTACCAGATGAGCAGAACACCAGGGCCGATAACACTTTCAGATCAGAAAGTACTCCGTACTGTAGAGGACGCTCCGGAAAGTTCTACCCACAGAATATTCACGAGATAGTGTCTTTCAGTATGAGTGGAAGTGTGTTAGAATTGCTTTATCTTTTGTTTATGAAAATGGTCATATCTTGAGTAGAACATTTGGCAATGTCTTCCGATAAAGTTCATCTCAAGGTCTTTCAAACTCATTTGTTTTTACTCTTAAGCAGACAGATCACTTACCTTAATATAGCTTGTTTCCCTTGGTTGTTTACCCAGATATGGGAAAGTAAGATTCATTCTACAACTCACATAACTTTAACAAAGAACGCCTGTCTTTCAGCTGTTGAGAGGTGTCAAAGGTGTGACAGCTCTGAACCTCGCTTACTCACTTACCTGTGTTATTATTATCTTTGAGATTGCACAGCTCTTCCCCCATGTGATGGGTCAAGTGTCACAAAGTATAGTCAGTCAAGTTAAATTAAAAAAAAAAAAGATTGGCAAATTTAATTAACTCTGTAATTCATTGCCAAAATTATAGCCCTTTATATAAAAAGTGACATAAAGATTAAATTGCGTTTCTATAAAAATTGCTTCATCTCTTAATTCCTTGAATGTCTGGACCATATTTATTTTACGGTTTGTTCAGTGCAGGCTGCTATGAGAGATGCACCCTGCACTACAAGTACGTGTTCTCCACAACCTGCCTCCTGGGTCATGGGTGGGCATCTTCTCTGTGCCGAATTGTACCAGAGACCGACACTGTAGACACTTCCCTAAATGAACTTAATCTTCACAACAGTTTGTAACAGACATCTTCTTCTGGCACTGAGAGGTTGGTAATGTCTAGCATGGACACTGGACCAGCGTGTCCTTGTACCCCTGCTGGCCAGGTGAATGGCCATCCATTTTGTTTGAACCTTTGTCTCTTCTTACTAGTTAAAAATCTCAAACGCCATAACCATGATCAACAATTTTAAACCTGTTGTTGGTGGTTGGTCCCCCCCCCATCCCTTTCCTGTTCACAGAGTGAGCTTCCTGACTCCTGACCTATTTCTTTGGGTCCCCTCTGCCGCCATTTGGGTACACCGAGAGCAGTATTTATTTGGTACAAGTACATGCAGCCAGGTCCGAGATGTTCTGAGGACTGGGCATGGTGACCCACACCTATAATCCCAGCTTGCAGAACCTGAAGCAGAACCGCCATGCTTTGGTCAGAAATACATAGCAAGTCAGTCTCCAAAAGAAGAAAGATAAAGAGGAAAGAACCACACTGAACATTTATAAAAAGGTATAATAGAATTTTTGAGATGTGTGCCTTTAATAAATAATTGGTGTTAGCTGTTTTATTTCTAGGCAACAGGTTTTCTTAACTTAAAAAGAGAAAACTCAGTGTCCCATATTAAAATTCTAAAGCAGAGATTTAACTTTTTGGTTTCTCTGGGCCACGTGGATACAAATGTTATTTCAAGCCCTCCCTTTTATTTTACAAATTTTTAAGAATTAACATAATAAGTAAGGTTTTCTAGAAAAAATTTAAATAGCTATATCAGATCCTTGACTTTTACGTGGGAAGATAGTAATGAAAGAAAATTACTTCCTTGAGTCATCTGACTAAAATTACTACCACAATCCAAAACATTTTCTAGTAAAAATTATATTAAAAATATGTTCTTCATTAAAATAATGGAATCGAAGTCTAAATAATTAATAACAAAGAAGAAACAGAACAAATAATTGCTTATTAAAAGCAGCATTTATGAGCATTTTATAAAATAGAATTTTATTCGCTAGCTGTACTTTTGTTTTTGGTAGTTAAAGTTTCAAAAGGCGTTTTTATTATGTATTATTTTCAGGTAGACTTTAAACATGTTTAAATATTCTAGACATTATAATCGGACTGAGGTAATAGGGTGTTTCACACCTGATTATTTATGTAGCATTTCTTAGTTTTTTATGCATCTAAAGCCCCTGGCCTGGAACTCAGTAAAGGGGCAGCCAGCTCTAACCTTGCTTCTCACTCACAGTTGTCCTAAGACTGAGAGAAAGCACTTGGTTTATGTGAAGATAAGTTCTAGTTTAAGTTAATTAGTTCAGTGATTGACTTTTTGTCTTAAGGATAGTCTCCAGGCTGATCTGGAGCTCTCCGTCCTCCTCAGAGCTGGGATTAAATGCATGCACCAGAACAACCAGATAATCGCTAGTTTAGTTTTGAAGATGGAGATTTATTATTTTTAAAAATCTTTTGTTTTCAGTAAGTATAAATTGGGTGAATTTCCTCTGGTTAAGTAAGTTGTTTTGGATGCTTATTTCTTTATGAAACACAGTTTCCTGTAACCTAGGAGTAGGTGAGGGTGATTTGAACTTCAGTCCTCCTGCCTCTATCTCCCGCGTACTTGAGTGTCCAGTGGTACGTTACCAAGTGCAGCTTCTGTGGTTGGGACACAGCTTGGACTTTGTGATTGCTATCAAGCCCCTACCAGCTGAGCTACTTCACCAACTGCTTTGTGATCCACACCCCCAACCCCTCTCGTTTTTACGTTTTAAAGATTTCTTTTTATTTGTGCATGTCTTCTTCTTGCAGGGTATTTGTGGAAACTCTTGGAAGTGAAAAATATTAGCTTTTTTTGAGGATTTCATTTATTGTTGCATTGCACCTAAATAGAAATCACTTTCAAGTTGATTTAGGGCTTTTATCCCCATTATTTTAATGATTTAAACTTTTACTTTAAGAATTAAAACTTGAGCTAGAGAAATGGCTCTGTTAAGAGCACTGTCTATTCCTCGAGAGGTCTTGAGTTCAGTTCCCAGGAACCACATGGCAGCTCACAGCCATCTGTACTGGGATCTAATGCCCTTTTCTGGCATGCAGGTGTGTATGCTGGTAGAGTACGAATAAATACATAAATCTTATATAGAAACTCATGTAATTCTTAAAACTAATTTGGAGGCCGGGCATGAGCACGCCTTTAATCTCAACACTTGTGAAGCAGAAGCAGGTGGGTCTCTATGAATTCAAGGCAGGCCTGGTCTACAGAGGAGGGCTACACAGCAAAACCCTGTCCAGAAAGACCAAAACAACAAGAAATGGAGTTAGAGAGGTGTGGTGTCCCTTTACCTAGGTAACGTTTCACAAAACCTGTAGGTGAATAGTTTGATCAGGACAGTGAGAGCCAGGAGTTTGGATCATTTCATTACCCTTTAATGTCTGCCTGCTTAGCCCCACTTCCCCAGCCCTGAAACTCTGGTAACCATCAGTTTTTCTCCATTTCTGTAATTGCATCATTCCACAAATGTCACATACAGAGCAATGATCAGGAGGCCAAGTCAGGAGGATTATGGGGTTAGGCCAGCTTGGGCTCCCTAGTGATGGCCCGAGAAAATAGCCACTGTATGACTCAGGGTGTTTGAAGTGGTTGTGTGAGTGGCCCTCAAGCTCTTAGGGTTATTTTGCATCTTCGAAGTTTGTTCCTCAGTGTGGACCTGAGCTTTAGTGTAAAGTGGCTTTGTCTGCACCACACAGGTGGGTTGTATCTTTTAGTCTACTCTGCCGGACTGGCCTTTGAATTGATTGTTAAGGTTTGGGGTTCAAGTTCAGTGTTTACTTCTGTTTCCAATGTGGGATGGGGTCCATTTCTGTAATCCTTGTGTCCTTGCTGTCCGGTAGCCTGACGTCACCTGCCCTCTATTTGTTCCAAGACACTAACAGCCTCCTTTACCCCACCCCACCCCACTCTCAGCAGAGAGCACAAAACATGTATTACTAAGGATACTTTATAATTCAAAATTTAAGAAGTCCTTTTTTTTCCTAGAATCTTCTGCACTCAATTTTTTTTTTAAAATCTCAGACGATTCATAACTAAAAGTGAAAAGTGTAAGCAAACCACTAATGAGGGAGTTACTGAAGATTTGTAAATATTTGAAAGTCGCTTTTTCCCATGTCTGTTTCTGTTTGTTTGTTTCGGGGGCTTACGTGTCTACTTACACACAGAACCCTAGAGCCTTACTGAGATGACTAGGCCGAAACCGAGGTCCTTGCCTAGTTCTCAGCAGCCAGACTTGCTCCTCGTCCATCCAGGTTCTGCACCCCACCCTCTTCCTGCTTGTGATCTAGTGAAATGACTGTAACTTGTGCACATAACTCTCAGCTGTTCTCATTGTATGCCTGAATAGAATCATCATCATTTCTTTTCTTCGATAGACTGCAGGGATTTCTGTAGAGATTTGCTATGTACTATAATACAAGTATTATGTATTACAATGGGAAATATCTACCTTTGCATGTTGAGTGTACAGTCATTTGAATTGCTCCAACGGCAGAATTCTGCAGTAAGTTATTCTTGTAATTTTAAATGTTTTATGTATGTGGGGGCGTGAGTGTGAAGAAGGCAGCCTTCGGTGTCATTCCTTAGGAGATGGCTGCTGCTGCTTTTCTTTTTTGAGATGGTCTTCCAGGGCTGGCCAGTAAGCCTGGCATATGATTGTCTGTGTCTCTAGTGCTGGGTTTACAAGTGTGTGCCATCATGCCCAGCTTCCTATGTGGGCACTGGGGCTGGAAGCCAGGCCCTTATGTTCTGGATTGAGATGTCTTTGCAGCCCCATACTGTAGACTATAGACCTTTTCAAAGGAATGTCCCTTTGGCTGGGTAGCATCTTGGCTGTGCCATCTTACCTGGCATTGGTTTGTTTTCTTCACAGGATGATGGTCTAGAAGACAATGAAAAGAATTTCTATGAATCCGATGATGAAGAGAAGGAGAAGATTGGCAAGAAGAAACCGTATGCCATGGATCCAGACCACAGACTCTTAATTAGAAACACAAAACCTTTGCTCCAGAGCAGGAACGCAGCGGTATGTGGAGGTCCAGAAGAACTGTTTTACAGATTTACAAAGCAGTGGCCGAAAGCATGTGTGTCAGTGCTGAGTGTGTGGAGCCTTCACGCTGAGTGTGTGAATAGAACACTCACACAGCAGGCACATTTTATCTAAATATTTTTAAGCCTTTTATGTTTCTAGACATACACAATTAGGTTTTGGAATGCCTGGCTTGATACTCTGTTTGCTTTTTTCTGGTTGTGTTAAGAGGCTTGTTCAAAGACACGAACTCACTTTGTTTCTGAGTTGGTTGGTGTGTATTAGACCTTCCGTGAGGACGTAGGTTTGCTCGCAAACCTGAGAATATCAGGTACAGTGGTTTCCCAGTGGTAAACCTACCTGGTGAAGTGTAGCAGAAATGCAAGTGACTGGCCGTGTAGCTCAGTGATGGGCTGTGAGCCTTCCGTGTCTGAGGCCTCATGGCAGGAGACTTAATCGGAATTGTAAGTAATTAAAATCATCGTTGTTTGGGTCTCACAGGCTTTGCTTGTTTGTTTGACATCTTTACTTTTAAATAACCTTAAAGTTTAGACAAGTACATACTAAGAAACATCGGTCAGGAAAACCAAGTAATGCAGTGTAATGTCTCCGAGTCCTCCTCAAGACAGCACTGTGTCTTGTGAGAGCCTTTACTCATGAGGGCTGGTGAGTGTCCAGTGACATGAACCAGGGAGACTCACAGTTTGCAGAGGCCGAGGACTTTTTTGTCGCTCCTTTTTTCTTCTTATGTGCAGAGCACCCTTCCGGATTTGCCTAATGGCTTTTTGTTGGTTTTTGTTTTGTTTTAAGACTTAGTTGTTTAATTTTATGTGCATAGATGTTTTGTGTGTGTTTATGATGCATACGTGCACACCCACAGAGTTAGAGGAGGTGTCACATGCCCAGAAATGGGAGTTCTAGATGGTTGTGAGCCACTGTCCTCAGTAAGAACAGTAAGTGCTGATGGGTCAGCATTGTGACTGCATTGGAGGTAGAACCAGGAGCAGACAGCTCTGAGGCTGCCTAGCAGTCCAAGGCAGCGGTGACATGCACAGTTCAGAAGAGTGTGTGGTATGGGATGTGTTTGCTGTGAGCATGGGCTACTGGGGAAGGCCCGGGTGCCGAGGGCTCTGAACCAGCCTGGATTTTGGAGTTGTGAGAGTTTCCCTAGTGACTTTTTACATTTTGGCTTTCAGATTTCAGATGTGGCATTGAAGAAACCTTAAACTATGTTTTCTTTATAGATAACAGGGCAAAGGGAAGGTCATTTTATTCTTTTGGATTTGGGAGTGGTGTGGCTAATATTTAAAAATGACATATTGGGATGGAGAGATAGCTCAGCAGTTAAGAGCACTGACTGCTCTTCCAGAAGTCCTGAGTTCAGTTCTCAGCAACCACCTGGTGGCTCACAACCATCCGTAATGGGATCTGGTGGCTTCTTCTGGTGTGTCTGATGACAGCTATGGTGTACTCATATAAATAGAATAAATGATTAAAAAAAACATGACATACCAAATAGAAGCTGTGTCTTGATATACATAGAAAATACAGTTTATATTCCTTCATATAGGTTTGGATGCTTTGTTTTTGGAACAGATGAGAAAATGAGGTACTGTTGCTCTAGAATTCTCAGGTTCTGTTTGAAGGCCATAAAGTCAACTTTATCATCATCATTATTATTGTTATTATTGTATGTATCACTAAAAACGAAACATTTAGGACCCCTTAAGCTGTAGATTGTTTGTTAGTTTGTTTTTTTAAGGTGATTTTTAGTTTATGGAGAACGTTCTTAGTACATGTGGAATGCTATGTAGGCATACCTGAAATTTGCTTACACCTCTCTGAACTTGGCAGAGTGTGCAGAAGCTAATTTGTATTTATCTTGTGGGCCATTTTTGTTGTTTTGTTGCTGTGTCTCTGCTGACACTTGCTGAACTGATTACTTGGTGGTGAGCAGTATCTGTGTGAGCCTAAATGTAGAAGCAGCTTTAAAAAAAGCACAGAATTGTCTTATTCTGAGAAAAGTTCTGTTTCCCTGGCCCTGGCTCTGGCCTGTTGGAAGACTGTTTTTAATGCTGTGCATCTCTAAAAGTCACAGCCTTGCATAGGCCTTCGCTACACTGTGACTCAGTTTCCTCCCCTTCAGACAGCTTGTTATTCCCGTGGTGTCTCAGTAGCTCAGAGGTCATGTTTGTCCTTCAGCACTTCTGTGTGTCAGAGCAGCAGCACCCAGATGGACAGTGCACAGTTGCTGGGTTTGCTGTTTGTTTGTTTCAAAGGCCGGGGCTGCTGTCACCTTGGCCAGTTCGTGTAACGTCATTTTCTTTGCTTAGGATGTGTTTAGTTTCGTCATTACAAATTGCCACAATCTAGGTGGATGAGAAGGATAGGAGTTTATTACATTCCAGGGAGCCAGAAGACGGAAGTCAGGTCTAAATAGGCTTTGTCCCTCTCCTCCCTTTCCTTGTGGATACAAGAAGCCATCTCTTTATCTGAAGGTGCTTGTGCACGGTCCTTGCATTTTTTGGTTTACAGATGAATCACTCACTTCCTGCTTCCATCTTTACATTTCTTCCTTCCTTCCTTCCTTTTTTTTTTTTTTTTTTTTTTTTGGTAAGGACCATGTTCCTTCTGCTCAACATGATCACCTACTGAATCCTTAATGACACTAGCTAGTGTTCTGCTCTCAAATGTAAGCACTTTCTCAAGGTAGGAAGTACTTTGGAGAAAACAGCTTCACCCCACTACAAAGGCCTGCATCTCATTCCACTTCACAAGACTTCTGAAGGTGCTTGGAGGAGGCAGGGCATGAGCACAGGGCTGGAGCAGAACGTGGGAGAGGAGAGGGAGGAGAGAGAACGCATTTTGTTCGGCACTGCTGCTTAGATGCTCAGTGTACCTCTTGTGACCCTTCTTCCAGGTGGTTATGGCTGTCGCTCAGCTGTATTGGCACATCTCACCCAAGTCGGAGGCTGGAGTCATTTCTAAATCGCTGGTGCGCTTACTTCGTAGCAATAGGTAGGTCATGGTTTGTCTGTGCTTTTCCTTCTGTGTTCTCAGAGGTGGAGTTGAAACATCTAATTCATCTCCTAGTCCTGGGATATGTAGTTGACTGTTTTATAAGTAAGGTCTCATACTTAATGGGTTATTATAAATTGACTGTATTTAAGAATTTTCTTTACATTGAGTATTATATAGTTTCTTCTTAACTGTGTTGTTTTCTCAAAGATGCTTCATTGAATATGTCTACTGAAATTCTTTTAACTTGTAGGGAGGTGCAGTATATTGTATTGCAGAATATTGCAACTATGTCAATTCAGAGAAAGGTATGTATATTGTGAGCATTTGACTCAAAGAAGCAAGCACACAGTTGTGATAAATGTACTCACACATTTATTTCTGTCAACCTAGGGCATGTTTGAACCTTATCTGAAGAGTTTCTATGTTCGGTCCACTGATCCAACTATGATCAAGACACTGAAGGTTTGTGTGCTTCATGCAGGTTCCCTAATACCCGTGTACTTTGAACAGCTATTGGAGTAGCTTCTAGCATCTGTAGCCTGTGGGCTTTATGTGGCTTGGGATCAAATTACATCCTCGTTTATGCACGTTACCAACTGAGCTAGTTCCCTAGCTCTCCCTTTTAAAAAATGTGTTTGAAAATTATTTTTTATACTTTGCATTCTGTATTATTATGTGCTGGATATAGTATGGTTTACAGATGTGTTAAGTTACCTATATCTCAGATAATTTAACACACTGAAAGAGACAGACATGTAGGCTTTGACATATGGAAGAATTTAACCTTTTGTGGGTGTTTTTGTGGTTGGTGGGTGGATATTTTGAAGGGCTAGGAGTAGACTGAACAGTTTTGCCACCACAGACTATGAAAGCTCTGGTGTAATGCTGAGACTGTGGTATTTACTTGGGCACTGGAACATTTCTCTACGATGTGTGCTATGTAAGAGAACTTACGAGACATTACTAACTGATGGAGAAGAGGCACTCTTTAGATATTGAGACGATGTCATTCACATGGAAACTGGGTTTATTCAACATCAACAACAAACAAACTCCTGCTTTATAATTATGTAACGTTTCAGGTCACAAATGTTAGCCAGAGGAAGGACTGGAAAACTTTACAGTCAAGAGAGTGACGAACTGCTGTAGTTGGTATCAAGTTGAATCTTTGCACTTTTACACTATTGAGGTAGCTGTGAAACAAACACATAAAACAGTCGTGTGGAAGCAAAACTGATGTTAATTTCCTGATTGTTCTGATTTTGTTTCATCTACCAAGCCTGTAGGCAGCAGTATTTGGGGGATGATCTTGAAGCAGTTCGACAACTCTATCCTGGGTTTTAATGAAAAACAGTTGTGTGTAATATACAATTAGATTTGAATTTTTTTTAAGAATTATTATTTTATGAGTTCACTGTAACTGTCTTCAGACACACCAGAAGAAGGTATCAGATCCCTTTACAGATGGTTATGAGCTGCCATGTGGTTGCTGGGATTTGAACTCAGAACCTCTCTGGAAGAGCAGTCAGTGCTCTTAACCTCTGAGCCATCTCTCCAGCCCCTTGAGATTATTTTTTAAAAGCTGTATGAGCAAAGACATGTGTAATGCATTTCAATGGCAGGGCACTTGCTCAGTTTGTTCAAAGACCTAGGGTAGTTCCAAAAATGACTATCTCATGTGGTAGTGCAGGATTGCAGGTCTGTAATGCCAGACTTTGGAGGGAGCGTCAATAAAATCAGTTATTTAGTTACGTGGTAAATTTGAAGCCTTCCTGGGATCCATGAGATCTTATCTCTTCCTTGCACTAAAAAAATGTTGTCTCAATAGTATTATCAAAATAAAATGAATAGTTCTTAGAAAACAGGTTCCTGACAGATACAGCAAAATAAGTGAACTTTACACAGAATATATAAAGTATGTTTTCTGTGGTCTATGCCTTTAAGTAGACTGTTTATAGCATTTACTGTTAATACAGTACTTGATATGAATGTGCTGATAGACATCTTGAGTTTTCTGTTGATAGCATCTGTTTTGTGCCTACCTTCAGAATAATTAAATCTTTTCTGTGGGTAAAACATACTTCTAACAACCTCAGTGGGAGTAGACTTTTAATTTCACATTTCTTACTTTTATAAGTCCAGGAATAGAGATTAAAATTGTCTAAGCATCTGAGTAGGTAGGAAATAACAGCCAATCAAGAAAATTAATTGATATGTGGAAAACAGAAGTACTACATGAAGGACAAATTGTTTTCTAACTTTATTAATAAAAAATAAAAGTTGAGCTAACAAATTGTTTAGGTTAATTAGATATAAATTGTAAAATTAAGACAATTAGTGAAGATGTGGGATTTATTTCCTACTTATTTTTTTAAGAACTATGTAATTATCTAGTCTCTGTAGACTTAAGGAAACAAACTAAGACCACCTCAAGGGTATGAGCCCCATATGACAGTGATTTTTTTTCTTTAAAAGAATCAACTTTTAACTGATGTTTAGCTTCTAAATTCACCTTTTTTTGTGTGTTTTAAAATGTCTACTTTCCCTTTTTCTCTACTGTAGCTTGAAATTTTGACAAACTTGGCAAATGAGGCCAACATATCAACTCTTCTTCGAGAGTTTCAGGTTTGTATACAATGCTAATTATAATTTCTAAAATATGTTCAATCATAAGTTAAATATGTCTCCTACTCAATCTAGAAATAACACAGTTGCACAAATAGAGATTTGGGAAGATTCAGCAGTTAGGAAGCTTTTCTGTTCTTGAGAGTAAACATTAACTACAAATACAGACTTAAACAGAACAGCCTTGTGTTTCTATTTCTGTTTCCATAGTACTGGAGAGACTGGCTTATTATTTGGCTCAAAATTTTGTTTTCTATCCACATTGCCACCATCAGCTGTTCTTTCTGTTCTCTGAAAGCACTTTCTGTGTCTGTGACAATACATCGTTTGTTACCTGGTTGCCAGTTTAATTGACCTGGCTCTCTTTTAAGTTCTGCCGCTTTAACTTAAGCTACATTGTTGAACCACTTAACAGCAGTTGTGGCGGAGCGGTGACTACAGCTTACTGTCTTCTGGTGAAGGTGATGGCCACCGAGCCTGACCTGTGTGGTGGAAGTAAAGACCCACTGGATTAAAGTATTTCATTGGCTTCATGCACTTTATGATCAGAGGGTCAACTGTGAGCCACTGTGGAAAGCGCAGCAGCAGCAAGCCTGCATCAGTTCCACGTCCTGTGCGCAGCCCTGGAGTTCTTGTTAGCTTTCAGCATTTATAGATTTAATGAATGCTGTTGCCATGATTCTTCCATCAGCCCACACGGAATTTCTTTTTACCTGTGTACGGACGCCATGTTTTCTTTTAATCTGTTCTCAACCGTCCTAACCCTAACCCTTTAATACTGCTCCTCATGCTGTGGTGACCCCCAGCCATAAAAGCATTTCTGTTGCTACTTCATGAATCCTGTTGCAATATGACTCATAATGTAAATATGTTGACAACCATTGTTTTGAACTATGACTTACATTGTTCAGGATTATTAAAATGTTACTTCATGCCCACGATTCCTTTGTTTTCACCTGGGTACCTGAATTTCCATCCTGTTTATATTTTTCTGGAAATAGTCATGATAAAATTAGAATATCGTAGAGCCATCTTTTTGTGGGCATGCCAGAAAATTGGGTTTCTCAGCTCTTCTCTTAGGCCAGAGATCGATGTTGGGGTTTTAACTTTACCTCACTCATATAATCAGATCTCACCTCCTTCCTAAGTCCCCTTCCCTCATCTCATGTCATCCGTCATCTTTCTGCACATGTCTAGCACCCGAGGACAGCAGGAGGCGGCTCTGTGTGCCTGGCGTGGGCCGAGAGCCTCTGCAGGCTCTGTTCATCTGCTTTTTCATTGCCGGGAGTGTTGTATAAACTCTGCAGAACGTTTGGGCCTGCACCCTCTGTGCGCTCATCTTCAGCACTGTCTAATTCAGTACCTTACTTCTGCTTATGCGTTGTTCTTATTTATAATAACTGAACAAGTGAGGTACACTCTTTCTCACTGTGGCGATTAAATTACCTGTTTAGGAGCAGTTTTAAGCTACTTTGGTTTTTCTTGTCATGGAACTAAAAAGTTTGTTCCACTTCAGTGTTTCGTCATCTCCTTGAGACTTTGAATTAAATTCCTACATAGTTTACATATCCTTTTTCTTTGATTTCTTACTTAGATAACTGTTTCGATGCATATTTTTTTGTAGATGGCCATAGAGTTAATTCTGTATTGTAGACTTAGAATTTGAGGTTAGGAATCTTTTTTTAAAAACTATAAAAGCTTTGGTTTTAAATTAGGCAAGTTGTAACAAAAGTCACAAAATACGTAAGGGTTTCCTTTGTAAATGAGATCTATCAAGTTTGTGTGAATATATAAGCACGCGGTGTATTTAAGGAATGCGCTTGTGCTCGCAGCATGGGTGAGAGACACTTCACAGTGGCTGCTGGGTCCTCACAGTCACTCTTTACCCCTCCCGGTGGCCTCTGGGTCATCACCAGCGTACTGCTCCTTCTTTCCTTTTCTCTGAACGTTCAGTTTAGTGTCTGAAAAGGTGGCCCCTTCTCTCCGTGGCTCACAGGTATTGCTGGGTAAATGGACGGAAACCTTCGCAGAGCATGTTCTCAGCATCTTCTCCCCTGACTATCAAGCTAATCGCTGGTTTTGGGTGATGCTCACCACTGTCTGTTTTGGAGCCTTGAGCCATTCACTGCAGCGAGTGGCTTGAAAATGTCCTGTCGCTATGGGGCACTAAGTTAGAAGAGACGAAAGACGTTAGGCAGTCATTTGGGTCCCCCTTGGGCTTAAGAGAGGATTGTATTCTGAAATTATTTGTCTTGATAAAACAATAAAAAATGGGCTTTCATTCACTCTATAGCACCAATGTTGAAACTAATTCAACTGTTTTTAGACCTACGTGAGAAGCCAGGACAAACAGTTTGCAGCGGCCACTATTCAGACCATAGGCAGATGTGCAACCAGCATTACTGAGGTCACCGACACATGCCTCAACGGCCTGGTCTGCCTGCTGTCCAACAGGGATGGTGAGTTCATAGGTTCATTTTATTTTTATATAATCTATAATTGGATATTCTTAGTAAGTCCTGTAGCTGCAATCTTTATCTTTTGGGGTTTTTTTATCTATCAGTATTCTCACAGTAAGTAGGAACTTTATTCTTGATTTACACGAAAATTCATTTCAAAAAATAAATTAGATAATTAACAGATTTTGATTTGTGCCTGTTGAGACAATTTATCTTACTCATTCAGTAAGCACTGCTTTATACCCTCCCTGCAAAGGTTCCCTGTGACTGTTTGCCACAGTCATGCATGGAAGTCATGTGTGATATTGGTTCACCTGCAGAGGGTGCTAGAAGCAGGCAAATGACTTTATAACTTGTAGCAGTGGCTGGGCCTCAGCTTCTCAGTCTTCCAGATCTACCTAGTGCTTTCCCACTGAAGGGGAGCTACACATAGCCGTCACTGCTACAGGTTCACGTGGACCCTAATGTTATTTAAGTTTCTCAGAAACGGGCTAGCAAAATGATTTGTCTAAATGTTACTGTGTTCTGCACTGAAATGCCAATGCTCTGAGGTCGGTCATGGCCTGAGAAGATGATGAGCCGTTTAAAGAAACACAGGCTAACTTCTCACAGTTAGAAGATTTTATTAGAATTGTACAGTGGATTAAAATGCATGTTTACTTAGAAAATGCATAAGCTGTGTAAAATTGTTGAAATTAGTTATTGATTTTTTTAATATGAACTACATTATGTGTAGTACAGATATACATGAGAAAACACCCATGAATCAAACTTAACAAAAGTTGATTATATTTTACATTTTGCTTCAATAACTTTTTACTACAACAATTACTTTTTCTGTAGAATGCCATAGACCCCCATATGTAGGTATTTCTAAAATTTGCTATGCTCTGGTAAGTTCTTCTAATGGGGAGCCCGTGATAAACTGAAACCAAGCAAGCAGTAAAACAAAATTAATTCCTGAATAACACTGATCTGTGTTTGTGAGCACACATGAAATTACATTGTTTTACCTACAAACTTATGATCACTAGAATATTTTCCTATGTAACTATTAAAACTCAAATTTTACAAATTAATAAGGAAAGAAATGTCTAGCATATTTGCCCGTGCTGGCGAGATGAATGGTGTTTGTGCTGTCGATTCACTTGGGACAGAAACATCTTTCTGTCCCTGTTTCAGGTATGACCGTAGGAACACATTGATCACGACTTTCTGTGGGTTACATAAGGTTCAGTAGTGTAATAGTTGTTTTAAGATCTCCTTGTATAAAAAAAAGCTATCAGAGATTAGTGAGAACTCTGACCGTCTTTTTAATACAAAGCATACCACAAGTGTCTGCCCACCTAATTTTTTGGTTATTTTTTTAATGAGAAATATTTATGTTAATTTTAAAGTAATTATTTCTACCACATACATCTTATTTTTTAAATTTTTATTTTCTTTGATTTTAAAGAATCTTCCAAAGCATTCTTGAAGTTTGCCATAAAATAGCCCATTATCAGCGTGAAAGATTAATTTGAAAAACAGATTTCTTAAGGTTCTTCAGCTTGAGAAATTCACATTTCAATTGACTTAGGATAATTTAATTGCCTATGGTAGTTTATTTTAAGTAACATATTAACAGAATTTGTTTGTCTGAATAACCTTGTTGGCACCTACTATAAAGTAAAGAAATTAGATGGAATATTAGTTTTCAATTTTGTTTAGTTTTTTTTTATAATTCAGTAAGCATTTAGTAAGAATTTGAATCTGTAGAGATATTTAATAAATGTTGAATAGATTAATAAAGTATTCATTTAGCTTGTAAAAGTCTGCCTTTATAGCACTCAGTCTGATGAAAGGCACCAGTAAAATAAAATAAAGATTTTAGTTTTCCGCATCTGCTTCTTTTTCCTCTATTGCTGGTTATTTGTATCTGTAGAGCTAGGCATCCTGCTTGGACGTTGATGCTGTCTTGGTAATTAGCCCACCTACCTCTCCTGCTCCTGTTTGTAAGATGAGGGAACAGGAGACTGTGGTGGATATAGGGAATTCTATTTTGTTGAGGACAGGAGGGAAATTTGAAAAGGTCTAGAATACAAGTAGCATTTGCTTATAGTTATAGAACATTCTAAGAGTTCAAAGGGTACTTGGATGCTTAGCTTGACTTTTGGACAAAATCATATAATTATTATCTGTTTCCTTATTCATCTTTAAAATTATATGTCTTAAGATAAAAGTGAAAATACATTTTTTTGTAAACTAAAGCCTTAATAGTAAATATTGATTCCCTAATATTTATGAATTTTCCCTAATATTTATGAATTTACTCCCAGAGAAAAAAATACAGTTACACACACACACACACACACACACACACAAATAGGTGTAATACATTTTATTTATATTCATAATGGGTACTGTATTTCAAGGAAAAAATTTAACAGTACAAATTGTGATATTCTGTATAGTATTACACCTCTGAAGTATATGCTAGAAGATTGTCTAATATCTATGACACTCTTAATTTTTTTAAGTAAAAATTTATATAAAGACAGGATGTACTTTTGGGGGGGAGTGTCTGTGGCATTAATAATAGTTTATATGGACTGGGAGATTTTCCCAGTTGGTAAGTACTTGCTATACAATCAGGAGAATCTGAGTTCAGATCCCATCTTCCGTAAAGGCAGGGAAAGATGGCATTTGTCTGTACTCCATTGCAAGAGGCCATGGTGGAAGAATCCCTGAGCTTTCAGGCTAGGCAGTGCTGGGTCTGCAAGTTCCAGGTTCAGTGAGAGACCCTATCTCAAAAAGTGTGGAAAATGACCAAGAAAGGCAGTTTTGACTTCTGCCCTCTGCAAGTGTGTACAGATGCATGGATAGCACATCTACAGACAAACACAGTCTGCATCAATACACATGCACACAAAGCAATAGCTGGTGTAACTGTTACTTCGTAAGGTCAGAAGCTCAGATACTGTGATGTCATGTGTCCTTGCTGGTGCCACCACAAAGGAGATGAGACTCGACATCCAAATTCCAGCTTGTGAATCGGCTTCTTACTCACAGAGCAATTTTATTAAAGTCCCTTTGAGAAACAGGTGGCACACTTGAAAAGGATAATTCCAGAGAATTAGTGAAGGAGCTATGAACAAGGTATAGACAGGATTAGAGCAAAGGAGAAGATACCATGTGACCCCTATTGGCTATGAGAAGCCAGCCACAAAGCAGCTTGGGTAATGCATCTGCATGCTGAGCAGCCTCTGAGGGTACTAAGTTGGGTGAGCAGGAAGATGGGTTTACAGCACACGTGGAAGCAATCAGTTCATGGTCATACTCATTTTGGCACTGAGGTGAATGCTGTTTCTATGGTGATTCCTTTCCTGCTACTCTTGGTTGTTGCTGTTGGCGTTTCTGGATGCCTCACTTTAGCAGGGTTTGGTGTGGTTGTCACCCTTCTCTTCTCCCCTTTTGTATAGAATAGGGGAACATGTTTAGATGCTAGGTGTTTGGTTATATAAAAGCTCTGGCTGAAAGGCAAACATACCATCCACTATAGAGTGTCATGTAATGTCCGTTGCAGAGGTGAGAGGTATTCTAGAAGCTAAGCGATAGCTGCAGAGTGCAGAGATTAAAGTGAATTCTGCATAAGGCACAGGCACACACTGACGAATATGCTCACGATGTAGGTTGCCATGTGTTTAAGCATCGAGGACGTTTTTGCTAATTAAAATTTGCATTTTACCAGGCAGATTGCAATTGAATTGATTATATGTATTTAATATGGTAATCTCTTTCTTTGTCTTTCAGAAATAGTTGTTGCTGAAAGTGTGGTTGTTATAAAGAAATTGTTGCAAATGCAGCCTGCACAGCATGGTGAAATTATTAAACAGATGGCCAAGCTCTTGGACAGCATCACTGTGAGTATCCCTGCATCCTGCGGACTTCACTCAGTGCAGGATCCTCCCTTACCTGGGCATCCCCAGTGGCTAAGAGAGCCGTGATGCCTGCTGTAAGTCCTGACCTCAGTTGGTTTGGTTCAGGCTGAGTTACAGGCCTGAGAGCGGGGAGGAGAGACGGTGAGCCCAGCACTGTGCTGTGTGTAGGTGGCACCATCTTGGTGGGACTTTGGTGCAGAAAGAGAGATATTAGATAAGTACACACATTTGCCTGGATTGATGTGTCATATGAGAGTCTCTGATGTGCATAACAACATGTTTTCCCAGTGCTGTCCTTTGAGAGATCCTAGAAACAATAATGCCCTTATCAGTAAGTACACCAAGTACAGAGAATTTGTGTTATTATTGAGATGTACTTTAATGCCAACAAGCTTACATTTTAAAATGTATAATTGTGAAGGATTTAGTGTGCTCATGAAGGTGTGCAGATATTTTCACACCCTTAAATCATAATCTCATACTTAAGCCTCAGCCTCCTTCTCTCTCCCTCACTACCACTAACTTACTTCTCCTTTCTTTGGGTTTGTTTTTTTCTTGATATTTTATGTTAACAGATTCATAGTATGTGACCTAGTTTTGGAATTCTTTCCCTTAACATGTTTTCAAGCTTAGTTTTTAGATAAAAGTAACTTTTTACATTGATTATATTTTCATTTGTGGGCATGTACATGTGCCACGGCCCTGTGTGGAGGTCAGAGGGCAGTTGGTGGGAGTCCACCATGTGGCTCTGGGACTCCTCAGACTCAGCAGCAAGTGGTTTTGTTGCTGATCCCTGCCAGTCCCTCTGCTGGTCTTACCACCCTTTGTTCAAGGAATCTGGTTTTCTTAGAGAAATGGCTGATTTCCGAGCGAGGATAAAGCAATGAGGAGCATGTGAACTTGGACCAGTGTGTGGGGACAACGGGAGTGTATAAAATGATAGTCACATTTAAAGAAGGCAAAGAAAAAACCCTCAAGAGCCCAGCTTACAAGGGCCAGGAGCTTCCATTTAACTTTGGCAACAAAGTTAAAGACCGTGGAAGTAAGTGAGTTGGTGTTATCTGGGGGTCTCTTCGCTATCCTGGAGTGCATGCAGGAGTGAAAAGTTGAGCAGCTGAACAGGAGATCGGAAGAAACTTCCATAAATTTCCACAGCAGCTAATGAATGAGAGGATTAAGTGTCACTGCCAACCACAGAGACGCTGACTCATGGGAGAATTCTTGAGACACACTACACGCTAACAAAGACCTAAGGAGTATCAGAGTGTTTGTACAGCCTGTATCCTATCCCTAGAAACTACCTCTTAGCTTGCAAAGGTTTGAATCTCGACTTACTGTGGCGACCTGGCGCGTGCTATCTTAACCGAATGTCCTGCAGGTGCCTTCGGATGCACTGAACAGTGGTGACTGGGAGCAGCATCGGGAAGTATGAGACAGACTGATGCTGAGCTGCTTTGTAATGTGACTGGGCTCTGCTCCCCAGATGTCTGTCAGTTACCAAGAAAAACTCAAGTGCTGCTTGGTGTGGTAACATTCACCTTTAATCCCAACACTTGGGAGGCATCTCTGGGAGTTCAAGGCCAGCCTGGTTTACATAGTGAGCTTCAAGCACAGGGTTATGTAGTGTGACCTTGAGTCAGAATAGTACAAAATCAAAACAAACAGAAGAACCTGAGTTATTCCAGCTTCAGAGAGATGTGAATATAGTGATGTGGCTCTGCCATGTGGCTTAACTTGGGTGTCCACTGAGAGGACATTTTCATTGACTTGGATGGACAGAGGTCCTAGCGAGAACCATGGCTAGAACAGCTGATGAATGCAGAGAACTTCAGATGGGGATAGTTTGGACTGTGTACAGAGAAAAGTGTATTTGTATTTACATATATAATTAACTGTGAACAGTAATTGGTGAATGTCATCCAAAAGCAGTAAATCGGAGCTCCTGAAAGGAGGGGTGCAGTTGGAACTCTGCGTTCGTCTTAAGACACATGGATTGAGGTGGGACAGACGCCAGACTGATGGGTTTGGGGGTGTCAAGAAAGAAAATGGAGGGAGATGAAGTGATTTTGTGTTAAAAAGGCCAAGGAGAGAGTACAGTATCTTTGGTGGAAACCGTGGGTTTGAGTGGGGAGAACTAAGGTTTCTTAAAAAATACTTTATAATGATTGAGAGATACACAGTTGTGAGGGGAAACAGGAACTGGAATTCTTTGTCCCTGAACTGCTTCAGAATGTGCCTGCTTGTGTGTCTGGAGTGCATTTGCCTTATACTTTCTTGGAAGAAAAACTTTTGAGAGTCAGCAGTTTCCCTGTAACCTAGTTCAGTGACAGCACCAGCTTTCTGTGGGGGCAGAGAGTGCTGATGCCTGGGAGCTTGTTTTGATGTTTATTTTTGTCAGAAGTTAACCCTTTGCAATCAAAACCCCTCATCGAGCAACAGGTTAAAACATAAGGCAGACAAAGATATTTAGCAAATGTGAACAGAAAATGACATTTTTTGTTAATTAGAAAATTTTTATGAACTGGAACATTAAAAGTGAAAAGGCTAATTTACAAAGGAACTAAGAAACCTAGTCCAGTTTGTGAAAAACATGGCAATAATATAAACATACGAGAGGAAACGTCTCAGTGTGCCCGGAAGTCGGTGTGGTGAAGCGGGTATGGTAGGGCTCTAATGTGCTGTTCTGATCTAGGTGCATGTGTGTAAATCTGTGATGGTGGGTAGAGTAGTCAGTTGCAAAGCTTCAGAGAAGGGAGGGAACACAGTGGCTTAGTGAATCAAACTGTCTCTGTAATAGGTAATACCCATTTTGAAATGGTACATCTATATTCAAAGTATCAAAAATGTGTTTGGATATGAAGGGAACTTTGATTTTACATTTTTCCTCTTAAGCAATAAAGTTAGATTTAACAGTTAAATAACTTTAAATTTAAATGAAGGTAAAAATAATTTTACAGACCATTAGAGCTTTTGTTTATGCATACCTGTTCATGGATGTGTGTGTTGGGCTTGATCCTAAGACCTCAAAAATGCTAGACAAGCATTATGCCCCTGAGCTAAACCTTACTATTAAAACTATACTTTTAGATCAAAGAAGGAATGTGTAGAATAATTGTTTCCTATAAACAAAAGGGGATGGATTAGCAGTTAAGGGTACTCCCAGCTCTCCAGAGGACCTGACTGCAGACCCAGTGCCCCACTGGGGAATTTACAATCTCCTGTACTCCAGCCCTGGGGCTGAGACCCCTGACCTTCCCGTGTACTTGATATGTGCTGTACACAGCTCTGATTGTTAGAGATCAGAAATGAAGAGCTAGGATTTGTACATAAGGAATTTGGAGAAGGCAGTTGGCAACAGCTGCCATGAAGACCTGAGTTTCTCCCCAAGATCCTTGGTGGGGGAGAGAACCCACACCAGCAGATTGTCCTCTCATCTCTCGGTGTTTACCCTGGCAGCCTTCCCATGCCTTGCCTGCCAAGTAAAAAGATACAAAAGGAAACAAATTCATAAAGGAACAAAGTGAAACCTAAAGACCCAAGAAGAAGAATCCTGGGTGAAAGGTTTTCTGATTTGCAAAAATATTCAGTAAATACATATTTGACATAGACTTATAAGAAGTTAATAAAACAGAGCCCCTTCCTCATCAGGCAAAGAAGCTAACTCTGATGCATGAATATTACTGAAAATTGTGTGTGTGTGTGTGTGTGTGTGTGTACATAATTAGAAGGACGTCCAAACAGTGGTGCTGTGTGAACTTGGACTTTAGAAGTGGAGCTGATGATGAGGTGTCATATGACAGGGAACTGACAGAGAGGGTGTCTCACAGAACACCAACAGTGGTCAGGAGGAACCATCAGAGTGGTGAGAGTGTAACAGAGGGGCAGACTTAGCCCTCAGATCTCTCCTTCCTGATCTTGAGAGATCTTTATTAGGACAGCAGCCATGAACCTTCTGGAAACCCCTAACTGTGAACAAGTGAGCAAGCCTTATAAGCAAGCCTAAAATCTGACCTTTTTTCTGATTTGTACTTTGAGATCTGGGATGATGTCTAAACTCAGCAATTTCAGAAGAAGCCAGCCTGACCCAGAAGTTAGTACTGAACAAGTTCACCGAGGACCTAAAACACCTGTGAAGCCAGCAGGCTAGGCTTGTACCTGGGAGAGCCGTGAAAGACCTAAAAGCCAGACCTCAGCCACCCTGTCTACCTCCTCTTTTTTTGCCAAGAGAGATGAAAGGGAAAACATAGGATGGTGTAGGACCAGGCAGGAGGGAGACTGTACCGTCTCTGTGTGGTCAGGCTCTTATGGAAACAGCAGAAGACAGAAAGCCATTGTGTGCTGTGTAAGCAGAGCAGGGGCAGAGATGTGTATCCCTTCCTTGGAGGGAATGAGGTCCAGGGAGGTGAAGTCACCCTCCACAGTGATGTGTGATTCCTGTGGGGTTAGAGGCAGCCCTTTTCCAGGTCCTTGGCTCTCCTTTTCTTGTCCCAGTGGTTCAGGGGAAATTGGAGGTTCAGGCTCACACTTCCAGTGCTGGCACTGCCACTGATGAGCTGGGACACGTGGGCAACTCTTTGCCCTGTTCTTTCTCCAGTGTCCTGATTTTTCCAGTGGAGTTAATGGTAGAGCCTGCAGCATACTGTTTTTGTGGACAAGAAATTAGCTGGCTTTCAAAAGCACTGTGACATTGTGGATAAGGGCTCTTTAGATGTTAGGTGTGCAGATTTTAAAGAGGAGAGAACATTGATAGATTTTGTCATATTAAGACAGATTTCCTTGCTTATTTAGGGAGTAGCCGAGTTGAAATATGAAGACTAATGTTTACATTGTTCTCCTTCTTGAGCTCATCCAGATTGAAGGAATAATGGCTGTAGCAGTCATCGTGGGTGTTCTGGTTGTGACCACATTGTCCTTTGGCATGTCCTTCATTTATAACTGCTTTTCCAGAAAGATTGCTCTGGAATAAAATGCACACTACTTGAAGATTACTCTGGCGGGTTTTGCATACTATTTGCATGTTACAGGCGTCATGAAAGAACACTTGGATGTTATTCTGGAAGGGCGGCTGAGTAAGTGTAACGTGCTACATTGTGCACGTTTGCACAGATGCCTCACTGGACGCTGCTGCTTCACGAGTCCCCTTTTACTGCACCCTCACACCGATACACAATTCAGATCTAAATTTTAATGCATGTAGAGCCCAGATACAGACTATTGGGATCCGACTTGCTGTTAGCATGCAGCCTGTTTAGATGTCTACTGATTCTGCCTTTGGCATATTTAAATAAATAAAATTGATGATTTTGCAGATTTATTTTAGATTATTGTCCAGTGCAGTGGGATGTTGCTGAAACACAATACCTTTTAAATTGAACTGTGAACAGAGCGATCTGTAAATTCTAGATGTCTCTTTATAACTGTGGTGGGGAGGAATCATCATTTGTTTCTGCAGGCAAGTTAATGGGTTAAGACAGCAGTGGTAACTACCTTCCCTTGGAAGGCTTGAAAAGTACACTTAACCACTTGCTCAGGGCATCTAGAATAAAGAGTCAGGCACAGTCATTTACAGTCCAGTTAGCCTTTGAAAATACTGAAAAGCAGCAGTTCTATGAAGAGTGTTACACTGGGTGTGGCCTTGCTTGTGTGCACCTGCTTGCCTGCACTTGTGTGCGTAGTGTATGGTTAGTGGAATTTTAGTTCACTGCTTCTGCTTTTTATGTTGTTGAATAAAACTGGGGGACGGGAAACTTTTTTATTTGCAGCTTTAGTTTCGAGGGAAAAGGAAGGATTGAATTTATCTTAGTTTTCTGCCTCTAGCCAAATGCATACAAACATTGGCCTTGCTAGTTTCTTAGGGCTTTATTGTTTGGTTTTTAAATACGGTCTCATGTAGCCCAGGCTGGCTGGGATTCCGTCCTGTTTCCTGATTGCTGGGTGCTGGGTGCTGGACTCTAGCCATGTGTTTCCATGTCTGTCTGCTGAAGTTTTTATAAAATATCATTACCACAAGTTTGATACACTATTTTTATTATTTCTTATTATAAAGAAGTTTCTACATTTTTTAAAAGATGTTTGCTTAAGAATTTTTAAATTCAGTTCTAGAACATTTCCAGTGTTTCTCCTATTCTTCTACTACTACTACTACTACTACTACTACTACTTTTTTCCTTGTTGTAATTGATTTATTTATTGTTTTGATTCTTTCAAATGTTGTTATCATGAATACTTGGAGTATTAAAATACTGTTTCTTTAATCTTAATATACTCATGAATCTGAACTGTTCTAACGCCTTCATTTTGTGATTGCCTTTATAATTACAGAAGAGAATTAAAAGTATGTTGCCAAAGGGGAAAAATGCTTAAATCAGACAACAAATTATGTTATGTTGTAAAATTCTGATTCTTCGAGTTGCAATTTATAATAAAATATTTAAGAAAAATAAATCTAGCATAACTGAGCTCTGAGTTGCCTATATATTCTCATTTAGAAGTACCTCTCATTATGGAAGGCCACTTGAATTGCTCCAGGCTAGAAACTTAATGCACCACTCAATTACTATTCTTTAGCCCAATTTAAAATAATAGATTGGGAGTAAGGTCTTAATGCAGTGTAACCTTTGGAACATTAGAAATAACCTCCTTCTCTCCAGAAATCGGTGTACAGTAAGGATATTAGTTTGATCACACTGCATGAGTAGATTTGATATAGCCCTTAGGCCCTTTAACTAGCATAAGTAGATCAGTTTCCTCTCTGTTAGTAAGTTCAGTTTAAGTATGGATTAACGTCATTGCTGTTACAGTGTTAGGAAGTGTGCTTTTCTTATATTTCCAAGCGGTTTTAATGACCTCTGATTCTGATGATTCACTTTAAACATGTTGATATTTTTATATTATTATATTATTATTATGAAGCAAATATTTGAAAGGAATTTGACGTGGCTGATATTGTGATAAAATTATGACCATGGAAAGGTTTTCCTTCGTGCTTTCTTCCCACACTGACCATCAGTGCGGCTGCATAGGAGGCAGCAGGCCTTGAAGAGACACACAGCCATCAGCTCCTGCACTTAGTATGAAGAGCACATTTTCTATGCTAGGTGAAAATGTTCACAGGAACTAATTTACATGCCCTCTCAAATTCCTTTTGGAAAGGAGAGGATACAAATAAGCAGATAGTAATAAAACTAATTTGCATACTCTAAAATATTGGTCCTAATGGTTCTGATGGAAGGTTTCCAATTTGAAGCAAGGCGGTGTTTTTTAGGAAAACAAATTATATTGAAGTGTACTTTATTTTAAAAAATTGTAATACTAAAGTATAGTACAGCACATTTCTGCCCCTGCAGCGGGAAACAGTGACAGGAACCAGCAAAAGCTGCAGTCACTCCGATTTGGCCTGGAATTTGCTGGACTCTAATGGGCCTGTATTCTAGACAAGTCATGCTTACTTTACTAAATCTTTCCAAGGCTGTTCTTTGAAACCGTTTTAAATTTTTTATTTCTATAACGTATAGAGGCATTTTACTTGCATGTGCGTCTGTGTACATCATGTGGAGGCCAGAAGTGGGCATCCCGTCCCCTGGGACTGGAGCTACAGATGGCTGTGGGTGTTGGGACCCACACCCAGGTCCTGTGTAAGAGCAGTCAGTGCTCTGAACCCTGACCGTGTCCAGAGGTCACCTTTGTGTTTAAACTTGATATACGGTGAGTGGTCAGTGTTAGCAGCTCCTGGATACGTACATTCAATGAGGAAATGAATAGAGATCTTGGCAGTTCTAAGCCTTTTCTGTGCTGATGTTGAGGAGTGTATGATTAAACTTCTTCTAACAGTGTGATCTGCTTTTCATATTAGGTCCCTGTGGCTAGAGCAAGCATTCTTTGGCTAATTGGAGAAAACTGTGAACGAGTTCCTAAAATTGCTCCGGATGTTTTGAGAAAAATGGCTAAAACTTTCACTAGTGAAGATGATCTGGTGAAACTGCAGATTTTGAATCTTGGAGCAAAATTGTATTTGACTAATTCCAAACAGGTAAGAGACGGATATTATTCAGCCTGCCGGGCTCTTCCCTCACTCTACCCAAGCCCTGCAGCCTTCCGTGAGTTACCCACGCGCTCAGCGGTACTGAACCCTGTTGTATTAGGTGCGGTTGGTGGCGGCAGTGCATTCCTTCTAACAGTAGAAAAACTGGCTTAACAGAAGATCTGTGGCAGAGGTGTTGAGGTACAGTGGCCATGAGGGCGTTCAGAAGGTCTGACGAAGGAGAGGTCAGTTTATTTATGAAGACGTGGAGAGGGCCTGGAGGAGGTCACTAGGTATGCAGAACAAGAGGAGGAGAGAACAGGGCAGAGCCGTGAAACTGCTTGGGGAATTTAAGAAATTCGTAGAGGTCCATGTGTTAAAGGGCATATGTGCTCCCTTCAGTTAATAAGTTTACTTTCTATCAAAAATGTGATGGTTTATGGAGGCGGGGCCTGTGACAGTTTTAGCTCAAGAGGGTGGGTCCTTCTAAATGGCATCTGGTGGCTCGTGTCTTAAGTTGTCGTCGTCAGGCCCTTAGTTTCAGGGTGGCAAAGAGCCAAGGCCTGAGTGGAGTTTTCCATTTAGAAATGATAGACGGTGTTCAGGGTCATTTTACTCACTGAGTTTGAAGGCGGTGTTGGTGCTCTCATGGTTTTCTTTGAGCTAAATTTTCTTCGTGACAAATTTGGAGCCCAGTTGCTGTTGTATGTTTCACAGTGGCTCTCCCCATGACCACTGCGGACACTATATGCATAGGTGAGACTGTCGTGGTTTCTGAAGGTTCTTTACTATTTCACATAGTTTATTAGCTTTAAGTGATATAAAAATGGGTGATGTGTCCTGTTTACAGTGTTTCTCACTTTTTTAAACATGAAGGTGGTTGGGAAAATTATTGAGAGAAAATTAGCACTAATGAATAGTTGAATGTACAGTCATCTCAACAGCACGTTTTAGTTATGTGGTTCATAACACACTGAGTATTAGGTAGAAACTAAACTAATTCCTTTGACTGAAATGTAAAAACATTTCTGCATGTGCTTACTTTAGCTGTCTGTAAAACTGAATAGGTAAGAGTGGGCCAGTCTTTAGAGCACTAGGACTTAACTGTAGACCCGTTTCCCTGGGAACTCACTGAACCTCTCCAGAACTTCCACTGAATTGCGTGCTTCTAGAGTCTTTGTAAGTTGGTTTTTTTTTAATAAGGCTTAGTGTTATTTATATACTATTTACTATTATTTATTTGTATGCATAGAGAACAGTTGAGTAATAAATTTTGCTTCTTTAAAATGTCTGTATTTGCTATTAGGGAAATGCCAAAATCAGTGACGTTCTTGCTGTACAAGCATGAGGACCTGAGTTTGATATGCAAGGATCATTTAAAAGTCAAAATAAACAGCCTGAGTGTAGCAGTCCAGGCTTGCCGCCCCAGCACTGGGGAGGTAAGACAGGAAGTAGATCCTGGGCTGCTTTTTCATTTAGCCTATCCCAATTGGTAAGTTCCAGGTCAGTTAGGGACGGACCTCACCTCAAAAAGACAAGGTAAGTGTGGAGGTGAACTGCCTCCAAGTCTGATGGTCTGAATCTGAGCCCTAAGAACCACATGATGGAAAGAGAACCAAGCCGTACAAGTTGCTTTCTACCCTCCACATTAGTCTCCTCCCCTCGCTTTTTCTCCCCTCCCCTCCCCTCCTTTCTCTTATCTCTGCTTTTCTCTCTTCTCTCCTTCTTTCTCCTCTCCTCTCTCCACCCCTCCCACTTTCTCCTTTCTTCTCCTCTGCCCTCTCCTCCCCTCCCGTCTCTTTGTCTTTTCCTCTGAATAAATAAATACATAATAAAAATTTAGGAGGACAAATAAAGTAAAGCAGTAGCCTCTGAGGAACACTCCCTACAAGGTTAGGTTGACCTCTAACCTTCACAAGCATGTGCTTGCTTACCCTCACGGGGACACACACACACACACACACACACACACACACACACAAAGGGTGGGAGGTGGGGGAGACAGAGACAAATAGACATACATACACACAGAGAGACAGGAAAGAGAGCTGAAAGATAATTTCCATACCTTGCTTTCAGATGGCAAAGTAAACTCTAGTTAGTATGACCGTCCCAGAGATAACAGATTTAAGCTGGACACTAGAAAGCACAACTGTCTAACCACTCAGAGGAAAGAGTCGAAGCAAAAAGAAGCAGCCCGCAGTGTGGGCATGGCAGCTGCCTTCTAGGGGAAGTAGAGGGCGGCATGCGAGCAGCTACAGACAGAACAAAGCTACGGAGGGTTCTAGAGTACCGACGGTGGGGAGCCTGGAAGTCTATAGATAAATTGCCCAGGGTTTTGACTGATTCCTGAGAGAGATCCACAAAGCAGCACCCTAAGAATAAAAGGCCTGGCCTGAGATTTGAGGTGCACCCAGGAAATAGAATATACACTCTGAACCCCATCAAGTTAATGGTGTGCCGAAGCTAACAAAAACTATTAAAGGATGTTAATGGCGTTGAGAGTGGTGTCTGTAATATAACATCTGCAGTCCAGATTTACTCGGTATAATGGAGTGTCGTGGTTTAATGAGTTTCAAGTTTCAGTGAGGAAAATGGAATGGGTTCTACAGACAGAAGTTGCTAATGGTTTCATAACAGTATAAATGTCACCGAATTATAACCTTAAAGTAGTAAGTTTCATGTTTATTTATCCTCAGTTAAAAAAGATGATTGGAAATATGTGGCCAGTTTTCAAGTTGTTGGGAAATAAGTTTGCTTGTGTTTTTCTTGTTTAACAGTTTCATGCCTATATCCAGTATGTTGTGATTCCATTACACATGCTCCATTTTGTTCTCTCATCCTCTTCTCTCTCTGCACCTTTTTTCTTTGTGGGGGGCAGCACTTTTTACTCCGCTGTGTAGGGGAGTCCCAGTGGGGGTGGGAGCATGTGTAATTGTGAGCAGGACAAACCAACTCTCCGTGTGCTGTCTCACAGGTTACAGAGCCGGTGTGCGGCGCTTTCCTACTTAGGTGGCCTAGGAGTCAAAGCAACTCAGTCCTTGCCATGCAGCATCTGTGATCCTAAAGATGCTCATGAGAAGCAGAGCCGCACCGTGTCAGACGCGGGCATCGCTGCAGGTGGAAGTAGGGTCCTGGTGCTCAGCCAGCCACAGAAATATGGTACAGATTTTCTTAAGTGAGAACCCCATGAAAACAAAACCACTGGTTTCTATGTAGTGGTTCTTAAGAATACAACTCCTCAGAAGTACAGACTCTTACACGAGGCCCAGGTTGAGTGAGGCCGCATGTGGTGATAGGTTCTGCTCTTCTGTTAGACGTGAGTAATCAGAATCTGAAGCCAGGAGGAAAGTTGTATGCAGAGTGGCCCTCAGCCTGCACGTGTCAACATCTGACGTGGGTGTGAGGCATGTATTCAGCGGGTACCTAGGCACACGGGTTCTGCTAGGTTCATTTTCTGCTGTCACCCACTGTTTCTTGCAGAAGAAATCAAATAGAAAATTCAAATTATTCCTGAATTTCTTTGGAATTATTGCAAATACACATTTTCAAAACAAGTGTCAGAGCAGAGCTTCTGCAGGTCTGATGGGATGAAATGAGACCATCCTGGTCATTAGCTCATGGTACGTATGAGCTCATGGTTCTTAGCTCATGCTGTTTAGCTCATGGTACTTCCTCTTTTTCAGTTGAGCTCAAGCCGACATGTCTAGTCAACTGCTAGATTTTTCTTAGTGGGAACAAATTTTTCATAGTGAGGGAAATCATTTTGTTTTTCAGGAAGAACCTACTCCTCAGGGCCTATTCTATTAGGAAAGGCAGTGCGATCCCTCCTTTGCTAGTTCATGGAGAAATGTTAGATACACAGCCAGTGGACAGCACTAGAGATGGGTCAGTGTGTGGGAAATGTCGGTGTCGCCGAAGTCTGGGCACCCAAGGCAGGAAGACTCAGCATGGGTTTGGTTAAAATGGATATTAGCTCTTAAAAGTGACTAAAGGGTGTTTTCTTTTTAAAAAAAAAAAAAAAAAAAAAAAAAAAACCTGTAATAAAGTCTGAGCTTTCAAGTATAGAGATAAGTATTGGGTCAGAGTTGTTCCCAGCCTGTTTTCATATATAGTTAGGGCAACTTGCAGACTCGCAGAAAGGAACATAACGGGAAATGCACACGTCACGCCTGCCTGTCAGCAGGCACAGTTGCTGTCAGCGTTTGCTCCAGTGATGGCTCTGGAGCTGCTGTTGGCCTCATCCTTCTTCCTTACTGGTGAGCACTGTGCTGGTGGTGTGCTTCATTCAGCCAAACCCGTTATGTGAGTGTGCATTAATAAGCGCATAGAGCCTGTGGTTCTGAAACACACGTCTACTCTATTACAGCTGTGCAGCTTTTCATGTCATGTCTTAGAAACAGTGATATGTACAGATGTGGGTCATTTACTGTTTGATATTCTGTGAGATGCCAAGTGTCTACTTCTCTGCTACTTAGACAGTGATCACTCTGTACTCATTGAGAGCATTTGGGTTCTCAGTAGGAAACGGGGTAATTGTACTGATATCTTGGGGATCCTCCTAAAGTGAGGAGCACGTTTCCTGATTTGGACCTCTTCAGAAATCTCCTTGCTTTTCCTTTTGTTTTTATTTGACAAAGCCATGGTGCTATGCAATGACCACACTACTCTGCTTTGCTCTCCCTCTGCCTTCCCCCCCACATCCTCATCCCCCTCCTTCTCCTACCCCCTCCTTCTCCTACCCCCTCCTTCTCCTACCCCCCTCCTTCTAGCCCCCTCCTTCTTCTACCCCCTCCTCCTACCCCCTCCTTCTCTTACCCCCCTCCTTCTAGCCCCCTCCTTCTTCTACCCCCTCCTTCTCCTACCCCCCTCCATTTTCCTCTCTCCCTCTCCTTCGCCCTCCCATTCGCCCCAAGAAAAGTAAGTGAATGTGAGCAAGAAGGAAGACCTAGACTAGGGTTTGAGCTCAGTGGTGTAGCGCTTGCCTGGCATGCCTGAGACCCTAGGCTCAGTTCCTACTGTTCCTCCCTATGGCAAAAAAAAAAAAAAAAAAAAAAAAATCAAGCAGGGAGGTCTTTCACATTGACTGCTGAATTTAAAAACTTATTTAAGTCACTGAAAGGAACCTTTGTCATGCAAGTACAGAACAGTTGTGCTGCATAGATTTTCCTCTAGGGTAGACTAAGAATTCTGTGCAGTTCCCAAATGTCTTTAACAATATTTTGCCTTTAAAAATAACTGTCATTAAACTGGATGCTGAATTCTGCAAGTTTTTTGTATTCCTTCTTGTTATGTCTTAGACTTGTTTTATGACTATTTTACATGGCCTTTACTAGTTCTGACTGTTAGTCACACTCATGCGTTCTCTAATGACATTTACAGACCATGTGTACAATGAAAGTTCCACAAGTACTTACTTGGTGATGCATTGTGTGCACAAGTGCGCTCTGGCCCCACAGCTAAGGGAAGGCCCAGTGATGCCTTTCCTAGGGCATATCTTTGTCATTAGTGTGTGACTGTTTTAGGACACTATTGTCTGAATAAGCAGTTGCCACTTTATTACTTGTTAGAATAGTCAGGTAAGGATATGGTGCTCATCTCTTACGAAGGTAGTTTAAATAACAAATTCCTTAGTTTTTGTAGTATTTTCCCTCACGTTCCTTTTCCTGAGTCACTGTGAAGATGCGTAATTGATGTAAGTCGTGTTTGATAGCCAGCTGATAACAGCACTGCTTTTTAAGTCTAAACAGGACAATTACATGAAAGTAAAATGTAATAAATTAGATCAGAGGGTACTGAATATTTTTGTCAGAGTACAATATATCTCATTTTCTTATTTTATGTAATTCTTGTATAAAATAACATTACTTTGAGTTTTAAACCGAAGCTTTAATGATGTCAAAATGTCATCTTTATTTACTCAGCTGCTGTTCCCTTTCCAAACCTCATTTATGATGGCTGTCTCAGTGTCTCATCCAGTTGTGTCCCAAGCTTCCATTTATAACAAAGGAATGTCCTTAGTGGTTGTGTTTAGCTTAGTAACACATGGGTATCTTTCTTCACCTCAGCTGTGAATCTCAGTCTCCGCAGTATCACTCTTGAGTGCCACTCGAGTTAAGAACGGCTCATACAGGCAGGAGCTGACACAGCTCCATCCCTGGTGCTTTTTGTCCAGTCAGTTGAAGCAATCCATGGGCTCCAGGTTCAGTAAGAGACCATGTCTCTAAACATGGTGGAATGCAACACACACACAACACACACACACACACACACACACACACACACACACACACACGAGCTCGAGCACATGTATACATAGATACAGCACACATACACACAAATATTGTGATAGAGAATACATTGAAAATGACAGCAGTTTGGTAATTTCTAATCATAAAATTTAACTTTGAAAAACACAAGACTAAATAGACTATTTTAAAAATGTATTCTTCAGAGAAATGCCTTTGTTTCTAAATGTCCTTGCTACTGAAGACGGACAGCAAAGAAATTGCCTACTCTAGTATGTGATGAATAATTACTGCACGTACGTCAGTGCATCATTGCAGAGATAACATTTGACGTTATGAAGAATTTATTGTGAAATACACTTTAAGAGAATTGTTCTATCAGCTTATCAACAATTGTATACATACATATTTTAAAATATTTTCAACGTAAATATTGTTAATATATTTTAGAGCTTTAATTTTGAAAACTCAGTTTGGGGGTTAAGTTTATAAGCAGGATGCACGCCTGCCAGTTGAGAGCCACTTGTAGGCTTCACTTCTTTGGCTACGTGGAATCTCGGATTCTCAGTCTCAGTGCGCAGCTGGACTTTAATGCTAACTGCTTGGATAGGAATGGTCACACAGGTTCCAGCTGTCCCGTGCAGGTGGTTACTTCAGTGTCGTACCCCCTTCATGAGCTGCAGTGTGTTTCTCATCTGTCGGCTCTGGCTAGCTGGCATTCTTTAATCAGGAATCATGTAAGCCTTTTCATTACTTACAGATGAGGCAACATGGACAGCAGTTGTCGGTCACCAGATTCAGGAAAGCCTGCAAGCATTTGTAATTCTTTTTAAGAAACCCGTGTTAATGCTTTCAAATGTCTTGCTTCCGAAAGCAGCCTCCTCCCTCCCAGCCAGTCCCTCAGCTGGCTGTTACTGTAGCGCCCAGCTGTTCCTGATGTTCTAGCATTGTCTTTGCTTCTCTCTGTTGATTGTCTCTGTTGTCATTTGTTTATAATGTGTGTAAAGTTCTCTAATAGTACTAATTTTGGGTTATTTTCCCCTATTTTATGACTTCTATTTAGCTTAAATTTACAATGTACACATGTAGACTTTTAAATTAAAATTGCCTTTTCATTTAAAAGCACTGTAGTTTAAAATACAAACCTATTTTGTTACATTCCAATTTTGATTTAATTATTATTAAAATCATCTCAATATACATTAGTGCAGTGCATTCAGAAGTTGACTTAGCAAGCCTGATTATGGTGTAAAAGCTTACGTAGATAAATAAATGACCAATATTACTAGAGGCTATCAGCAGCGTGGCGGGAAAGGGAAGAACTCTTTTATCCTAGTTTTTAGAGGGCATCAGCAGCTTGCTTTTATGAAAAAGTAACAGCTAAATGCACTGCAAATAATTTGCAGTAATCCAGTTCAGTGATTCATGTGTCTGCTTTAATGGGTCATAATTCAGGGTAAAGTAACGGAGTGCAGTCAGAGTGCAGACACTGCCTCTGCCAGGGACAGTATCTCTTCATAAAGCACACCTCAGGAGAAGCCGTTTCCCATCCCCTAACACTCTCTGATGTTTTGATGTCCTGCATATTTTTCCGATTAAGTTTTGAGTGCCATGTTTTTAGTTGTATTTCCACATTCATTATTCTCACGTAGCCCCTTCAGCGGGTTTGCCATCTATGATTATTTTTTTAATGACGCCTTTCTTTCCACTTCAGCAGTTTAATAATCTAGCACATGGCTGCTTCCCGGTGCTCAGCATTCACCTCCCCAGCACAGAAGAGGACATGTGCGTTGGCTTCAGAATTCCATTTGCCCTGTTAGAAATGCATATTCCCCGTGGAACGACATTTGTTTGACATAGCCATTCATTTTTATTACATCTTTAAATATGTTTATCCAGAGTTATCAATAATCATAAATAACCGCATTTTCAACTTGTTCTGTTTTGTTCGAACAGACAAAATTGCTTACCCAGTACATATTAAACCTCGGCAAGTATGATCAAAACTACGACATCAGAGACCGCACAAGATTTATTAGGCAGCTTATTGTTCCGAACGAGAAGAGTGGAGCTTTAAGTAAATACGCCAAAAAAATCTTTCTAGCACAGAAGCCTGCGCCACTGCTAGAGTCTCCCTTTAAAGGTATGATCAGATGCATAGCTGTAAAACACCTTCTAAGACGGTCTGAGGCTGTCCCATTCCTGAGGTGCCTCACGTGTGGCTTGGAGAAGCACATAGGACTGCCATGTCGGTGTGTGACAACAGGGCGCCTGCACTCGTGCATCTGCTCAGGGCGTGTTTTATTTTTATGTGTGCTAAAGTTTATTTTTCTCTAGACCTTGTTCTCCCAAATAATTTCAGGTCCTCTGGTTTTTATTCTCATTAGTCAGTTTAACAGAAGAGTAGATAAAATAGCTGTTTTGTTCTTATAGCCATGGGTTTTATTTCTCCTTCAAATATTTTTATTTCCTAATACCTAATAGTAAGTTAGTAATTAAATATCCCGAGTACACTAATGCCACCATCTCTTGAAGAAATTATTTCATACAAATATCTTTTTATATTCAAATTCATTTTGCAAAGAAGGAACTTGTGTTCTTTTTCCTGGCTTTTTCAAAAGGGGACTAATTAAATATCTTATCAGTTAACAAGTAGCTATTATGATTGGAGTCACGTGGTTATGTAGCCTGGTTTCCACATTGTTTCTTATTTAATTGTTGTAGAACAGTAAATGCTGTTCAGTTTGGCACAAAAACTATTGAAATTCTGAATGTGTTTGTGCCAAGGTATGTATATGGATTGTTTAACTGCGCTGTCATTCCTAATATTCACAGTAAAGTAATTTTTAGAGAAGCTACATTTCAGAGCAACACCTCTAAACACACTGACTGATTAGCTTTTTTATTGACCATTATGGGGGAGATTATTGTAATCTATGGGCTGAAATCAGTTTTCTGACCTATGAAGAGCTTCCTGGTTTATATTTATTCCTTGACATTTGTGGTGAAATGCCAATTACCTTGAGCTCTGATATGATTGTCATCTGTTATATATGGCTCATATTGTTTATTCTCTGTTTTCCTCCATTTTTAATAGATAGGGATCATTTCCAGCTTGGCACCTTATCTCATACTCTCAACATTAAAGCGTCCGGGTACCTGGAATTATCTAATTGGCCAGAGGTGGCGCCTGACCCATCGGTTCGCAATGTAGAAATGATAGAGTCAGTAAGTTGACCTTTCTGAGATTAATTTTGTTCTAGCAATGAGAGCTTCTGCGGTAACTACCATTTTGTATAAAAGCCTCTGGGCTGAAAGCTGAATGCTGTCCTTGTGTTTCTGAATGTAATGTGTTAGATGTACCTTGCCTTAGAGGAAGTGCACATTGTGCTTTTCCTTGCCACTGTACGTGGACTGTTCCTTGCTTCAAGGAAGTCGAGAATTGAATTCTCTGCATCAGTGCCAACCATATCTGTGCGATCACATTTGTAGCTGTATAGATTCAATTTCTAAGGTATTTAGCTTCAGTGGATTGAGCTTTTTCTACTTTGCTGGAGATTCGTAAGCTTCCTGTCAGTGTTTTTATAAATAAATTTTGCTGTTCTTTTCCAGAAAAGAAAACCTGTACAAAATGTACTGGGTTTTCTGATGACTTCAGTTTTAAGTGATGCTTAAAAAGAAGCAGGGAGCGTTGTGTACCGAAGATAACCATGACAAGGCTACACCTAAAAATGAATAACACTTTTCACATTAAAAAATTGCCGTAGTGTGTTTTCCAAATCTTTTCTCAAATATACTAGTTATTACGCTTAAATAATTATTACTGTTTACTAATATTACCTGTTTATTGTTTCATAGTAAGTGATAATGAAAGATGTTTATTTTGTACTTAGAAATTGTGTGAATATATTCATTGCTTTTTAATTTAAATGGAGCAGCAGATGAGAATTATGTTCTTAACGTTTTTCTTATGTAAATGATGCAGTGAACTAGAATTCAGATAATCAGAAACCTTTATCATTAATTCTGGTTGGAGAGCTAGTCAGCTTCCATGTTTCCTTCCACATGCAAAGGAAGGAAATTATTATTTTAAATATAATCCCACTAATGAGCAGAGCCATGGAATATGATTACGCTGAGAGACAGCTTTCTTTTGAATATGGAGCTTACACTGGCCTTGGAGCATGTCCACAGCAGATGATTAATAGCGTCTCAGTTCAGACCCCGGCAGCGCTTTGTGATAGAGACCAGTTTGTTTAAACCCCAAATCACCCCATTTTGTTGTTGTTTTGTTTGTGGATTTTTGTTGTTCTTATTTTCTTTTGTGTGTGTGTATGTGTGTTGTTTGTGTTTTTGAGACAGTTTCTCTGAATAGTTCTGGCTGTCCTGGAACTCACTATGTAGACCAGGCTGACCTCAAACCGAGGTCCACCTGCCTCTGCCCCCAAGTGTTGGGATTGAAGTTGTATCCCATCATGCCAGGCTCAGTATTTCCATCTTATAGGTGAGGAAACCACGGCTGATAAAGCGTAAATAAATGCAGGTTGCCATAGCTCCTGCAGACCAGGCTTCTCCTCCCATGCGTGCTGTCTAGCGTGCTCTCTCACCTCTCCTGAGTTGTCAAGGAGACAATGCCGGAGCCTGTGTGCAGATCACTGTTGTTCTCCGTGCCCAGTGCCAAATGATGAAAACAGGCTGGGAGACGCTCACTTGGTAAAGCGCTTGCCAAGCAAGCGTGAAGACCTGAGTCTGATCCCCAGTGCCCGCATAGTAATCCAACTGTGCTGGGCTGATCTGTAAATCCATGCTGGTGAGGCAGACACAAGAGAATGGGCCTGGCGTCCACAGCCAGTCCTTCTGGCTAAATTCCTGAGTGCCAGGCTCTTGAAGATCCACAACATTGACTCTGGCCTCCACACGCAGCCCCCACCCCATGAACACAGAAAACATTATGTATTAAATACATATATGTATTAAAATAAAATATAAATATGATAAATAAAAGTATGAAAACCCATTGCATGCCTTTTTAGGCATGAAGATACGCTTGTTTTTCTCCCAAACATAAGCATTTTGGAGCACATTTCCATTGTGTGTACAAGTTTTGTCAGATGCTGAAATCTGGAGTGTTCTCTGCTGTGATTCTTGTGCAGACACCCCTCTCCTGATAAGTGTGCTTGCTAGCTGTCTTGTTCTCTGCCTGATTGGTTACACAGTGCTCTGGCTCACGAAGAACAATCCTTCTGTTCTCCTGCCATCTCTGCTCACTGTTTCCTTTCTTTCTTTTCCTTCTGGAAAGCACTTGCCTTCTCAGAAATGGATAGCAAATGCTATGGAGTTGAATTTTGTCTTGGTGGTGTTCTAAGGTTGGCTGCCTCCTTTACATGTCATGTGCCCTAAGCATTAGCTCTGTGATAGGGACAGTACATAAGCAACCTGTTTTCCTATCTGCATTTCAGTTGTCCTGTTCAACAGAGACAAATTGATTTCTTTTTCATTTCGCTGACTATGTTTCTGAAATTAATTACTAACGTATGGAGAATAATTATAGCTAATGGGACCAGATTTAAAGGTATGCCCTCAAGCCATAGAACAGATTTCTTCTCTCGGTGTCTGAGATGGTGGCTTAGAAAGCTCTGTGAGGGATGTAATGGAATAAATACAGTGTAACTACTTATACTCTGAGATACATTCATAACTGCAGAAAGGGTTGCTCAGAGCATCCTCTTCTGCCTTGCTCTGCACCAGACCTCCCCGTGAAGCCATATCGGAGCGTTTTGTGCACATGATACACTGTATTAGTCTGGGTTTACTATCTAGTTGTCCTCTAAGGTCAAATCTCATTATTATGAAATATAACTTAGGAAGAAAAATGGCTGAGGCTTAGATAATCTGACATTTTAATCAAAACAACAGGGAGCCTAGTCAGGTTGACACTAGAAGTCACTTTGAATTACACACCACCATTTCCAGGATATCAGATATGATGTATATTTATATTAAGGTACAAGTGAGTTTTGTGGCTCCTTTAGAGTTTTTTGTTTAGTTACAGAAAATCCTTTTTTTCCAGTCACACAAAACTTTCTTTTGCATATTAAGGACATTTTGCTTTATAAACACGTAGTTAACATGTGTGGAGACCTTAGCTCTCCCACCTCTCAGCCTCTCCTGTTCTTTATAAGCATGTAGTTAACACGTGTGGAGACCTTAGCTCTCCCACTTCTCAGCCTCTCCTGTTCTTTATAAGCATGTAGTTAACACGTGTGGAGACCTTAGCTCTCCCACCTCTCAGCCTCTTCTGTTCTTTATAAACACGTAGTTAACACGTGTGGAGACCGTAGATATCTCACCTCTCTGTCTCTTCTTCTTTGCTTCCCTTCTTTTCCTTACAGCTCTATAGCTCCCACACCTGAGGGAGAATGCAGTGCTGTTAGGCTCGGGGCCTTTAATATGAGACTGTTAATGTGGACACTCATGTCTTCAAATTATTTTTTATTACTTTTTTTTGTCCTTTCCAAGTAATAGTTTTTTAGGTTACTGGAGCTTCTCTTGGGTAATCGTTTTTGTCTTTTGTTTTGTTTTTTTTTAACAAATATTTTTGTTTGTATTAGTATTTTAAAACATATTCCCGGAAAAATATAATGAGCCTTTGGTGTATCATGCTGTAAATTCCTTTACAATAATACATGCATATGTGTGTGTGTGTGTGTGTGTGTGTGTGTGTGTGTGTATGTATGTGTGTGTGTGTGTGTGTGTGTGTATTTATATAGTTATACACTATCATGCTAGCACTCTCAGGAAACTCAATTAAAAGTGTAATAAATAAATGAGTCTTAACCATTTTGAGCTTGTAAGAAATCTTAATTTCTTTGCTTTTTAGTAGAGAAGGCATGAGACTTAATTTTTCCACAATGAATTAAGGTTGTGGTTATGACAGACTTACAGTAAAGACTTTTTCTAAGGCCATGTTTAGTGAATACCAAAGAATACAACTTTCTTAAATGCATACAGGTATTTTTTGTATAAACTTGAAATCTTTAAGGCTATAATAGGTATAGCTAATATTTATCGTAACAGACAAACTTATGATGCTTCATTGTACAGGTGTTAGAAATCGCTATTCTGGGGAAGTAAAAAAAATAGATAAATCACACAGTATATTAGAAGGCAGCTAGTACTGTTTTTAAAGGAGTTGAGGTGTTTTCAGGTGGAATCACTGAGAACATGACCCTCATACAGTGCAGGTCTTGGAGTCTTTGGAAATTGGCTGGAGCAGAGTATGCAGGAGGAAAAAGTGAGTGGGGACCGCGTGTGCCCGGCAAGGGAGATGGTGCACACTTTGCTCTTCTATCAGAGTGAAATGACATGAGCCACGAGGGTTTGGAAGCAGAGAGAAGCTGGTCCGGCCTGTCCAGCTGTTGTATTCAGCAGGCTTTGGTTGGAGTCAGTGAGGAGCAGAAGCAGCTAACCAGTTAGGAACCTCCTGCAGCAGTCCAGTGACAAGTGGCAAAGGAGCATGTCACCACGGGAGGAGGAGTCAGGTTTTAGCACAGCAAGATGATGAGTATTTACTGCTGACATTCACTGTGCCCTGCTTACTGTTTTCCTCTTGTATGTCAAGTGTGTTGTTGTTACTGCAGGCTAAGCCTTCTGTGGACTGCCAACCACATGTTGTTTAACGGTCTGGAAATGTGATGTGCGTGTAACAGTGGGCTCTGATGAGAATGTGTATTGTGTGTCTGGAAATGGAACCCTTTGCTGTTAGGACTACAGGTCTCATGCTTGGTTTCTCTGTGGAAGTCTCAAACTTCTGAGTTCACAGTGAATGTGCCAGGAGTCTGCATCCTGTAAGAAGAGTCATTAATGTTTCCTTTGTTTATATAACCAGGCAAAAGAGTGGACCCCGCTTGGAAAAACAAAGAAAGAAAAACCTGTGAAGAAATTTTACTCTGAATCTGAGGAGGAGGAGGAGGAAGAGGAGGATAAGGAAGATGAAGATGAGGACCGCTCTGATAGCAGCAGTGACAGTGGTGGGCTTTCTAATAATTGAAGTGTGTTGTCACATATGATGCCCCTTGTCTTTTCCTTCTTTCTCCCTCCACTCTGTAACTAAATCTAAGACATATCAGAATTGATTTGTTTTAAAGACAGGAAGTTGAGAGCAATATGCATTGAGAAAAGCATCTAGGAATGGATGAGAATCCTGGGGCTGTACCAGCTAAGTGAGGCACCTAGTCTTCCATATGCTAGGTGAAGAGGAGGACTTTCAAAGCATGGCTTTAATCCCAGCATTCGGGAGACAGAGGCAGGTGTAGCTCTTGATTAAGTTATAGACCAGCCAGAGCTATACAAAGACCCTGTCTCGGAAAACAAGAACCCTTCTCACGCTTGTGCAGTGAGCACTTTATCCACTGAGCCATCTCATATTGTTATTTCTGTAAACCAGTTCTCTCTCTGTCTCTGTCTCTCTGTCTGCTCCCCCCACCCCCCGTGTGTGTGGTTGCACAACAAATTCCAATGTCTGTGTCCCCGCTTTGGTCGGTAGGTTTGTGGATGCTGTCATGGCGAGGCCTTCCTGTGCTGGTCCTGCCGTATGCAGTCACTTGCACGTGCTTCCAGTCATGTACTCATGTGCCTGTTACAGCAGCATCCAAACCTCCTGAAAAGGAGACAGAGTCAGAAGTTGCATAACTTGGCAGTCTTAGAGCTGGGGAGTGGCTCAGCCAGGATTTGAACCTGGACATCTCACAGGAGAAGCCTGCTTTATGTGACTGTCTAGGAGCAGTGGCTGTCCTGGCTGCGCACTGTGGTGGAGAAAGGAGTCTTCTGAAGTATGTGTTGGAACAGTGTTCATCCTCAGATTATTTATGCTGAGGGCAGGCATATCACTGGGTAGGTGCTGAGAAGGGGAAATGGGCTGTCCTTTCATTTAGTGTACAGCTCTGCACCTATAATCATTTGTAATCGTGAAAATTAGGCTGCATTTTAATACATATACTAATATATATGTATTTTGAGAGAATGGCCCACATGTAGCCCAGGCTGGCCCTGAACTCAAGTTTATTTATCCTCCCTCAGCCTCCTGAATCCTAGGATTACAAGTGTGCTCCACCATGTCAGCTCTTAAAGCATCACCTCTGTAAGAACACAGGCATGCTATATTATCCCACGCTAGCAAAAGTAAGTTATAGCTCTTTGGGAATTTTCTAGCTGCTTATAAACTTAGACATTTTGGGGGAATGACTTAAAAGCTCTTTTTCCTCTCAAAATTGGTTTCCAGGAAGATCTAATGATTGCTTTATTTTTCACTAAATAAAAATTTCAGTAACAAGTAGCAGAACTCAGAATGACTTCTTTGTTTTACCACGCTTACCCATTCTTTTGTAAAAACAAGAGCATGGCATAGCTAGCTGCTGCCGGTTTAAAAGAGACCCTCTCAATTTGGTTTCCTTGTTCATCTTGCCTTTACCCATTACCAGAGCATCTCCTGTCTGCCTCGGGACAGACAAGGCCACCTAAGTCAGTGCCTGCTTTCCCTCAGGCCTGTCACTGGTTATGGCCTCCTACACGTAATTAATGGTTTAAGTGAAAGAGCGGCGGTCTGTCTTGCAGAGAGCGGGTCCGGCAGTGACAGTGGAGACACAGGCAGCAGCAGCGAGGACAGCAGTGAGGACTCCTCCAGTGGACAAGACAGCGACACCGGAAGCGAGGCAGAAACAGAACACCAGAGGGTGGCCAAGAGGAAAAGGTGATGGAGCCAACTTTCCTCAAGTTCCCAGAGTATTATTTCTCCTTAATCTCAGAGTGAGAAAATGCCTGTATATTTTCTCCAAAACTGATGTTAAGCCTTGACTTGGGTACCATGCTTGGGTTTCATGGTGAACCTGAGCAGATCTTAGGGTCCATTTTCTCCTTGAAAGGCCGCCTTAAATGATAAGCAGTAAGTATGAAACACTTAATTACCTTTTGCAGCAATTTTGCTGAGGGCTAAAATTAAATCCTTCAGCACTTTGCCATTATGTAACCAAGACAATTGATTTTCCTAAATAATGTTATATTAAAAAAATTATGATCTAAATATCAAAGTCAAGGGCTGTGAAGGAAGCCAGTCAGCAGATACTTGAGGGTTAGTGCTTCTCAAGACCTGCCATTATCAACAGCGTCCTCGTGTGATAAAGTGTCATTAAGATTTTGAGTAATTGGGGCTAATACGTTGGATTGTGTGGCTCTGTTCCCCACCCCCATTGTCAGAGTGGCCTCTGCTGACTCTCTGGCCCTTCTCGGGGGCCTGCTGCCCACTCCCGTGATGAGCTTGCAGCGTGGGCTCCGTCGTGGCTGACAGCACTGATTGCGCGCAGTACGCTCTCTGCTCCTTTTATTACAGACAGTAATTAAAGCAGCTCGCCCTGCCACTTCCATAACAAACACAGCATAATGCCCTAATTATGACTTTATTAATTTAAGTCAGGATTTAATGATTTTAAAAGTGATTTATATTGTTTTTCCTGTTCAGAACAAATGAAATCTGTAGGTTAAATTAATACAGGCTTTTCATCATTGCAAAGTTAAAAACCTAGTTACCAGGAAATTCTTCTCATTAGGTTAACATCTGAAACTCTAAGCACTAAGGTAAACAATAATTACCATCAGAATTGAGTGATGCATAATAAAATAACACTTTTACCTTTAAAATCTTGTCTGCAGTGGAGTGCAGTCTCTTTACAGTAGCTCCCCTGCTGCAGGACAGTGAGGCCTTGGCTTGTAATCTGTCTGAGGACACTTCCTGGCTTGCCCATCAGACTAGCAGTGCTGTGCTGATCTGCTTTGGGAAAGTCCTTGTTTCTTGATGTGTTCCCTAGCATAGCAGTGTCTCTTCACATGGCACATGTCATCATGATACACGGTAATCACACACTAGTTTCATACTTTTTTCCTCAGGAATGTTTTTGTTAAATTTTTATTTATGTTTGAATTCAAAGTAATTGTTACACTAAAGTGAACCACAAAGACAGTGTAAGCCTTTCTGTTTGTAGGCCCATGTTTTAAACAGTGGATTGAGGACAATATATATTGCTACTATTTTGTAGGGGAGAAAACAACATATTTTTCCATCTTCAAACCTAATTACATGTGCTCTGAGATGTTGCCATTGCTCCATTTTTAATAAACAGCAGCCATATTTCCTCCTCTCAGAAATCAATTCTGAGAGCTATTGATCCTTCTTCCCATGCCGCTCCTTTCCTGTTCCCGCAGCCTGGCTCCTAGAGCTTGTTTGCCATTCGCCCACACAACTTCTTGATAGTCTTTAAGTCTCAGAAACTTCCCTTTCGTAGTGACGTGTTTGTTACTGACTTTCAGTCTCACATTCCAAAGTGTCTTCATGGTAGAGACAATAGCATGGTAGAAGGAGACAGATTTGCATTCAGAGTTCAGGATTCCCTCTCATGCCAGTATGACCTTAAAGTTGTTTAACCCCAGATGTTGGTTTCCTTAGTGTGAGTGGGTTAATAATAAGGTCAGGAAGAGAGCTTCTACAGTAGATCCTTGGAATGAAGCACCTAGAACTGCCCAGCCTAAAGGAAATTATTAAAAACAAAACAGAAAACTTTAGATTTATTGACTGATTGTGTGTGCGTGCGTGCGTACGCATGTGTGTGTGTGTGTGTGTGTGCGAGTGCGTACCACATCATGCAGGACCCCAAGGACTCTTCGATTCCCTGGAACTGGAAGTTACAGGCTGTTGCAGGCTGCCGTGTGGGAGCTTAGAACTGAACCCAAGGTCTTGTAAAAGAGCTTAACCCTGAGCCATCTCTCTAGTCTCCAGGTTAGAGTTTTAAAGGAGCCTGCACATGTACAAACACACGTGCACACTTGCACAAACGCACATGGTGAGGATCTAGAATGCATTTTGGGGACCTGGAGGCAAGTCTGTGTCTGTGCTCTCTGCTGTCTTTGGGGAGTAGTTTCGATATGTCCACTCACCCCACTTCTGTTACCCATCATGTTCTTTTCCTCACAAAGCTTCCTAATCTTGGGTGTCTAGTGTAGGTGCCCCTTCGAGTGTTTTGACAAAGCACTGAACTGTGCAGCTTGTACTTGTGTGCCTTGTCACTGCCGCTGTATTTCTCTGTATGCTCCAGTGCACCGCAGACCCTGAGCTGACACGAAGGTCATCTGTGTCTTACTGTTGTTATCTTTTAGTACCTAGCATGGGACTAACAAGTTAGTAATAAATACTAGTTGACTTAGTAAGTGAATAGCACTTTTAGTGAACCGATATATTAAAAGAAGCCTGTTAGGGTGTGGCACGGTGGCATACACCTTCTTCCCAGCATTTGGCGTATGAGGCTAGAAGATCAAGTGTGAGGTCTATGTAGCCTAGGCTACATAGCAACAAAACCAGACCCTATCTCTAAATAAACAAGTAATTTCCCCTGAGCCAATTAACACCTTTTTACATAATATATCTAAGATCACATTTGTGTTCTTGTCTCAAAAACAAAACAAAACAACCCCCCCCAAATCTACCAAATGCAGGTCTATTGACAAAAGTAGATGTATAACCTCTTAAACTTATCAGTAAGCAATATTTGAGACCTAATTCTAAAACTCAGCCTGAGTTCTTAGAATTTCTTACTGTTAACTCTTAATTCTCAAAAATCTAGCTGGGCCTCTCATAGTGTTTTCTCTGAGGTCACTGATTCTATCAGCTAGTATTGTTTTATGGGTTTGCGTTTGAAGTTGCTCCAGCTCACTTGGTAACACTACCTTTATCGTTATTCGATAGTTTAATTTGTGTCTGTGTGAGCACACGCTTCCCAGTGCACATGTGGAGATCAGAGGCCCACCTGCGTGTGGTTTTGTCCTTGTCTGTTCGGGTCCTGATGGTCAGACTGTGATGCCAACTTTTCTTCACCTAGCTGCCATCTTGGCAGCCCTGATCTATCTTTATTGTGTTTTATAAAATTACTTAGATTTGTCTACATAAGGATTTGCAGTTTATATCTCAAAATTCATCTTTATTCACAGTGATTCAGAAGATAGGGAGAAGAAAAATGAAAACTCTAAAGCTTCCGAGTCGTCCAGTGAGGAATCCAGTTCCATAGAAGAAAGTTCGTCAGAGTCAGAGTCTGGCTCTGACAGTGAACCTGCACCCAGAAAAGAGGCTACGGTAAGATCATGCATGTGCTGTGGCTGACATACACACAGCTTGTAGCTTTCTCCATTTAGTATAAATACTCTTGAGCTGGGCAGTGGTGGCCCGTGCCTTTAGTCTGGGCACTGAGGGGGTAGGATGGGAGTTGGGGTGGGGAGCAGTCTTTGAGTTTGAGGGCAGCCTGATCTTCTGAGCAAGTTCCAAGACAGTCAAGAGTACACAAAGAAGCCCTGTCTGGGGAAAAAAAAAAAAAAAACAGACTTGCCAGGAGCCAGCCCAGTGGTTCTTCTTGTGTGATTCTTCCTGAGACAGTGGAGAGGGAAAATCATTGGTGAGCGTAAGACTTTGTCCTATGAAGTATGTAATGTTGCTGTTTAATATTAAAACATTTTTCTATCTTAAGTCTAAGTCACTTTGATGACCTGCCTTCTGAGCTTCTCTGAGGTGTGAAACTGTTTAGCACCTCATCCTAAACAGCAGATTAAGCAATGTGGCATTTGTTCTATCTCTGCTAGTTAAAGTCACAGGAAGAAAAAGGGACACTTGGAAAGGTGATTTTATCATTTATTCCTAAGTTTTAAAAAATTTCCTATGAAAGCTCTCTAGGAAAAAAAGGAAATAGGGCTTGTAAAAAGGGTATAGGGGTTGTCTAAGAAAAGGGATTTTAGAATGTTCTCTCTCTTAGTGGTCAGCACTTACCCATTTTTCAGAATACATAGTTACATGGTAACAAGTTTACACATAAATTCAAATCATTATTCAAGTAAGTTTACAACAGAGAACGTTTACATGCATATCCATTAAGAGAGATTATTTGGCTAAACATCATTAGTCCCAAGCTCAACAGGTTCATGGAGAAACCATAAGTTTTTGACAAAGTAATTAGTGAAGTTTTGTATAGCTAAACCCAGTTTTAGTTCCCTTTTTATAACCTTTGGTTAATGTGGTCTGAGTAGTAGATGCCTGCTTGCTATCTCACAAGCAATTAACTCACAATGTGTGGAGACTGGCAGAGTTCTCATTGTAGTTTTGACTATCAGAAGAGCTTAATAATTACTACTATTTTAGAAATTCTCATAGGATCATCATTAAAGATTAGATCATTTATTTGTCTATTTAGCATCACTGTAAGTTAGAACATCTTTATTGTTCTGTGGAGAACTGCTTAAAAGGGTGGGCTCATATCTAGTAATTGTTATATATACATTTAATAATTATGGAAAAAGCATATAAATAGCAGGAATCTTTCCTAAAATGGATTTTTCCTGGGCCTTGCCTACCAGAATAAATCCATAATAGATTTTAACCCAAGGCAGACCCATCTCAGGAAGATCACCTGCTAGTTGTTAAGCTTTTTCTGGTTGGCTCCTTCCACAAACTAACAAAAAAGAATGAAATAATTTCGAAAGTTGGGTGTTCTGTTAGAAAGGTAAGGAACTAAAGACGACACATGCAGCACTGTCCCTAAGCTCAACTCAGGCAGATCATCTCTTCTCCCTCCCACAGCCTCCCCTAATAACCCAACCTTACAAACAAGTGAGAAACGCTCTTTACTCCTCGCCTGCCCCTGCGTTTTTTGGGCAGGCTTTGATAAGACTCACTGTTGCTAAAAGGAACATGGAAGGACGCCTTAGAGACAGTGCTGAGTGTAGGACTACAGATGTAGAGAGATTGGGAAATACTGATTCCAACATGCTTTTAAAATGTATTTAGCAATAAATACATGATAAATAAATAATAAACAAATAAATGCTAGCAAAATGTTCTCAGTGTTTCAATATATACATTATTTAGCTAGTGACACCTCATTTTAGAGCAAACACAAGAATTGTGTATGCATTCAAGTTGAACATTTGTGATTTAGCTTTTTGTCTGGTTAGTGTGAAAGCATGAAAGCTTACCTTGCAAACAGAGTCCTTGTGTGAAGTTCGGATCTACCCACGGTTGTCCTTCTCATCTCAGATTGTCACTTTTTTCGTGGAATGACCATGCTGATAAGCAGCATATCTAAAATAATGACAGTCAGAAGCTGACGTTCACTGAGTTATGTTTCTTCTTAAACCAGTATTTAAAAAACCTACTTGTTAATTCTGTGAATCTGAATTTCCTTAGTATGACATCTGAGTGGCCAGAAATGAAAATAAATTCATTCAGGTAGTCCCTCCACATCCGGAGTAATTGTTAAGACTGTTTAAAATATTGCTAGTGTTTATCTTGTCTTATTTCAAATATTCTTGCATATGATAAAAGTTATTTTAATATTAAATTCTTACTTATATAATGAAATTTAAGATTTTCATTTTACAAAATTCGTAAAACCTGTAGAGACTTTGAGTTATTAATGTGGAGTCATAAAAACACTTGGAGAGTTTTACATATTTTCATTTTCTACTTTAAGAAAAGCTTAAACGTTCTCTTAAATAATCCACAGAGGCCCTGCCAGTCAGTCAAGAGCTCACATCTTGACTGAAGATGTGAAGAGCAGGGCCTGAAGCCAAGTTCCCTGAGAAGTCAGAGCTATGCATTGCTTTGGGCCTCTGTTCTCCTTAGATCACACACTCTGCCTCCTATCTTAGGATGCCATTTTCTGTCTGTGTCAGGTGGGAAGGTGAGCCTTTATGTGTGTGTGTGTGTGTGTGTGTGTGTGTGTGTGTTTGTCTGTTTGTTTATTTAAATAAGTGACTTTATTGTTGCGGAAAATCCCCCCTTCTATCAAATTGTATTCAGATTATGAGTAATGAAGGCAGATGCTGACAGAGAGTTGGCACTGAAAATTCACGTCTTGAATCTACAGCTTGAATCTTACTATTTGTCTTTCATCTGGACAGTGCATCTGTGGGCACACTGAGCGTCAACACAAGACCTTTGAGATAGGTGGAATATATGGCTCTCAAAATTGAGTCAAGCATGTTGCTGTGGGTAGGTAGTACCTTCACGTTTAGTCTCCTCGTCCGTGAAGCAGAAGCCAGTACCTACCTTGTTGCAGCACGTCTTTTGGGAGAAAATGCACAAGAGCAGCATGGAGTGAAGTTTGAGGTTTTTGTATGTTGTGGTTGTTTGTTTTGGTTGTTTGGTGTTAGTTTTGGTTTTTTGACAGAGGGATTTTGGCCTAGAGTTTGCTGTGTAGACCAAGCTGGCTTTGTCTCATGGTGTTTGAATACTGTTTAGCTGGGACCCAGATTCCTGTGGCTCTTGTCTCCTTCAGTTTCCTACTCTTTCTAAACAATACTGAAAATTTAAGTCTGTCTTCAGTCGTGACTCATTTGTATCCACCATCTTCAGAAGACTCCGACGAGTCACATTCCACCTGTCTGCCCGCTTCACAATCTCCACTTACCCGCCTTTTCTGTGCACATTTAGCTCTGGTTAGGTACCTGGTCTACTTAGCGAAGATAAAGCTCTGTTTCCTTTGACCTCACTGTGAGTCTGCATCTTCCTTCTTGGCACTCTGAATCTTTATCCACGATAAAGATATCTTCTGCGTCACACCCCTCAGGTGGCTTCCAGCCTTCAGAAGGGAGCCAGAAGTGGAGCAGAGACTCAAGGTGAGTTTCCATGCCTTCATCTCCTTACTGACCCAGTTACTTCCCTCTCCACACGTACTGCTCTGCGGACAGTCAGGGCCCTGCATGTTTCCTCCCAGAGTCCACTAGAGTCCTGGCAAGGTAACTAAGATCCCTGCTGTTCTGAGTCCATATCTTCTCTCCAGATTTAGACCAGATTGTTTGGCCTGTCTGTGGCTACTGGGTTTGTAACCCTGGTGCCCAGCATACACAGGACACCAACAGTTACCCAGGCTCCGTGCTTTCCTCTGACTCCCCCCACCCTGTGTTTACATCATTACCAAGACCCCCAGATTTTATGTCAGGTTTTTTATATCTGTTTCTTGTTTTGTAGTCTAGATCCACTCTCCTCCAGCTCTGTAGACCTTTACCATAGTCATCCTCAGACTGGGTTCTCCAGCACCTGCCTTGAGCACAGTGGTTGGATCTAGCTGCAGGGACAACCCTGCTGCCCTCCAAATTCAGTAATCTCCTCGGCCACCTGGTCTGAGTCCTCTCTCAGCTTAATCTGTTCAGGTTCTAATGCTCACACTTTTCTTATGTGTGTGCCTGGCTGTTTCTGAGCCTTTGTCTTCGCATGAATATAGAATCAAGAAAATAGAAGGTGAGGAGGAGTGGCCTCCATTGGACTGTGGTCTTTGCAAGTCTGCATGCAAGTGGTCTATTCTGAAATGTATCTAAAAAATGTTTTGAGTGTTGTCATTTTTATGAAATAATTTTTTGTTTTAAGTAATACCTATGGAAAATTTTATTTAAATTTTTTTTAATTTTTATTTTTTTGTGTATGTGTGTTAGTCTGTGTGTGTATACACATGTATGCCCACAGTGGCCCAGAAGAGGAGAAGGAACTAAAGTCACAGACACTTGTGAGCCACTGCGTGGGTGCTGGGGACTGAACCTAGGTCTTTTGCAAGCGCAGCCAGTGCCCTTAACCACTGAACCATTTGTAGCCCCACACAATTCCTCTTAATAGTTCTATGTATCTCAAGCACCTTTACATGCTTTATACACTGTAAAGGAAAACAGTTTGATAGGGAAAGTAAAGAGAAAACTGAGCAATAGAGACATATGTGGAAGTAGTTTTCATTTATATCTATATATCATTGATTTTCTTTTTTTGTAGCATAAACAGTTTGTAAGCCGCACACTAAGGTGTGTCTAGGGGATGGGGAACATTACTTGAGGTAGTGTCATCTCCCCTTCATCCCCTTCAGTACCCAAAGCTGAGCAGCCTGTCGGATACCCCTTTATCCTAAGGTGGTGTCAGTGAAGTCATTTCTGCTGTTGACATTAGCTGTGCTGTCAAATTTACCGTGTGCTCTCCAGCTCCTACAGATAGAGATAATGGGGAAATGGAAATCATGACTAATGTATGGTGAATGTCTGTGTTACACGTTAGAAGGGGACTGTCAGGCGGCTGTGTATGCACTGACTGTAGTCACTGACAAGGGTAGTGTGTGTGTGTGTCTCCATTCGGAAGAGCACTGAGGTTGACACCAGATGTCTCCCTCAGTAACTTCCCACCTGAGTTTTTGGGACAAAATGTGTTTCTGAACCAGGATTTCCAGATTTAGCTGGACTAGTTGACTCGTGTCCACTGGGGATCTACCTGTGTCTGCCTCCTAGGTGCTAGCATTCCGGTCAGCTGCAGGGCCCGGCTCTTTCTGTGGGTGCTAGGATTGTGAATTTAGGTCTTCGTGCTTTCATGACAAGCACTGACCAACTGACATTCCACTCCAAGTCCATGTTAACAGTGTTTTAATTATGTGTACCACACATAAAACACAATCTAATGCTGTGAAATAAATATGAAGTGTTTAGCATTCTTTCACTTACACTTGTAAATGTTAAGACTATTTCTGTATCTGGCTCAGGAGGTTACTGTCTGAACTCACTGTGGACAAACATTGAATTGTGTATTCCTAGCAGTGTCTGAGAAGTCCATAATTATCTCAGGGTTTCTCCATCTTACGCCTTTGCTGTCCTTCTGGTGACCTCAGGACCAGTCTCTGGCCTGGTGATAAAGATGACTGACCTGGGATCGAGTCTTGGTGACAAGCAGTCCTACTGTGTGCTGAGAAAGGAGCCCTGCAGAACACCAGAAGGGACCTTCGCAGGCTGCTGTTTATTCTGGGAAACAAAAACAAGTCCTTCTTCTCACAGGTCTTCACAGGTGTTGAAATCCTTAACTTCTGTGGCTAATGTGATCTTTATTTTAAAAATTCAAAGCTGTGTGTCTTTCACTGGTATTCTTTCTCAGCTTAGTTCATATTTTAAATTCTTCAGAAAAGAAATGTCGTTTGATTTCAGCTGAGATCTCCAGAACAAAGGGAAAGCGTCAGGCTGGAGCAGGTGTCTCTGTGGTGGGGAGAGTTGCTCCGTCTCTCCTATTGCTCATTAGCATTGAGAACAGTGGGGCTTCATAAACTCCTCATAGGGTTTAATTCTCTTGCATGGTTTTAAATTTCAACCCTGTACCATAGAAACGCCCAGAGCCTGCCCTGTCATCCTTCCTCTCCTTGGCTATTCTGTAGTCCCTATGCAAATAGATGTTCATGACACAAGTAAAATCTTTACAGAGATTGTTATGTATTTTGTTTGTGTTTAGAATTTAAGATCCTTTATTTTTGAAATGAAACACATTAACTAGAAGTTAGTTTCTTAATCCTGTGACTTTTTATTGTGTTTTGAAAATGTTCCCGTGTTGGTGTGTGACGAATCCCGTAGGGGCAGGATGGAGACCCGAAGGCAGTGAGTGGATGAGTAGATCTGCCTTGCAGCCAGACCTTAAGATCAGTAACTGTTGTCCTTATAAAAGTCAAATACAGTCACTCGGCTGTTAAAAACCTAATTCTCTATTTAAAAAAATATACAAAAACAAATTGTCTATCTTTCTGCTTGATCTCCTTTTGGGTCCTAACACAATGGAAACAGTGGGTGATCTGTCAGTGTGTTTGCTTTGTCAACAGTGGTTTTGTGTAAATATTGGGAGGGTAAGAAATAAAATTCACACAGTAAAATATGATTTCATCTGCCTTTTCTCCGCAGCTCCGTGGCTCATGCCACGGTGTGAAATCCTCATTTTACACACTTTGCAGGCGGAGCACATGAATTATGCATTGAGCAAGAAGAATCTCCTGCCTCAAGTCCTATATGCATTTGCCCAGGTTCTGTCTCTATTACCAAGATGAATTGCAAATGGAGAAATGTTTGATGGAATAGGGCTCTTAACTTCTTTGTTTAGAATTCAGATTTTTATTTTTATAGTAGATCCTTTAAGTATGAAAATTTTGTGAACTTACTATGGATTTTTTAAAATGAAAAATGAAACATAATGTAGGAGAAGCATGCTAGCATGTCATGAGGCGTTTACAGCCTTGATTCAGGATGCAGGGCTTTTCTGACTTGGTGGAAATGGTCGTCGTCTGTTGCTAATGTTGTATTTCAGTCACTGCTTATTTGCCCTCCTCAGAAAGTAACGGGAGCTCTGTCCTTCCTCGGGGCTGCTTCCCTCTGTCCTAGACTTCTGATGCCCACGGAGCTCTCCTCTGTGCTGTGTAGGACCTGATGTGTGGTTAATGCACATGGACACACATTCTTGGCTGTCCAGTAGAAGAGAGGGGTAGGCTTGCCCTCAGCTCTAACTTTATCTCTTTTTGAGAGGTTTCTAACTTCTCAGGCCATGACAACTACAGTTTGATGAAGACAGTTTGTCATTGTAGCTGGTGGGAAGCTACATCCATTGTGCACAGCATTTTGATGAACCACATGCTGATTTCCCTTTGGTTATATTTTTATGTGTAGGAATGAAAGTTGGACACACACACACACACACACACTCACTCACTCACTCACTCACTTACTCACTCACTCACTCACACAGTTAGTGACACAGTAGCCAGAAGAAGGTGAAGGATATCCTAGAGCTGGACTTCCAGGTGGTTGTGAGCTGTTGTGTGGAACTGAATTCAGGCCCTCTGTGCCAGCAGTACATTGAGCCATGCCTACCCCTCCCCCAGCATATGATTATGTAATTTATGTGTGAGCTGTTGTAAGTGTGCTAGCACTCAAGTACACCTTTCTTTCAGTGGCACATAATTTATGCTAACTATAAGCTTAAAATTCTCTTGTGAGGACTTTTTCTAGGTGATGATTTCCATTGCTGAGCATCAAATCTGATGGATGAATGAATGAGAGAGTGAATGAATGAATGGAGCAAAAAGAAAGTAAAATTGTTAGTTTGGATTTGAGAATTTATCTAAAAGAAAACACAGAACAGCAAAGTTGATACAGATGTGTCAGTTTAATGAACTATTTGTTGACCTTGTTTACTTGCTATTAAACTGTTATTAATTATGTGCTAGGGGACAGGTATCAATATCTGTTCCTGTGTGTGGATGAAGTGGGTGTGGGTGTCCACTCACCTGTTGATGTGTTTAGAAGCCAGAGGCCAACATCTAGTGTCTTTCCCAGTTGCTTCCCATCTTTTTAAGACAGTGTTTATACTGGGACATAATTAAGCTGGAGTGGCTAGCCAGCAATCCCCAGAAATCCTCCTGTCTCTAACTTCTCAGCATCCACTGGGGTTATACATGGCTCTGTTGTGGCTTTGGGATCCCAGTTCAGATCCTTATGTTTTTGCAACTAGCTCTGTACCCGATGGTACTATGTTTATTAAGACAGGTAAGTTTACTTAAGGCTTCCTAGTCAGTCCCATGCTAATGAATGCTCACAAACCGTGAAGAGCCAACGTGTCATGGAGGAAGCCCTGCTTTTCAGTTGGTTTGTTTAAAATATTTACTCTTTAGAAAATGCTAAGAAAGCGAATGAGTTGTTTTCTATACTGAAGAGCGAGAGACGCGGAGGCTATAGTAATGGGTACTGTTGCTGAAGCCCTGACACAGCCTAGAGAGAAGAGCTGAGTATGTGATACAGTGCCTCTCACTCCCGAGGAGTCCAGCCTCTCACAGGCCTGAGAACATCAGCGCTATCTGTGTATTATTGTTTGAATATCCCTCCCCCCTTTTTAAAGTAAACCTGCATAAGAGTTATCTCTAGAATGTTTGTTTGCATTCTATTGAGAGCATCATTGTATTTTTATGTGGCAATAAAAGTTGTCAGGTTGTAAAATAATTATTATATTTAAATTTTCTTTTCAAGGTCTAAATATTCTTTAAATACAAAGTACTTTAACATAAGTAACACATTTGTGTGATGAGGAAGAAATACAGAATGCTAATACAAATTTTGAATTGGAAAGCTATTGTATCACCACACAGAAGTTTCAATTGTGTTTTTGTTTCTAAATCCAAGAATGAAAACCACACTTGTTTGATATGTTAAAGTTTTCTTTAGACAAGATCTGAAGTGAGATTTCTATGTTTTACAGGCAAAAGAAAGAAAACCGCAGCAAGAAAGACGTCCTCCCTCCAAAGATGTTTTCCTTCTAGATCTGGATGATTGTAAGTTCTGGACCATCTTTTGTTCTGTCTTTTTATAGCACTTCTCATGCTGCTTTCCCAAGTTTTAGAAGCATCTATTGTAAGTGTGTATCAGGAGGTGGGAATTTCCAGCCAGTGCCTCTCACTGGTTGAGGATGTCGGTTCTGTGTCACATGAGAACAGCAGACCCGTTTTACTTTAGTCATTTATCTGTGCAGCACCAAGGATTATCCTGCCTCCCTTCGTCCACATAGGAGCTCTTGGCTGTGGGGACTAGCAGGTAACTAAGGACGCTGGAGGGAACTAGGAGGGTAACAAAGAAAGGCAGCACCGCCTTCTGCTTGCCACCGTGGTTATAAAGACTTGACTGGCCGCTTGGCTTTTCCTTCAGTTTTTATCAGCAGGAAGTCTTCATTCAAGCAAATATGGATCTAAGGATTCAGATGCCTACAACTTTACTAACCCAAGCATACATAGTTGCAACTCCTGAATCAGTCAGTGTGGTAGGAGCTGGGCAGTGCCATGAACTTTGTTGCTAGGTAGACTGGACTAGGAGAGGAATTGTATACAAGATTTCTTGAATGTTGGAAAGGTCTTGTTTTCAGCGCTTCCCTTCTGTAGACCGTGAGTTGTTTGGGGTTACCTCATCTGTTCATAGATTCATTCTATTTATATTGCCTATTGTGATAGCCATAGCAAATTCTTAATAGAGAAAAATAATATAGAAAAGTACTGTAGAGAATTGCCCGCACTTGAGCACATCAGCAGTGATGGGAAGGTTTGGTAAGAGGCATTCTGTGGTTAGTTGAAGTAGACTCAGTATCTGTGCTGCATTGATGGGACAGGACAACCCATTAAATAAGGTGGAATCAAAAACACACATTGTATGTTTTGTCTGATGTGGCATCTAGGACCAGGGAGATCATGGCAGAAGACTACTCGGGGGCTGTGGGAGGTGAGGGTAGTATTTTAGTATCACAGCAAAAGCCATTGCTCGACAGCTGACATACTTAGAAGCAAATCTGGATTGCGTTGTCCATCCTAGCCAAGATGTCAGCTTACCAGCATCCGGTCGGTAAGGGCCGGTGACAGTGCCGTGTGTACTTGCTCTGCAGGTGCTCTCCACAGGGATGCAGATGGACACAGCCTTTAGGAGTCGTCTCTGTTCTGTCAAACTTGACATGTGTGTCCCTTGGCCTGGTCACTCTTTTTGGAAACTTATTCTACCAATGAACTACAAGGTCATATCGCTCCCTTCCTTGTACTAAATCCATTTGCCGACTATCCTGGTGCTGCATTTAGATTAGAGTGTGGCTCCTTCCATAGAGGATTGTGCCTCTTGCCCTCATTTGCAGGCACTGCTGCTTTGCTCAGACACATGCTGTCTCCACGGGTCCTTTCTCAGGGTCCTGCTGCTGACAGTGCTGCTCTCCACCTTCTGTCCCCGCCTCTCAGACCTCCATTAGTCCATCGGCAGAGATGTGGCGGCTACCTGGGACAATTATGAACAACAAAAGTTCTTTGTGGTGCTAGAAGTAATGGTCCTACAACCAAGGACTCATTACCTAAATAAACATGCAGCCAGACATGGTTGGGCAGGTCTTTAATCCCAGCACTGGGGAGACAGAGGCAGGTGGCTTTCTACAAGTCTGAGGCCAGCCTGGTCTACAGAGTGAGTTCCTGGACATCCAGGGCTACACAGAGAAACCCTGTCTCAAAACAAAGCAAAAACAGAATCATTCAGTCATGGGCTGGAGAGATGGTTAAGAGCTGATCGCTCTTCCAGATGACCTGGATTCAATTTCCAGCACCCACGTGGCAGCTTACAACTGTCTGTAACTCCAAGATCTGACACCTCCCACATAGATATTGTAGGCAAAACACCAATGCACATGAAGTAAAAATAATGTTTTAGAAACCAGTCAAATAATAATGAATTCTGTACAGAGCATGAAAACTGTATTAAATGCTAGAGTGTAACCATTTTTAAAGGTGTATTTTTATATAGAGAGACAAAGTTTCCTCAACTCTTTTCTAAAGACAATATTTTTAAGAAGGAGATTTTTATCCCAACTTGTTTTTAAAACTCAGCAACTCAATATAGGAAATATTTCTCTTTGTTGTTAGAACCCACAGAGTTAAATTTTCCTTCAAAATTCTTTGTCAGACGTAATACTAGCAATGTCTATAGATGGAGTGTCTGCTGCGTTCAAAGGACTTTGCCGGATGCCTTAACACATGAGGAGGATTTGCTTATTCTCTTCTAGAAACTGAACTCTAGCCAGAGGTGTCTCTGCCTGAACAAACATATCCACATGCACTTTTCCGTGTGTGTGACATCAGCGTGTGGAAGTCACATGAGGAGTAGGGCAAAGCTAGGAATGCCTTTGGGAGCAGTGTGGTCTGAGCAGAGCTTTGCATGGGAGAAGCAGTTTAAAAGGTGGGAAGATGAAGTTTGGCTCATGGTTTTAGCCCACAGCCTGCCCTCTCTCTTACCTTGGGCCCAAGGCGGAAGTGAAGCACTGTGCCAGCTGCTGTGTGTGATGGAGGGCTGCTGCCCACAGCGTAGCATCTGGGCAGAGGCCAGAAGCCTCTAGTATTCTGCATCGTACAACCAAGGACTCATTACCTAAATAAACATGCAGCATTTCCCAAGATACCACTATTACTGGGGACCGCAACTCTAATCCTTGATGCCTGGGCCAAGTTTATGCTGAGACCTAACAGTCGGCATTGAGAACACCATTCTGTGAGTGAAATGAGGGGTGGGCACTGATGTGCACTCTTAGGGTTGTGCTGTCTCTCCTTCCTGCAGTCCTAATGTACCTTTTCTATTAACAAAGCGGAGGGAGGCAGGACAGCAGAGCCGGAGGAGAAGCCAGGCTGAATGGGGCGTGGAGGAGGTAAGGGACCCTGCCAGAAGTCCTCAGTGTGTCTCCCCAGCCTGGTCCAGCAACAGCTGGTTCAGTTACAGAACAGCTCTGTAGTTTGAATAAACCCAGCTGAAGCAGCAGTCAAGGGCGTTGCCAGTCGTGAGTTAATTTTTCTCTCTCATCCATTCATAAAATATACTTTCTGCCTTGGGCAGCAGGAGGGGAGTATTTTATCTTTTTGGAAACTTGAATATCTTTTAGTCCACTATATGAAATTATCTAAAGGAGATGGTCATAAAGCAGCAATCACTCTAGTGTTGTTTTCTAGGAAGAGTAAATATGTTGATTACACTGAGTTCAAGTAGCTCTGAAGCCTTTCCAGATAGGACATCGTCCTAGGCCGTCCTGTCTCCACTGCCACACTGTCAGATGATGTGTGTGTGAGGAGAAACAGCGAGGTGGCTGAGAGAACAGTGGGGACTTGGAGAGTTTGTTTTCCATGTTTGACACAGTCTCACTATGTAGCCCTGGCTGACTTGGAACTTGCTATTTAGACTAGGTTGCCCTCAAACTTACAGAGATCTACCTGCTTCTGCCTCCAGAGTATTAGCATTATAAAAGGTGTATGCCAGTATGTCTAGAGAGAGTTTGAATCTTAATTTTGTTTTACTTCTTAGCTGTGTTACACTGGCCATTTTATTTCACTTCTGTTTTATTTAGTGTTCTCTCCAGTAACAACCAAGACGATGAATGCACACTGAAAGGGGCTTATTGTTAGACTGGCTAAGATGTGCTCTCAATATTTCCACATGGCTGCCTTGACACTGGAGGGGCTTAGTGTTGTGAAAAGATGATGTCCTGGGTTTCGGCACCAAGGTTAGGGGAAGGATGAAGAGAGTGGGGGGCATATGGCCCATGGAGGTGCAGCAAGGCCAGGAAGCAAGGGAAATGCCTCTGGGGGACCCATGTTGGGAATCCCTTCCCCCCGAGGGGCCAGCCACATGATGGTATAGTACAGAATAGAGTTTATTCGGGTCATGGGAGAGTTAAGAGGGTGGTAGAGGCAGAGAGAGAGAGAGAGAGAGAGAGAGAGACAGACAGACAGACAGACAGACAGACAGACAGACAGACAGAGAAGGGGAAGGGGAGGGATAGGGGTGGGAGAGCAAGAGAGGCAAGAGAGCCAAGAGGCAAGAAAAAGAGGAGGGGTCAAGCAGCCCCTTTTATAGTGTCAGGTCACTGGGGCGGAGCATACCTGGCTATTGCCAGGTAATTGAGGGGTGGGGTTTACAGAATCCCAACACTTAGAGTCTGGTGGCTTCTCTAAAGGCTGGTTGCCTTGGGAGTCCCAGTCTGTCACTGAGGGTCTGGAGGGTTCCTTGGGAGCCTTGGGAGCTGGACTCAGGAGTGTTGGCGGCAGCGGCAGCGGTGGCATGCAAATAGGGTAGATGAACTTGCCAGCAAGATGTGAAGGCAAGCAGGCAAGGAGCAAGAGCTGGTTCTCTGCAGACCTGCCACCAGAAGCTGCTGCCACCTTTGGGTGGGTCTTCACCCTGCTGTTGAACTGGGGAAGACAGTCCCTCAGAGGCACACGCAGCAGCTCATCTGTCTGTTAATGGATCTAGAACCACTCAGTGACAACTGACATGACCATCACAGCCTCTGGGCTTTAACTGTTGGGTTGACAAAGTTTACTGTTCTGGGAAGGAATGAATTGCTGCATGTGAAGGCATTCACATCTACACCTTGTACGTGGCACATGTTTGTAAGGGTTGATGGTGACAGCAAGTGAGGCCTAGTCACACGGGATAGCTGGGCCTGAGTACTGCATTTAATATTGAACCAGAGTTTTAATCACATAGGTAGTTGTATAAACTGTCATACATACTTTAACAAAGAAAAGAATGTTTTGTTGAAAATCTTAAAATACAGATTAGCGAGCTGACTCAGAGGGTCCTTGCTGTGCTAAGTGAGCACGGGGGTTTAGAAGCCCAAACCACGTACGGCTGTGTGCCTTAGCACACCTGTGGTCCCAGCACTCTTCCAGCAGCTCAGAGAGGACACTGGAGAATCCGTGGCCGCTTGTGTGTCAGCCAGCCTGGTGAACAGAGTGCACATAAAGAAGAGGTCCTGACCTCTGTACCCCGCCCCGCCCCGCCCCCAACTCGACTGATTTATAGGTAAATTCAGGGACACCTAGGGGTTGTATTAACAGTGCTGCAGCAGGGAAACCAAGGACTTCTGTCGACAACACCCACTCCCATCTCTGCTTTCTTTCTTTGTGTGTTGTGGGTTGAGTTGAAAGTTCCTTTAAAGATTTTCTTTCTTGGTGCTGTCACTTGAAAACTGTCATGTTACTTTATTTTTATCTTTTTTTCTTCAAGTAACTTGACAGAGACCTTGTCTTGAAAATGAAACATTTCATTGTTAATTTAAGAACCTTATGAATACTTTCTTCCTAATTCCCGGGATATGATAAGACTGAAAGGAGAGAAGGGATCTGAAAAGTGGTGAGGTGAAGCAAAGCATGGCCAGTGTACTGTCCAGCATTGCTGAGCAGAGAACTTGTTAGAAGCTGAAACATGCAGTTTTCTTCCCTGTTCAGCAGTGGAGACAACACTAAAACTAGAGCCAGTAAAGCAGAGTGCCCATAGGCTAATGGGACACTCAAGGTGCAGACTGGGCCACACAGGAACACTTGTGAGGGTTTGTCTCATAACCCTGTGGAAAAGAAAGGGGGCCGGAGACTAAAGCGTCCTGCAGGCGGGCTGAGTGACGGGGACCAGCATCTTCAGGATGGTTATCAAGTCAGATAGTTGGATTTTTATTTTGAGCAGATTTTCAGGATCCAGGTTTCTGTTCGTAGCTGTAGCGGGCTGTAGCACACAGCTCTGTGGCCGTGGGTAATTAGGAGGGAATTACTTAACTGGGCCCTAATTTGCTAAGAGTGGAGAATAAACAAATGAGTTAAGTGTTCTTTAAAAACCTCTGACCCAGCTAGAAATCTCTCTTTACATTATTGTTAGTGTGGAAAACGTCTCTTACCATTTTCTTTTGGTGAGGTTCTGGGTGATAAAGGTTAGTGAGAAACATCTGAAAAAAACATTTCTGGAGGTATTCATACCTTGCATTGAGAAGGTTTGCCTTGTACTTGAGGCTCAGGCTGATCACTGTTGAGACTTGAGAGTGACATCACTAAATCAGGTGCTAAATAGAATTGTCATACGTTCATTAATCAAAGTAATTTAATTAGATTTACTAACAAAATAGAATGCTGCTGTTAATAGTATGAATTAAGTTTTCATGCACACTTACTTATTTGGTCCTTTTCTTCCAGTTAACCCAGTGTCCACCCCAGTTGCCCTTCCTACGCCAGCCCTTTCTCCAAGCTTGATAGCTGATCTCGAAGGTCTAAACTTGTCAACTTCTTCATCGGTCATCAACGTAAGTGATCTCCATGTAACACCTTTGACCATATGATACCTATGATCATTCTAATGAAAAACCAAACAATTGATAGGAATTTCCAGTCTGCAATGTGTTTCTTCTAACAAAAGTTAGATTCAGACAGACCTTTTAATTTTGTAATGATTTTTAATTTTAGCCAACCTTTATCTTCTAGTTACATCTAATTATCATGTGTATGTTTTCTTCGCTGTCTTATGTCTGTAACATATTAGGCTTCTTTGCCACGTTGCAGTAGTGTATAGACAATCGTGTGTCTCTTGCCAGTGAGGATATGAAGTGTGATGTATACACAGACTCACATAAGAAGTCATCACATACATACATATATACATACATGTGCAAACACACACTCACTACATTGTTAGATAATTTTATTGTGGGAACATAGAGTGCATCACACATACACATACATACACACACACACACAGAGGGAGAGGGAAAAGGAGAGGGAGGGAGATACATACACAGTGCATTGTTATATAATTTCACTCTGGGCACATAGATTGTGCCTACACAAAGTAAGTTTTCTGCACAACGGAGGCAGATAATAAAAGTTAATTATTGTGTATATTAACCCATAATTCTCTGTTCTCACCACATGGCTACTAAAAGTTTACTATTATTCTCATTTTAAAAGTCCAGGATTGAATTTCTCTTTATGTTATTTTCAGATTTATTTATATATATTGGTATCCTTTTTTAAAAATCATCATTATTTGGGGATATGACTTTAACAAAGTGAGAATTCTGCCTATCACAAAACAGCATCAAAACTGCCAACCTGTCAGTGTCTGAAACTGCAGTCATTTTCTGTATATTAGCATGTTGTGCGCACCCACCTTTTGCTTTGCAAAAAACAGGCAGGAGTACAAAATGAGTCAAACTCATTAGAGATTCCTCTTAGGAGGGAGTTAGTGCTTCTTTCTATGGGACACATGGGAGCTCTGGGTGCGGCTCACGTTCTGTTTTTGATGGGTGCTCTTGTGTGGGTGTGTTCCATTTAGAGGGACAATCATCAAACAGCTATGCACTTAAAACATGCTTTTCTGTGTATATTACATTCTAGTAAACCAGGTTTTAAGTAGACAGATGATAAACATGGATTATAAATTCAAGAGATGGTAATGGATGGGTAGAAATGTGCAGTAGGCATATTAATAAATAAATGTATTTTTAAAGGGCCATTTTGCTTGGCATTAGCAAAATCCAGTGTCTGCTGCTGCTGAGGATGCAGTGAACTGGGCATTTCGTTACCAGCTTGTCCATGGCACCACTAAGTTTACTCTTTTAGATATCATGGCTGCCCATAACAGAATCATCAAAATGCTTACATGATTTCACTCAGCAAACCTATTTCTGGGAAAATAATAAGAAATGCAGAGGTTCATATGCATGTTTGTAAACCTCCTTATCTAATGACAGGATAATTAATGGTTATATAAAATATGTCAAAAGTTACTTAAGAAAAATTCTATAATCTATAAAATATGTTCAAGTGTGAAGGGACAGAACAGATCTAGAAACTTAACATATATAGATCTTGTTTTTGCAGAATTATACAATGGCATTTGTAAAATATGAAAAATAAAAGACTATAAAAACTTGATTTTTCTGAATTATAGGATTATGGATTTTTGTTTTGTGTATTTTTGTTTTAATTTAATCAAACTGTAATCACATATATTGTCCAGAAAAGTACTTTTAAAGCAAATTCGGAGAGGACATTTATGAATGACTAGGGTGTTTCCAACATTTCCAATCCATCTCACATCTGTCTGTCTGTCTGTTTGTCTGACGGTAACTAAGGCTGTCATTTGTTCTTGGTTCTCCAGTGAGGATAGTAGGGCAGATGCCATTGTTCATTTTTAACTCTAGTACATGTACAGTACATGTACATGTAAACCTAAAAATCAGTTTGGGAGCAGTAAAATCAGTTGCAGTGGGATGATTTAAAATAGACTTGTTAAAATAAATAAAAGAAACTTTTCTTTAGTATATGTGTGGCTTTGTTATTCATAGCTGATTTTGAAAATTTGTTCCAGTGGATTGTTTTCTTGTATCTAATGGGTTTTATTTCTTGTAATTAACCAAAATATATGCACAGAAACCCAAAGAACAATTTTTCACACTAAAGATTTCTAGAGAAAAATTTCATGCAGACCTGGGCATGCTGGTTAGATGGGAAGCTGAGGCAGAAAGATGGCAAAATGAAGGCCAGTCTGGACCATACGGTGAGGAGGAGGGAAAGGAGGGAGGAGCCTCCTGTTACAGCCTTCTGAATTCTGCATTTCAAATGGGGGAGGGTAGTAAAGCCACATAGGCATCCTTGTGAGCCTGGGGCTGTGTGCAGTCTGACGAGAGGAGAGAAAGCACAGCGCTTGTTCAGCCGTGTACAACCAGCTTGGGCCTGGCTGGTAGACCGCTCCTGAGGAAAACACATAGTGATTCAGTGACAAACGCTCTCATCTAATGGGTGTGCTCACTTGATTACTGCTGAAGAATCAAGTTTGCATCAAGTTCTGGCAGCACAGATGGAGTAGCTTTCTGTCTGTTTGGCTTCTTGTAGGAATGAAGGAAATGAAAAAGAGATTGTTTTGTCTGTAAGAAAAGTGTGATGAAAATTTAATAATTCTAGAATTGTGGAATGAAGCTCCAGTCTCTGTGATTTAGATGGCTTTGTACATCTGGGTCACATCATTTTATTATAAAGGCAACAGTGAAGTTATCCCTCTGGGATAGGAAGATGGCTCAGTCAATGAAGGGTTTGCCCGGCAAGTGTAAAGACCTCGGTTGGCATCTCCACATCTCACATAAAGCCAGGCACAGCAGCGCAAGCCCAGCCAGCACCAGAGAGGCAGAGACAGGAGGTCCCGTGGAGAAGACACTCAGACCTGCCTCATACATACACACACACACACACACACACACACACACACACACACACACACACACACACACACACAGACAGTTTCTTTAAGAAGCCATTTTAGAGAATTTCTAGTTTTTGTTATCAGTTATGTCACTATGACCGTGACTCATGTCTCTTCTCAAACTTCTAATGTTCATTAATTTAGTACCTGGTGTTAAGACTGTGCCTATGAAGACGCCTTTCCTGGGTTGTAAAGTTCCCAGGCCGTCCACCGCATGCAGCACCCGTAATGGGTGTGCAGCCCCTGTGTTTCTTTAGCACCTTGACCATAAGCTCATGAGGAAGACTGGCTGGTGTGAGGAGTGCAGAGTCTGGGCCCAGGGGCCTGGTTCCCGCCCTCTCTCTGGGCTGCTTGTCCTCACAACTTAGATGTATGAACTTGGGATTTGAACCTTGCAACATGGATAGCTATGGTGATTTTGTGAACAGTAAGTGAAATAACAACCTTAAGCTTAAACCCTGACCCCTCAGCCTGCTGCGCCTTGAAATGACCAGGGCGTCCTTACTCTAAATGCATCCACTGCTGCACTAAGCTGAACCTCTGTCCCCAGTTGGCTTAAACCCTTGTAAGTCATTCCATCTGATTATTAAAGTCACACATGAGACTTAAGTCAGGTTTGTCTAGACGACTGGAAGGGAGGAATGACATCCTTAGCAGAGAAGCACATTGTGTCTGAAGCTTGAGAAGCTCAGGTCTCAGGACTGCAGATAGAACTTCTGGTGTGAGCAGGTTGCTGTAAACAGGCCTGGAGCCAGAGAAGTGTGCTGGTGATACATCGTCCTGGAAATTGTAGTAACGATTCCTTGCTTGGTACTTGCTAGTCTTGCCTTATCCTGGCACAGAAAAAGCAGCAGTGTGTGTGGTGTGTTGGGGTGACAGAAGCTGAGGGGTGTTTCAGGTGCCAGGTGCCACAGGCCACCTGGCACCTGACACAGCAGCGCTGTGCAGTTGAGAAGCTCTGACTATGTGACCATAAATAAAAACAGGCATGGCCCACAAGGATCTCTGTCTCCTCATGGAATTAATTAGGCTAGTGAAGTGAGGCTTATTAAGGAGGTTGATCAGTATAGAGTAAGCATATAGTGCATTGCAGGAGGGCATTTCCAAGAGTCGCCCTTGACAGACTCAATGGAGCTAATGTGTTAAAATGGTATTTTCGCAATTGGCCAACATCAGGGTAAAATGGGCATTGTCCTGTAGTGTCCCAAACTGGCTCAAGATCTCTGCTGCCAAGTGTATTGAGGGTTTCTCTCAAAGTTCCCTCCCATTTGGTAATTCAGTAAAACTCAAAGACCTTGGGAAAGTACTATACGCAGGGTTAAGGTTTTATTTCACATCATGTGGATTCAGCACCCTGGGTGGCACTGCTGAGCAGAGAAGTTCACTGAGCTTCTGTGTTGCAGAGCTCATACCAAGGCTTCATCTGGTGGGCATGCGTGAATTGTAGCTGTGCTTCCTCTACAGCCCTCCCTGCTCCCTACAAGTCAGGTTGTTGAGAAGTGCACCACAGCGCAAAGGTGTCAGGTTCCCCATCCTTAACTGCCTCTTTTTTCTTTTTAAATTGGATATATTTTATTTACATTTCAAATGTAATCCAGGATCTCCAGGAGGGGCAGTCTCTGGAGGGCCTTTGCTTTAGTCTCTGCTTCAAACTTTGTCTCCATATTTCCTCCTGTGGATATGTTTGTTCCCCCTTCTAAGAAGGACTGAAGCATCTGCACTTTGGTCTTCCTTTTCTTGATCTTCATATGGTCTATACATTGTACCTTGTGTAATCTGAGCTTTGGGACTAATATCAGTTTATCAGTGAATGCATACCACGTGTGTATTTTTGTGATTGAGTTACCTCATTCAGGATGATATTTTCTAGTTCAATCCATTTGCCTAAGAATTTTGTGAAGTCATTGTTTTTAATGGCTGAGCAGTACTTCAATGTGTAAAGGTACCATAATTTCAGTATCCATTCCTCCACTGAAGGACATCTGGGTTTTTTCCAGCTGCTAGCTATTGTAAGTAAGGCTGCTATGAACATGGTTGAGCATGTGTTATTGTTAGATGTTGGAATATCTTTTGGGTGTATGCCCAGGAGTGGTATAACTGGGTCCTCAGGTAGCACCATGTCCAATTTTCTGAGAAACTGCCAGACTGATTTCCAGAGTAGTTGTACCAGCTTGCAACCCCACCAACAATGGAGGAGTGTTCCTCTTTCTTCACATCCTCACCAGCATCTGCTGTCACCTGAATTTTTTTATCTTAGCCATTCTGACTGGCATGAGGTGGAACTTTAGGGTTGTTCTGATTTGAATTTCCCTAATGTCTAACTTCTTGAGTTCTTTGTATATATTGGATATTAAGAGCTTCTAACGTTAGTTCTGGACATGAATTGTGGCAAGAAATGTAGAAATTTAGCTACCAAATAGGCTTCTGGCCTTTTGCTATAGGAAGATATAGCAGTCTCCATGGTGAAGGGAGAAGTCTTGACCGTGTTCTATAATAAACACTTAACTCAGAAACAGAGAAGAGCCCCCATCAGACTTGCCTTAGTACAAAGGCCACTCATTTGATTTAAAATTCACATCAAGGAAAGAGCAAGCCATGAGTAAGAAAGGGGAAGATTGGACTCACAACCCCTGAAGTCTGTTGAGTCAGCCTTTGGAGTTATCAGATGATGGTGAGGTCACGATTCAAGCTGCTTTAGGGTTTCAGTTTCCAGAGTCTCGGTTTGATCTTACAGATTCTTATTTTCCTTCACCCCTTACCTCCACTTCAGGCTCCTCACCTCCTTCCTCTGTCGCCCAAATGTCTATGAGCATGTGTCCCACCCTTTAATACCACCGGTAGTAGAGAGGCCAAAGGGTGCTCTGTAAGAGCAGACGGCTGTGTGACCGTATTTAGTAAGCTTGGTGTTCATGAAGATGGTCACTTGTCTGTGACAAGTTTGCTTGTTGATACAATAGAAGCAATCTCGGTAGTACATTCAGACTTTGATTTAAAAGTGAAGGTGTATTTCAGCCCCAAGCTGAGAGACAGGTCCAGCTAAGATCAAATTCCTTTGAGTTTAGAAGAGAAATTGCAAGTCAAATTTTAAAATAATTTTGTCATTTTAAATTTGAGGAAACCCTTTATTTGTTCTGATGAAAATGTCAGTAGTCATGGAACTGTGGTAAAAATAATGAAAAATCACTGGTCTGGGTCTGCTTAAATTGAAAACATTTTTTAATTAAAGTTTGACAGTATTTTGTGCTTCCATTGCCTAGCCATGTCCAGTCTGGCTCTTTTATTCCATTCTCTTCTGGGTGGGAACTGCTCTAATTTTGAAATTAAACTTGAGGTTTAATGCCATACTATGGCCTGTATCTTTTCCCTGTTCTGCTTACAGGCCTGTTGTTGCCAGAGCCTGTTCTGTTTCTGTTCTAGATTGTAAAGGGGGATGCTTTTTAAAGAGGAAACAATTAGAACTGATTTTGAGTTGCAGCTATTTTTGTGAAGTTTTTAATTAGTTTAAACACATATAACAATTTAAGTCTTTTATCTAAAAAATTACATTGCTATGGGTGAAGGTCAGAGGACAACTTGTGGGAGTTGGTTACTTACAAGTAAGCTGTTTGGGTCATCAGGCCTAGCTGCACATGCCTTTGCTCCCTGGGCATGTTAATACACACACACACACACACACACACACACACACACACACACACTCACATATACAGACAGACAGACAGACAGAAGGACACCAGGTTAAGACTTAAGTGTGACAGTAGAGCTCTCCCAGTGAGAATCCACTGAGATGCTAATCGCAGTTCCTAGTGAACACAGCATAAAGGCACACACTTCTGCAAGGATCAGGTGGAGGACTTGCAGTAAGGACAGCCATGGGCCTTTCTCCTGCCTTCTGTGCGCCATTCTCGTTGCTTGGCTATAGGTCATCTCTGCTGGAGCTGAGACGGGTCACTGCTCAGCCACTGCTGCTTTCCTAAGATTATGATTTTGTCTTTACCATAACTACATGCACAATTGTAGGAAATGGGAGGTACTTTAAAATATGATTTCTTCTTAGGAGATTTTCCTTTCTGGTAGAAAAGGAAATTTATTCTCTATTTTTAAAACCAACAACACTTTGTGTGGCTGTCAGCTGTAACCCTTCAGGTCTTGCTGCTTCTGTTGAATTTTTCCATTTGCGGTAAAGAAGTCTTATTCTCCTAGCTTTTAATATTACAGGTCAATCTGCATTGCCCAGTCACATATTAAATAGTTGTGACTCAGTTAGATTAACTTCTATTACCACTGTTCTCTTTAAAAGCATGCTGAATTTGTTTCCTAACACATGAACAACATGGTAAGAAAAATAAATAAATAAATCTTATTTAATAGTGTTAAATCTTTGAACGTGAAAGCCTGAAAAATATTATTATGGTATTCATAAAGACTTTGTTTCCTTTCTAAGGAAGATAAAATGAATTCAGCTATAGGTGCATTCCCAACTAACACTACAAAATTAATTTATTACCAGAGACAAGAGAGCATGAAGTAAAAATAGATAAGTACGGTATATGACCCTAATATCGAAGAAAAGTAAAAACCACTTATCTTGGAATAAATCAGACATACTGTTATTCAAACCATTCAGGAATGTAATTACATACATCTTTTATAAGCCTATCAATCAGGGTTATTTCTCTGAGTTTGCAGCTGTGTTACATTACTGGATTTATAAATACCTCCCCTGAATGTTAAGGTACACTAAAGTCCTGCCTCACGTCATGCTCTGGCTCAGAGAAACAAGCACTAGACAGCGGTGGAGACAGTGGAGACTGGGCTGAACCTCAGAGACGAAGAGAGCCGTGGGCAGCGCATCCTTCTGTGGGGCTTGTGTGGAATGCCCGAGGGAATTCAAGTGGCTGAAGGGGAAATGAAGGAAGTGGATTTTACATTTAGGTAGGAAACATAGTATTTTAGGGTTTCTTTAGACTTTTTGTAAGACATACAAACCAACTTTGTTGATAAAATTGTGTCAAAATTTGTTTTTAGTAACTCAGATGTAAAATAAAGTATTGGATTAGACAGATGACAACACATATGGCGTGTGTCTTCTCCCTCCCTGACGCACATAAGCCTACACACATAACATTTGGAACTTAGTGAGGGGTATCTCATTGTTTATTACTAGCCTGTCTAGTCTGTGTTCATTTGACATTTGATAAAATTATGATCTGATGCAGTATTTTATAAATTTAAACCCATAATCGATGTTAAAATAAATTCAGAACCTCGTCTGTGGAGTTATGGAGCCAGAATAATTGTCTCTCAGATCCTTTCCAGCTCTCAATATTTGGAAATCTTTAGACATTAAGTAAAGATATTTCAAATGACATCACCAAACGTCATATAAAGGAAGGTTGTCTGAGTCCCTAGAAGATGGGACGAAGGCTTTGCCATGGCCTCTTCACTCCTGGTGCTTAACCCAAAAGGTAGTCATCAGACATGTTTCAAGCCGGTGAACTTACTCCTGCCACCCTCCTGCTTCCTAGGACCCATTCCCACTGATGTCCCTTTGCAGAGTTCTTGTGTCACTGTCACAGTGTCACTAAGTAAGCGATTCCCTCCAGGACATGTCTAGAAAGGAGAACTCTGGGGCTGCAAGGGCGGCTCAGCAAAAGCACCCCCCACCATTCCTGTAAGTCTAGGTTAGTCCCCAGAACTCACACGGTGGAAGGCAGAGCCAACTCCCTCAAGTTGTCTTTAGACCTACATGCATGTGTCATGGCATGTTCATGTGCATACACAGACAGTCATGCAGAATAAATAAGTGGCACAATTTTTAAGAAAACAGTGTGCATTGACACTCCTTTTGTTACTTAACGTGCACAGTTTCGGACTGTAAAGTGGAGAGTGAGTCACACTGCTGGAACTCATCTGGCTGACTGCATCTGTGTACCCATGTCCTATAGCCTTCACATGCACTCGTAATGTGGTTAAAAGTTCATCCTGAGGACCTGAGAATCTAAAGATTTTGAGTCTATGTTCCTGTCAACAGAGAGCTCCTGCAAATTGAGCACATCTTTCTAAGGTAACATTTACCTCCTCACATCTTCAGCAGCTATCAGACATGACATAGGACATATTCATTGACCCTAAAATTTTTCATCAGAGTCCTGAACTGAAAAGGGGCAGCCCCAGCCAGACAAGAGGCT